>NW_011494694.1:1095075-1107015 GCF_000754665.1 Bison bison bison | reverse complement strand
TCCGCAGCAGCTCCGCGGGCCTCGCCCCCGACCCTCCGTCAGAGCAGGGTCTCCTCAGGGGGTCGGAGTCGGCCCTCCCTCGCCCCAGACCCTCCGTGGGAGCAGGGTCTCCTCAGTGGGGTCTCAGTCTGCGCCTCCGCGGGCCTCGCCCCTCCCCACCGGACCCTCCATCGTCGGAGCAGGGTCTCCTCAGGGGGTCGGAGTCGGCCCTCCCTCGCCCTGGACCCTCCGTGGGAGCAGGGTCTCCTCAGGGGGTCCGAGTCGGCACCGTGTCTACACTCCGGGCCAGCAAGGCGCTGAGACTGCGCAGGAGCCGGGGTGAGCCCTTCTGCTGCTATGGGGAGTAGCACAGTCCTGAAAGGGACGCAGACTCGTTTCTTCCAGAGTCTGTGTGAACAGTGAGAACACAGAAGTTGATTTCTTTAAATCCATTTCGTAACATCTTTGCGAAGCCCCCTTCTTGAAAAGGGGCTTCCCAGGAGGCACTGGTGGTAAAGAACCCGCCTGCCACCGCAAGACACCTAAGAGACGTGGACTCGACCCCTGGGTCAGGAAGATCTCCTGGAGGAAGGCATGGCTACCCACTCCAGTGTTCTTGGAAAATCCCATGGACAGAGCAGCCTGGTGGGCTATAGCCCACAGGGCTGCAAAGGGTTGGACAGGACCGAACCGACTGAGCAGGCAAGTATGCATGCCTCTTGAAAGTGGGCACACCAGTTTGAAGACACTGGATAAGGAATTTCCGCCATTTCAAGGCTTTTAGGGCTTCGCTGATAGCTCAGTTGGTAAAGAATCTGCCTGCAAGGCAAGAGACCCCACTTAGATTCCTGGGTCCGGAAGATCTTCTGGAGAAGGAATAGGTTACCCACTTCAGTATTCTTGGGCTTCCTTTGTGAGTCAGCTGGTAAAGAATCAGCCTGCAATGAAGGAGACCTGGGTTCCATCCCTGGGTTGGGAAGATCCCCTGGAGAAGGGAAAGGCTGCCCACTCCAGTATTCTGGCCTGGAGAATGTATAGTCCATGGGGTCGCAGAGAGTCAGACACGACTGAGCGGCTTTCACTTTCACCATTTCAGGAGAGCCCTGGGGTCCACCCGTCATCTCCGCTGAGTGGGGGCATCTCCCTCCCTTCACCCTGGGCACCACATGGAGGAAGACAGGCCCAGCAATTTCCCTCGGGCTTCTTTAATGTAGCCATTCCATTATTCACGCATTACTATTACACATGCATTGTAATAATGACACATGATCATATCTAATGTATATGTCACTATGCATTACGTACTCAGCATACATTCAGTATGCAAACCGTGCTAAAATGTTCCTAATATATCTAAATAATAAGTCCAGGCTGCATTACTCAAATCTTCCCCAGGATCAGTGATCAATGTATTAAGAAAGAAAGATATGCACATATGTATATGATAACAGGGATTCCTTGACAAACTGGCCATTCTGGGCACTAAGTCACTGACCTCTGTGTGCATCAACCTGGTTACCCACAGAAAAGGGTATGGCAATAACGTCTTTCCAGGTAAATTCAACTGTACAAAAAAAATGCAAAGCACTCTGCCAAGAGAAATAACACATGCATCATATGGTTCCCAGAGATAAGTGCGTATTTATACATGTGTCTGCTGATTTCTGTCTTCTTCTCTGCGAAGTGATTTAGGACTACAAGACGTTTAAAGGAAAAAAAAAAAAATCATCGATACCAATTCTACATGGAGCACCAAAACAGCTCTTGTTTTATGAAACCGCTGCCCTTTCGACTCCCCACAGAAGCTGAATTACTGGAGCAGGCGCCCTGCCTTAAACAAACTGGGCCACTGGAGCAGGGAGCCAGCCAGCCACACTGCAGGGTGGGCGTCCGCATGCCCAAACAAGGAACATGACCTCAGATACTCTTTCCATTGAAAGAGGGCTTAGTGCTTTCCAAACGCCTGAAGCAAGGCATTTGTGTTCATCGAAATAATATATTCTTCTAACATGAGGGGTCAGCAAACTCCAGCCCATGCCAGGTTTTGTAAATAAGGTCATTCATCCCTGCTCTGCCCATGTCTTCCCGCTACGGCAGCAGAGCTGAGACGGGATGACAGAAGCTGTGTCCCACCAAGTCTAAAACAGGAACTATCAAGCCCTTCACAGAAACAGTCCACCCTGTTCTCAGACAACAAATTCATATCGATGCTTTCATATAGTTTTAGCATTTACTTTGAAATAGTCTGTTTCTCAGTAGTCTTAGGTAACCACTGTATTGATTGAATCGATTATTTACACGATCTTCTGATTTGCAAACATCCGACAGGAAAACTATCTTCCGTTGTTGTTCTGTCACTAAGTCGTGTCTCACTTTATGGGACCCCATGGACTGCAGTGTACCAGGCTCTTCCCAGAGTTTGCTCAGATTCCTATCCACTGAGTCAGTGATGCTGTCGAACCATCTCATCCTCTGTCGCCCGCTTCTCTTTTCGCCTTCAATCTTTCCCAGCATCAGGGTCTTTTCCAGTGAGTTGGCTCTTCCCATCAGGTAGCCAAAGTATAGGAGCTTCAGCTTCAGCATCAGCCCTTCCAATGAATATTCAAGGTTGATTTCTTCTGGAATTGACTTGCTAACCTAAATTCCATCTGTGCCAAATGTATAAATAAAGCTACATTCCCTCTGCAGTTTTAATATATTATCCAAAAGAATCACTTGTGAAAGCTGAGGACGAGGAACAGCAACATGAAACTTTTGGTTTCTGGCCCAGCAATGGGGGCCTGTTCCTAGCAAGGTGAGACCCCCCCCCCTCCAGACCCAGGGTGGTCTGCATCCTATGTGGGTGCACACCCTGAGCCCGGAAGGAGAGACAAGGCCCTCCGGGAAGTGCAGGAGTGTCTGGAAGTGCAGGGTGAGCACCAAGGAGGATCATCCCCAGTGGGGAGGTGGGTGACCACTGCTGGCTGGCTCCCACCCCGAGCCTTGAGGGGGAGGGGGCAACCCTTGTGGAGAGAGGTCCCTCTGCTCCAAGGGGGTGGGGGCCAGCAGAGCATGAAAGTGAAAGTTGCTCAGTCGTGTCTGACTCTTTGTGACCCCATGGACTGTACAGTTCATGGAATTCTCCAGGCCAGAATACTGGAGTGGGTAGCCTTTCCCTTCTCCAGGGGATCTTTCCAAACCAGGGATTGAACCCAGGTATCCCACATTGCACGTGGATTCTTTACCAGCTGAGCCACTAGGGAAGCCCAAGAATACTGGAGTGGGTAGCCTATCCCTTCTCCAGCAGATCTTCTCGACGCAGGAATCAAACCAGGGTCTCCTGCATTGCAGGTGGACTCTTTACCAACTGAGCTATGAGGCCTGGAATCACCTCCCAAATCAACTACCTCTGTTTTCAGGGAAGGTCGAACTAAAAAACTAGAGTTCCTTGAAATCTTTCCTCAAGGGAAACTGAGTATTAAGAGAACCGCTGGAGCCGGAGGTGTGAGCCCAGGGTGACTTCACAGACACGCATCCACACTCAGCTCCAGGGGACCTGCAGGAGCGCTCAGATGAGACGTCCCCCCAACCTCTCACAAGCTTCAGCCGGGCACTTGACGCCACCGGGAGCAGCTACTAGGCCACCCGCAGATGGTTCACAGACTCCTGGGCTTGAGGACGGGCTCCTCACACAAAAGAAGAGAGCAGGACAAACAAGGCAACGACACCCAGCAGGCGACGCACACAGCAGGTCAGCCCCTGACACCGGAGCCAGGAAGACGGGCCACCCGCGCCGCCAGCACCAGCTCTGCAGCGGGAGGGCCCGCGACTTCCCCAGCCACGCTCCATTATAGAACCCTCCGGGAAGCCAGAGATCCTTCTAAAAATCAGAGGCAGTATTTTAAGGATTTCTGAAAACTTGTGTATTTTCTTTGAGTATGGTTTTTCCAGTAGTCATGTATGGATGTGAGAGCTGGACCATAAAGAAAGCTGAGTGCCGAAGAATTGATGCTGTTGAACTGTGGTGTTGGAGAAGACTCTTGAGAGTCCCTTGGACTGCAAGGAGGTCCAACCAGTCCATCCTAAAGGAGATCAGTCCTGAATATTCATTGGAAGGACTAATGCTGAAGCTGAAGCTCGAATACTCTGGCCACCTGATGCGAAGAACTGACTCATTTGAAAAGACCCTGATGCTGGGAAAGATTGGGGGCAGGAGCAGAAGGGGACAACAGAGGATGAGATGGTTGGATGGCATCACCGACTCAATAGACATGAGTTTGAGTAAACTCCGGGAGTTGGTGATGGACAGGGAGGCCTGGCGAGTTGCAGTCCCTGGGGTCGCAAAGAGTCAGACACAACTGAGCAACTGAACTGAACTGAACTTTAATATTAAAAAAAAAAAATCAGCTGAGCCTCTCATGCGTAACATAAAATCAGAATGAAAACTTCACAGATCTAAAGTTGTTACAGTTCAACGAAGTCCAAAGTGCTCTGACTCAGATCTGTTATTTCTTCTTTGGGGAAGCGAGCATATACTGAGCACCTGTTTCACAGGTGAGCAGAGCTTAGCTCAGAAATCAGGCAGAGCTGAGGCATGAACCCACATCTTGTGCCAAAACACCTTTCCAGGGCACCAGTTGCTCTTGGGAAGCCTTCATTCGCTGCACACTTCATGAGTGATTCCTGCTGAAGACTCTGCGGGTGATCTGAGGTCCAGAGAGAGCCCATCTCGACCCCACAGTTAAGGAAAGACAGATGAACAGTGAGCAGTTTCGGCATCAGGACAGACTAACCACCCAGCTCAGGTCTCCGTACAAAGAGCAGAGGGGCGGGCAGGAAGTGCTTGCTAAGGCTGAAGGGATGAATGAAAGCCCTGGAGCTGCTTTTGATTTTTGTGAACTATTCTCCACTGGAAGTGAGTGACAGTTGCTCAGTCTTGTCCGACTCTTTGTGAGCCTATGGACTGCAGCCCACCAGGATCCTCTGTCCATGGGATTCCCCAGGCAAGAATCCCAGAGTGGGGTGCTATTCCCTTCTCCAGGGGATCTTCCCAACCCAAGGATCGAACCCATGTCTCCGGCATTGCAGGCGAATTCTTTACTGTCTGAGCCACAAGAAAGCCCCACACTACTGAAAAAAGGAAGCAATTCAGTATTTCTTTAAAAAATACACATGTCCACTATACAGTATGAGAGAATTCCAAAAGTTCATAACAGATAAAAGCGCAATTCTTCAAATTATTTGTCAAGTTTTTAATGAAAATAATATGTCATTGATAGTTTTGTTTCAGATAAATGCAAACCAGATACAGAGTGTTATTTTTTTTTTAATGGTTTAAAGTGTAGCCTCGAAATTCACCCTTAAGGAGGTTAACTGTTCATGGGTACATTCTCACCTCTCTCCAAGTGAGAGTTCATTAAATCACAAAAGAGAAGTATAACACACATATATAGGACTCAGACCATTCACAGAGCTAATTCAAAATGTAGACCAACAATCTACAAAATTTTGACGTGACTAAAGAGCCAGCTGCAAAGAAAATATCATACCTAGGAACCAAATCTAACCCATGCTGCCCTCTGGATGGAGCCCAGAGGGAAGTGATGCCCCGGGTCTGCGCCCGGCCCCCCTGAGGACACCCGGCACCCAGCACAGCCAGCTGCAGAGCTTCCCCACTGGACCCGAGAGCGGGAAGGCCCCGAGGAAACCAGAAACGTCCCTCCTGAGTCAGGCCAAGTGCAGGCGAACAGTTCAGAGACACAAGAAAATAGAGGTCAAAGGCCTTGGAAGCGCGGAGGCCCCCAAATGGGGGACATGACAGCCATTCAAACAATAGATCCCCTAAATGGAAGAATGCTGGTGATCGTCACTTTTTTTTTCTTCAGTTCTTTTCTCTTTGCAAAAATCCTTCCCTTTTATTTTCAACACGTTTTCCTTTAATTCCTTGCCAAGAAAGTGGAATTACTCTAAGGCTCCAGCCATTTCCTGCTATCAGTGTTTCTAGAAGCTACGCTTCCTGTAACTACAAAGAAAACACCTTCTGTGCCCAGTGGATGCGCCGGGCAGCCTTTCCCTTGCGTCCCTCTGCCCCTGACCGCCTCCTGCCCGCCATCATCTCCTGCCTCCCAGTGCCCTCGTGGGGCTGCCCTGCCTCCCTCCCGGGAAAGACGGTCCCTCAGGGCTCCTCAGGGCCCAGGGATTCGTGGACGCAACATGCTCCGGCACTTCCTCTGTTCAAGGCATCGCTGCCAACACTGGACACACATCATTTCATCTCACCTTCGCTCCAACGTGGTCTTATCTAACCCCACAAGCACCACCTTAGGCCGATTCCTGGGCATCTGCTTAACAGATGAGGGACACAGACTCACTTCCAGGGACTCGGACTACCTGCTTTTCCTTCCTGAGAAGTCACCAGCCCCAAAGCACTACGGAACACTGGCCAGGGTCGGCAGTGTATCAACAGAGAAAGAAAAGACGAACAAGAGTATGAACTGTTTGTATCTCTCTCCACACACACACCCCCACCCCTCCCCAGGGGTCTCTGTTCACGTCTCATCATCACATTTGCAAAAAGATCAGGTCATCCCACCTGAAACCTGGTACCCAAAAACTTGCTGTCTTAATAGTCTGGGGTACTTTTCACCAGACTGCAACCCACAAGAAGTCATAATAATTTTGAATCTCAAGAATCTGGCCAGGATAATTTCAAAAAGTGTACCAATACGAACAAAAAGAATTGAAAATAACTTAGGAAAAAAAAGTGACAGATTTCCTAATGATGGCCCATTTGACAAAAGAAAAAAAAATAGAACGGTTACAATGCACAGAAGGCGCCAGAACCCCCAGCTATGACAGGCTCTCAGGAGAAATGCAATTCAACGAGCGCAGTAACATTAATAAAGAATAACCTTTAACACGAAGGCATTCCCAGTGACCCGGAAAGCCTTGACAGCATCTGTGGTGCTCAACAGAGTGAAAGGAGGGATTCCAACCCCCTCCCCCGGATCCACACGTCCCATCCAGGGAAAGAGAAGAGGGAGCATCAGGGGTGTCCCTGAAACCCTGGCTACTATGGGGAAGTCGTGCCTTCAAGCAAGAGGCCCAAGTATGTGCAAGCTGACAACGTCTCGTCCCCAAGGCTAGGGTGTGTAACAAGGATTAACTGAAGATCCCAGAAGCAAGGACACACGGGTCAAAGAAATCGGTGAAGGTAGTGACAGGCTGATGCTTAAGGTTAGGAAAGGGTCTGCACAAAATCCAGTAACTAGGAAGGAAGCAGCAGCTAAAATAAAACCAATGGGTGGACTAGGAGGAAATAATATTAAGTGATAAGACAAAGAAAAACGTCAATGGTATAAGCAGAACACAGGAAAAATCAGCAGGGGTGAAGTTCAAACTAAGGGGATAGGAAAGAAACCCACTCAGACACTCAGAGCAACAGGGAAGAGCAACTGTAAACCTAAAATAAAGTCAGAGAAGAGACCAGAAATGTGAGGATCTAAAGAATTCGGTTCCACCACAAAAGCACAGCCAGAAGGCGGGCACTGTCCTTAGTGGACAGTGAGGTCTCTGAGGTCAGGGCAGGTTTCCACCAGGTCTGCCCAGACGGTGCCCACAGCGGCCGAGAAGGATGAATGGATGCATGAGCTCACACCTTCCCGGCTTGAAAGGAAAAACCCCGATCACTGCCACGAGGGAATAAATTACAATCCACCACCGTCTCCTGCCAAGGGGCATTATTCAGTCGCAAGACCACTCAAGGTTACATTTGCACTCCCTTAAGAAGCTCTAAAATGCAAAGCCCACATTTTCACAGGGAAGACACTCAGTTTCTTGCCAAAATGTAGTGATTTCCACCAGATGAAGCTGGCTGGGCAGCTCTCCAACAGTGTAAACAATAGTTCATCTCTCAAATGTGAAACCATAGACTCTATCGGAGTCAGAAAGTACATTAAAATAGAAGTGGCTTTGTTTCCATTTTCAAATCTGTGCATGACGTAGAAAGGAGCTGATAAGTATGAGAGGTAATTGATGCATGAGATTTTTTTTTTTAATATGCATAGTTTGACATTTCGAGATCTTGTGTAGGAGAAGTAAGTGGGAGGCTAGAGGAAGGCAGAATCAAGTGAACAAACTTCAGGGGCTGAAAAATCAACTATGATCTCAACAGGAGGACAATGAAAAAGAAAAGATTACATCAACCACAAACTAGGGCAACTACACTTTGGCCATCTGAAGCGAAGAGCCGACTCACTGGAAAAGACCCTGATGCTGGGAAAGACTGAGGGCAGGAGGAGAAGGGGACTACAGAGGATGAGATGGTTGAATGGCATCGCTGACTCAACGGATGTGAGTTTGAGCAAGCTCTGGGAGATGCTGATGGACAGGGAAGCCTGGCGTGCTGCAGTCCATGGGGTCGCAAAGAGTCGGATGCGACTGAGCGACTGAACGACAACAGTTAGTTAAATGGCATTTCGGTAAAATCTTACTTCCTTTTCAATTTAATTTTGAATAGGTAATAAATTATTCAAAAATCAAAAAAAAACATAAAAAGCTATGGAGTGAAGTCTCCCTACATCTCCTGCTGCCCCTGCCCCCGGGTATCCACTGCTCCCACGGAACTGCCAACAAAGCACTGGGCGCGCTTTCTGAGTTTCCGCCATGTTTCTTCATGCAACACAGATGCACACGGGCATACGCTTTCACTGTCTTTTCCAACACAAAAGTGTGGGTGTGTGCACGGCTTTACACTTTGCTTTCTCCACATGACGATGTATACGAAGAGCTTTAGTGCATTCATTTCACTGCTACAGATTTTCTTTAGCCTGGTCCCTACAGGCCAACTTCCGGTGGTTTCTTCGACTGTTCTCTTCAACCAGCGCTGCAATCAGTTAACACTGGGCTTCTCAGGTGGCACTAGTGGTAAAGAACCCGCCTGCCAATGCCAGAGACGCAGGAGATGCGGGTTCAATCCCTGGGTCAGGAAGATAGATCCACTGGAGAAGAGCAGGACAACCCACTCCAGGATTCCTGCCTGGAGAATCCCCATGGACAGAGGAGCCCAGTGGGCTACATTCCACAGGGTCGCAAAGAGTTAGCTATGACTGAAGCAGCTTAGCATGCATGCTAATACCCGGTGAAGTCATCTTGCCTGTGTGTGAGTACATCTGAATGATAAACTCCCAGAAGTAAAACAACTGATTCAACGTGAAGTGAAAGTCGCTCAGTTGTGTCTGACTCTGCAACCCCGTGGACTGTAGCCCACCAGGTTCCTCTGTCCATGGAACTCTCCAGACCAGAGCACTGGAGTGGGTTGCCATTTCCTTCTACAAGGAATATTCCCAACCCAGGGACTGAACCTAGGTCTTCCTCACTGCAGGCAGATTCTTTACCGTCTGAACCACCAGGGGAGCCCAACTGATTCAAAGAGTACATGCACTGTTAATTCTGATCGGCACTGCCAAATTGCTCTCTTCCCGGGCTCTACCAATGGGTGCTCCTACCAGGAATGCACACCAATACCTGCCTCCTCATAAAATTACCAACGGTGTGTTAAACAATCTACTAATTTTTGCAAATCCAACAGGAGAAAATGGTACCTTGGTGTGCTTTTAAATGGCGTTTATCTAATCATGAAAGGGGCTTCCCTGGTGGCTTAAATGGTAAAGCGTCTGCCTGAAATGCAGGAGACCTGGGTTCAATCCCTGGGTCAGGAAGATCCCCTGGAGAAGGAAATGGCAACCCACTCCAGCATTCTTGCCTGGAAAATCCCATGGTCGGAGGAGCCTGATAGGTTACAGTCCATGGGGTTGCAAAGAGTCAGACATGACTAAGCGACTTCACTATCTTATCCTGAAAGAGGCTGAGCATCTCTTTGTTCATATCCTTTGACTATTTTTATTGGGTTGTTCTTTTTCTTCATCATTCTGGGAGCTCCCTGTATGTCAGGCAGAGCTCTGCTGTGATACGGACTATTAGAGTTTTCTTACAAGGCTGATGGTAAAGAAGAGCCTTGACTGCCCTGTTAGAAGCAGGAGAGAGAGAGTGCAGACAGGCAGAGGGTGTCAGAATAAACTGTGATTTGATGTTATTTAGGACCATCAAAAGGTGTTTTTGCAAATGTAGACTAACTCCTCAATCTCTCCTTTGATTAATTCCAGATTTTGAGTCACATGTAATGGCTCTCCCTACTCCAAGGCAAAGTCGGACAACTGAACTGAACTGAACTCCAAGGCTAGAAAGGAACTTCCTTGTTTCTATGGTATCTTTAAACATATGATCCATATGGAATTTATCCTGGAGTAAAAGATAAGCTCTAATTTTATTTTGTTTCCAGATGAGTACTCAGTCGTCCCCAAATCATTTATTCAATAGTCCATCTCTACTTCTCCTACATGAGATGACACTTTCGAAGTATACTAAATTCCTCTACGTGTCTGGCGCTGCTTTTAAGGCCTTTCCATTCTGTTGTACTGGTTTATCTGTTCACATGCCAGCACCACACTGTTTGAATCTCTGCAGTTCTGTGAGTAGGTATTTAACCTGCCTTAAGATAATTAACCATGAGATGCAAAGAACATTATCCTAAAAAGGCACAAGGACTGAGGACCCGAGAATGTTTCCACAGTAAACTTCTGGTCCTGGGACAAAAGAAAATTGGAAAAAAAGCATGCAGTCTTAATAGCAAAGATAAAGTGTACACTGACCCAAATGGAGGCAGCACAGTGATCAAGCTCCTGTGGGTATCACTGCAGAGGTTTATTTGAGAAGCTGCTAGAACCCCGGGGCAGGGGGGCACACCCAGGTCGTGGGCAGAGCGGCGCAGCCTGACTGCCCCCCGCTCGGGGTGCTCCGCCCAGGCAGGGACACGCTCTTCCTGCAAAACTGCTTCTTACACAGCACTCACCGACTTCTAAAAGTCCAGATACGCTTGCATGCTTATAAATAATTCAGCACGTCCAAACACATGGCACTGTTTCAGCACTTCATAAGCAACGCTTTCTCTTTCCTAGTCTAGAAAATGTTTTCGTCAAAGTAAAAAGCTTTTTATCACTGCCTCGGGAACTAAAGCTGAGGCGGCCAGAACGCTCTTAACGCTGATCGCCCCTCCGCCCTCAGCCCTGGAGCTCCCCGAGCCCATGGCTCAGACACAGGAAGATGCCACGCTCTCAGCGACTCCGAGGCCCTGTCACCGGGGCCAGAGCGTACTCAGATCCCGTGGAAAAGAAAAAAGAATCAAAGAAGTTCTGGTTTACACGGGCAGAATTTATTGGCCACATTACCTATCTCATTGTTCCTCTGTGGAAACTCATGTTTTTACAGGACCATCTTGCTCGGTCTCTCCCACTCTCACACCTTCTCCTGCTTATTCCTTAGACTTCTGTCACCGACATTTGCACAAGGCACTGAGGTTAAGACAAGGAATAGAAGGTGCTTCCTGCCCTCGGGGAGCACACGCGTGTGGCCCAGTACAAGCTCCAGGCACTGGGAGACACAGATGGGCCCGTGAGCAGGCTAGGAGCAGGGCTGGACTCCAGAGGACCCGAAGCTGCCCTGGTTGGGGGGAAGGGCTGGGTGTAGGAGGAGACCTCCTGACCCAGCCAGAAGCTCAGGGTCCCAAGCGGTTGGCACCGTGGGCACTGGAGGGGAGGTGAGGCGGGAGGCGCCGGGGGGTCACCGCACGGAGAGCTTTAAAGGCAGATGGAGGGAGACACAGAGGTCTTCCTGGGGGTGGTAGATGCCATTAAAGCACATGCTTCCCACTGTGAAACCCTCCACCAGTCACCAGTGATTGCCTTTGATCTTGTCCACATCCCTCATCACGCAGCAGCTTGTCGAAGGCAAGGATGGGTCTGGACCGACGCATGAGCAGTGGGGACAAAGGCAGCTGGTGCTCAGTGGACACGCGCACGTTAGATCATCTGATGACGCCCCTTCCCCAACCAAACACTGGAATGACCTGGGGTGTGGGGGGGGGTG
>NW_011494694.1:1092446-1094975 GCF_000754665.1 Bison bison bison | reverse complement strand
CCGGACCTGGTAGTCTCTCCTGTCTCCCTCCCACCAGCTTTATCTTCCCTCCTCTGCAGGAAGCCCCCACCAGATCACCCCACTTCTGTGTCTGGGATTCTGACGGCAGACTCCCCTCCAGGCTCAGCTCCACAGGCCTAACGCTCCGCCCCCTCGAGACACTTCTCAAGTCTCATCCCGCCGGACCATTGTCACCAAGATGTGTCCTCAGAGCTCACAAGTGTCCACGCTTCCTGGTTCAACACAGACGCGAGTGCCCATGCTCTGTGCCAGCTCACCCTCACCCACGCCCCCCGACGCACTGTGAAGGGTCAGCCCTCCATGCTCCTTTCACCATATACCTTCCCTCCTGCAAGGCTCTCCGCTGTTCCCATCACTCCGCTAACTGTCCAGTCTCCCGTCCACCCCCTCTGACCAGGGCAGGACCTTCCGATCGCGCCCCTGACTCTGGTGTGGCCCCGGGCAGCTCGGCTCGGGGGACTCGCCCTCCTAGCCTCCCACTCCCATCCCTCTCAGAGCCCAGGGCGCTGCCCAGTCAGGGAGCCGGGCAGGAGGGCCCGCGAGGGGGCTGTCAGGCCCTCAGCCCCTAGGCCGCTCACCCTGCCCCCTCTCTGAGGACAAGGTCCCCAGAGGCTCCGAGGTTCTGTCCCGCTCTCTTTTTGCTTAGTCTTCAAACTCCTTTTCCTCAACGAATAACTCTCCGGCCAGTCCTAGGTGGGAAAAGCCAGCACGTCCCTCCCCGGGCCATGGGGTGACCCCCAGGTCACGGGGTATCCCCTGGGTCATGGGGCGACCCCTGGGTCTCGGGGCGACGTCTCCCGTTCCTTCTGTGAGGACTGAACACCCCGCGTCTCGTCTCCACTGCCCCCCAGCCCCTGAAGACAGCTCCGCCTCCACCGCTCCCCGGAAGCCCCGCGGAGGCCGCCTGCAGCTCCTGGCTCCACTGACTCTCGGGAAACCGGGGCACTGGCCGCCTCCACCTCCAGGTCCTTCTTCCAGACTCTGCGGCTTGCTCTGCTCTGCTTCGCCTCCTGGCTCTCAGACGGCCCCTCCTCAGGGCCTCCACGGCCCTTTCTCTCCCACTGGCTTTGCCTCTGGCCCTTCACTCCCACGGTTATTTCGGGTTCCCATTCAGAACAGGGCTCCACCTGCTCCCTGCGGAGTCACAGATCTCCTCAGTTCCCTGACCAGAGCCCCCCGTCACTCATCAGAGCCGGGGGGAGCCTCACCCCACAGCACAGGGCTGATTCTTGAGCGACCGCCACCAAGACCCTCGACTTCACCTGAAGTACCCACAGACTCACAGCAGGGAACATACAATCCCACGGCTTTAAACACCATGATTATAATCTAAATCCTCCGGTCTTGGTCCATCGACCCTTCCAGTTTCCAGACTTAACTTTTCCAACTGCCTTCTCATCAGCTCCACTGAACTACGCCGCGGGCATCTTAGACTTGACACGGCCACGAAGGACGCCTGAGTCCCTCCCGTCACAGCAGTTTCGCTTGGTGCCCGGCGCTCCAGCCAAACCCTGGGCCTTGTTCTGGACGCCTTGCCCCCCCCCACCCCGCCCCTCCACGTAGCTGATCCACTTGCACGTCTTATACATTCTGCCCCCAAACACGGCCCCGAAGCCACGGAATTTGACAGCTTCCTTTGCCATCATCACCACCCTGATCCAAACAACCACTGTCTCTGGTCCCAACTACAGCGAGGTGGCCTTCGGGCCACCATATCCACCGCAGCCCCTCAGACTCACTGGCCTGACGGCAGGCAGAATGGACTGACCTCACGGATCACCCATCACACACCTGCCTAGAACCTTCGGAGACCGTCCCCCACGAGGGAGCAAAAGGCAAACTGGACAGGACCCTAACCACCCGTGGGCACCTCAGCGAGGTGCTCCCAGGGGTCAGGCCTCACTCTGCTCCTCGGGGTGACCTCTGTCTGGGGTGACCTCTTTCTCATGCCCACCGAGCTGGCAGCCCTCGGTCGCTGACATTCCAATGTAACTTCCTCTTCCTAGAGAGACTCTCATGGATCACCCAGACTAGAGCGGCCAACTCTCCAGTTTAACTCACTGCAAACTCTGAAGATGCTTGACACTTCTGCTATCTGGGGTCCCTGCGTCTGACGGCTCGGGGCCTACAGCACAGTGGATAGGCACCACCAGCAGGGCTCGCCACAGGGCAGGCGCAGCGTCTTTCCATGCTGATCTTTCTTCTCTCCGGGTCACAGGACCATGCCCCGCCCCCAAAATACACCTCCACCGTCCCCGACCTCACACGGTCACCCAGCCCATCTCGGCCCGGCCCGGCCTCCCTCACCTGGGGGAGGGCCTGCCACAGAGGAGCCCCCCGCCCTCGCCTCCGCCTCTGCCCAGCTCTACCTCAGAAGGCGGTCTTCTCACCTTCCCCCTTACGTCTCTGTACAGCCCCTCAAAGGACAACCATGAGACCCGCGGCAGCGGCCTGGAGGAGCTCCGTCAGTCTTACAGCCCCCTCCCCCGGACGCCCCTCCGACAACTC
>NW_011494694.1:1084646-1092340 GCF_000754665.1 Bison bison bison | reverse complement strand
TTACAGCCCCCTCCCCAGGACGCCCCTCAGCCACCTCCTGAAGGAACAGGGAAGCACCAGCTCTGACTGCCTGCGGGTCTCCGTCTTGCCCGTCAACCTCTGCCTCCCACTGCCTCTGTCACAACAATCACTAAAAGGATGCCATCTCTAGGCTTCCCTGGTGGCTCAGAGGTATAGCGTCTGCCTGCCATGCGGGAGACCGGGGTTCGATCGCCGGGTCGGGAAGATCCCCTGGAGAAGGAAATGGCAACCCACCCGCTCCAGTACTCTTGCCTGGAAAATTCCACGGATGGAGGAGCCTGGTAGGCTACAGTCCATGGGATCGCCAAGAGTTGCACAGGACTGAGCAACTTCACTTCCTTAATGGTCTGCCTCGGAGAACCTGCCCCATGGCCAGAATGTGAAACTAAAGAGCCTTTGTTCAGCTCAGGGGAACACCCTGACCCTGCCCCCGGGTTAATGGCTGCAGGAACCAAGAAACTAACACATCCCCTCCCCAGGCCGGCCTCTCACTTGGCTCCTTCAGGTCCTCGCCCTCCCCGTTCTATAAGAGACCAGCCTCCAGACTCCCAGAGAGGGTACTCCAGGGCGAGTCCACAATCGTCCTGGATGCCGGACTTTGGAACAAACTTGCTGCTCCTTGCATCCACACCTCGTCTTCTGATTACTGGCTCGTCCTGCAGTGAGCAGACCACCCCTGGACTCAGGAACACAGAGAGTAAGCTCCGATGTGCCCTTCCCCAGCCCTCTTCCCCTGGCCCTGCCTGGAAGAACCCTCCACTGCAAGACCTGGCCCAGCTGCTGTGGAATGTTTTCTGGGCCCTCCGAGGAGAGGGGCCTCAGCTTGGGCCCAGAGCTGCTGCACCGGCTTCGCCAAGGAACCTGCTGTCTGCTGGCCCTAACAGACCTAACCTCCTGTCCGCTGGCCCGTCTCTGTGATCCCTAACACACGGTGGGCCGACTCCTGGCTCCTCAGGACAGGGCCAAGGCCAAGGGCACTTCTGATGAGTGGCCTTCAGCGTCTAAGCTCCTAGAAGGCAGACATCATGTTGCTGTTCGGCTTCCTTTCGCCTCTGAATTTTCAACACAAGGATCTGGCTCCTTCCACGGATGTGTCACCGTCTCTCCAGGCTCAGGACTGTAACCCAGGAAGACGAGCCCCTGCCCTCAGGTTCCCACCAGGCTCTCCTTCTGCACAGGGAGACAGGCAGGAGCAAGCAGGCCAGTCCCTGAGTGAGAGAACTGCAGAGGTGCAGAATGCAGCAAGTAAAATCCCAGTGCAGGCATCCTCTACTTCCTTTGTAAGATCTGAGCAGCTCCACCACCGAGCTGACTATGGCTCCAATCATCAGCTTCTTGTTGCAAAATTCAGACTCAAATTGAAGAAAGGAGGGAAAACCACACTTTGGAGAAGGAAATGGCAACCCACTCCAGTATTCTTGCCTGGGGAATCCTATCGGGCTACAGTCCATGGGGTCGCAAAGAGTCGAACACGACTGAGCGACTTCACTTTCACGTTCTTTCACTCAGGTATGACCTAAATCAAATCCCTTGTGATTATACAGTGGACGTGAAGAATAGACTCAAGGGATTAGATCCGGTGGACAGAGTGCCTGGAGACTATGCACAGTGCTTTGTAGCGCTGTACAGCAGGTGGTGACCAGAACGATCCCAAAGAAAAGAACTGCAAGAAGGCAAAGCGATTGTCTCACAGGGCCTTACACATAGCGGAGGAAAGAAGAGAAGTGAAAGGCTAGGAGAAAGGAAAAGATAAACCCAACTGAATGCAGAGTTCCAGAGAATAGCTAGGAGAGATAAGAAAACCTTCATAAGTGAACAATGTAAGGAAATTGAGGAAAACAATAGAATGGGAAAGACTAGAGATCGAGTCCAGAGAATTGGAGATACCAAGGAAACATTTCATCCAAAGATGGGCTCAATGAAGGACAGAAATGGTGTGGACCTAACAGAAGCAGAAGACAAGAAGAAGAGGTGTCAAGAATACATAGAAGAACTGTACAAAGAAGGTCTTAATGACCTGGATAACCAGGATGGTGTGGTCACTCACATAAAGCCAGACATCCTAGACTGTGAGGTCAAGTGGGCCTTAGGAACTATTACTACTAACGAAGCTAATAGAGGTGATGGAATTCCAGCTGAGCTATTTCAAATCCTAAAAGATGATGCTGTGAAAGTGTTGCACTCAATATGTCAGCAAATTTGGAAAACTCAGCAATGGCCCCAGGACTGCAAAAGGTCAGTTTTCATTCCAATCTCAAAGAACTTTCAAACTATCACACAGTTGTGCTCAGTTCACAGACTAACAAGGAATGCTCAAAAGCCTTCAAGGTAGGCTTCAGCAGTATGTGAACCAAAATCTTTCAGATGTTCAAGCTGGATTTAGAAAAGGCACAGGAACCAGAGATCAAATCACCAGCACTTGTTGGATTATAGAGAAAGCAAGGGAATTTCAGAAAAATAAACATCTACTTCTGCTTTTACTGACTAGCTAAAACCTTTGACTGAGTTGTTGTTGTTCAGTCACTAAGTCATGTGCAATCCTTTGCAACCCCGTGGACTGTAATACGTCAGGCTTCCCTGTCCTTCACTATCTCCGGGAGTTTGTTCAAACTCATGTCCATTGAGCCGGTGATGCCATCCAACCATCTCATCCTCTGTCATCCCCTTCTCCTCTTGCCCTCAGTCTTTCCCAGCATCAGCGTCTTTTCCAGTGAGTCAGCTCTTCCCATCAGATGGCCAAAGTACTGGAGCCTCAGCTTCCACATCAGTCCTTCCAATGAATATTCAGGGTTGATTTCTTTTAGGATGAACTGGCTGGATCTCCTTGCAGTCCAAGGGACTCTCAAGAGTCTCTCCAGCACCACAGTTTGAAAGCATCATTTCTTTGGTGCTCAGCCTTCTTTATGGTCCAACTTTCACATCATACATGACTTCAGATCTGACTGTGGGGATCACAACAAACTATGGAAAATTCTTAAAGACATGGGAAAACCAGACCACCTGACCTGTCACCTGAGAAACCTGTATTCAGATCAAGAAGCAACAGTTGGAATTGGACACAGAACAATGGGCTGTCCAATTGGGAAAGGACTACATCAAGGCTGCATACCGCCATCCTGCTTATTTAACTTGTATGCAGAATACATCATTTGAAATGCTGGGCTGGATGAAGCACAAGCTGGAATCAAGATTTCCAGGAGAAATATCAGTAACCTCAGATATGCAGCCCTCTAATGGCAGAAAGCAAAGAGGAACTAAAGAGCCTCTTGATGAAGGTGAAAGAGAGTGAAAAAGCTGGTTTAAACCCAACATAAAAAACTAGGATCATGGCATCCAGTCCCATGACTTCATGGCAAATAGATGGGGAAAAGGTGAAAATAGTAACAGATTTTCTTTTCTTGGGCTCCAAAATCACTGGGGATGGTGACTGAAGCCATACAATTGAAAGACACTTGCTCCTTGGAAGAAAAGCTCTGACAAACCTGGACAGCATATTAAAGCAGACCCATCACTTTGCCAACAAAGGTCTGTATAGTCAAAGCTATGGTTTTTCCAGTAGACATGTATGGATGTGAGAGTTTGGACCATAAGGTTGAGTGCTGGAAAACTGATGCTTTTGAACTATGGTGCTGGAGAAGACTCTTGAGAGTCTCTTGGACTATAAGGAGGTCAAACCAGTCCACCCTAAAAGAAATCAGTCTTGAATATTCATTGGAAGGACTGATGCTTAAACTGAAGCTCCAATACTTTGGCCACCTGATATGAAGAGTCAACTTACTGGAAGAGACCCTGATGCTGGGAAAGACTGAAAGCAAAAAGAGAAGGGGAAGACAGAGGCTGAGAAGGTTGGATAGCATCAGTGACTCAATGCATGTGAGTTTGAGCAAACTCTGGAAGACAGTGAAGGACAGGGAAGCCTGGCTTGCTGCAGTCCACGGGTCACAAAGAGTGGGACAAGACTGAGCGATGGTGTAACAAATTAGTGGAGTTTCCCCTTAGTCAGATTTATATCAGCTGGAGGAGCTCGATCTACATTTTAAAAGGAAATTAAAATGTTTTTTAATTAAAACTAAGTTCTTCTTTTAAGAGGGAAATATTCCTTTTTCGTTAAAATTATTTTTTCTTTCCTTCTCAGAATTTGTGAGCTGATTTTAACAAACAATAGCTAACAGTGTATTAACTGGTAAAATGTTCACCACATCAAGCTTAACCTTCTGTACAATAAACAGAATCTACTACCTCATATACTGTATTTGTATGTGTGATAAGTACTTTTAAGATCTACTCCCTTGGTAACTTTCAAATATGTAATACAGTATTAATAATTACAGTCACCATGCTGTATCCCCATCACTTATTTATTTATTGACCTCACTTAATTTTGTTAATGGGACAGAAAAAGTTTTAGATGCAAAATTACCTCAAGCTAATGGGTCAGGCTGACATTGCAGAAGACACCATCTTCTATGGTTTCCACTGTTTCTCATTTAAATGTTTAGGGATTATCTTTGTTCGTGGAAGTTGCTTGAAATTAAAAGAAGAATTTTGTGAAACTAAAAATTGACGAATATGAATAACTCCTCCCAGTTCAAACAGCTTCTCCTTTGATTAAACCCTGATTCCACCAGTCAGGACAGACACTGGCACCTCCACTTCGCTAGGCTCTTTCCTGATCTCACCCGGGCCTGGCGGCAAGTCCTCACAGTGTTCCTCTGCTGGTTATCTTGGTGGGTATCCCATCGGCACTGCAGCTCCTCCGAAGGACTGGTTTCCGCTGTTTGCATCTCCCTGTCAGTTGCTGTTAACTGATTTCTACCCAGTTTCGCTGCTGTGTGGTCAGCCTTGCATCCCACTGCAATCCCAGAATCATCAGGTCCACAGGAACAAGTTAAATGTGAAGTCTAGAGTAGAGTCTGTGTGTTATACGCACTTGCTCTTAAAAGGGACCATATTTATCTCAGTTTGCTCAAGTGTTGGCCACACAGTATCTTAAGTCTCAAGAAACAGAGCAAGGAGTGGTTAGTCATGGATGGAGAGTATATTAAAAATCCACCTTTCCTAAACACATACACATTTTCTGTTCAGAATATTTTAGAAATATACAACAAATTGTAGCGTGAAGACGTGTTTGCCGCCTGCACCAACACTTTCTCATCCTATCTCTCTCTCCTATCTCATTTTCCTCGCTATCTCTGCTGTCTCTGAGCAGTATTTTTCTTTTCTACAGCTCTATGCATTATTCACAGCAGCCTACCGGGGAAACACCCATGAGGAGAGAGGCAGGAGCATTTGTGAGAGGAAGAGAGAGACAAGGACCTTCCTTTAACTTTCGTGTGTTCTTAGGGCAGGATTCCCAACTCAACTCCAAGTCCTTGCCCCACCGGTGTACATACCTCCTGCACGCCCTGCCACGCTCCACGTGTAGACAAAGTGAGCTGTTTCCTCCAAAAGACAATGCAGCTCCTACTGGCCTGTCAAAGCATGGCCTCTTGGTGTTCCTTTCCTGTCTGTGTGCGCGCACACACACACGCACACACGCGCGCGCACACACACACGCACACACGCACACACACGGCACTGCAGAGCGGACTTCACAGCAACACCTCTGCGAGCAGTGAAGTCCCGAAGCCCAGTGCCGGAGGACAAGCTCAGAGGTCAGCGCTTAAAGGCAGATGGCTGATGAAGCTCAGTCGGCACCAGCCTGCCAGGGTCAGAGAACGACCGCCGAGCCCCCTGGCACTGGGCGTCATTGCCGCACTTGCTTCTCGGAGGCTCTCTTCTCAAGTTGGTGAACTCTTGGACTACAGCCTGGTAGGGCAGCGCCTGGCAAGTGGCAGGAGCTCTTAATAAGTGTTTGTTCCATGCATTACCGAGCGAATCAGTGAATCTGTGTGAACCAAAATGCAGAGCCAAAATGGACAGGAGTGAAAACAGGATATTATACTCTCAAAACACGATTTGCTTTCCGATAATGGTAAAACAGGCATTTCTACAAACAACAATCAGACATAGCAGCCTTTATGTGACAACTTGCTTGTTAGACCCAGAAGAGATCAGACAGAAAGGAAAAAAGGGAATAAACGGCCACCAGCTATGACACATCCTTACACATGTGGGCACTTTTGCATTCTTACAGAAACCCAGATTTTTCTCAAAAAGACTCATTTTCATTGACAAATATCAAAAAAGTCTGCCAAGGTTCAGGTACTTCAGCAATTCCCACAAATGTGGCTTGTCACGCAGCAACAGACAGAAAGAGAGTCCCTAACGTGAAGGACACAGTGTCCGAGCAGAAACTGATGCGGTTCTTAAAGCCACCATCTAGCCTCTTGCCATTTTTGCAGTGAGCTGGGTCCAATAATAGATTTTTCTCAAAAGTGTGTGTGCGTGTGTGTGTGAAAGTCGCTCAGTTGTGTCCGACTCTTTGAACCCCATGGACTACACAGTCCATGGAATTCTCCAGGCCAGAATACTGGAGTGGGTAGCCATTCCCTTTTCCACGGGATCTTCCCAACCCAGGGACCTTTAGTATTTACTACCTTAGTAATGTTCCAAAGATTTTTATAAACATTGGTTCCTATTCAAATCCCAAGCTACTTCTCACTGACTTGATTAAGGGGGAGGAAAAAAAAAACAAACAAACCATGAAACAAACAAAAACCTTCAACAACTCCTGAGTCTATTATCACTGGGCCTCTCCCTGTGGAAACTCCCTGCAGGGCAGCGGGTGGGAAGGGGGGCAGATGGCCCTCTCCCCCGGGGTCCTCTGTCTTTCCAAAAAGACAGTTTGCTAAGGACTCTCCCAGGACACCTCCATCTTACCTGAGATGTTCATCTTTATTCTTCTCCCCAACATCCCTCCCAACCTGCCCCACCCCAGACAAACAGCAGTAACAACAGGAACAGAAACTTCATCATTTTAGGGAAATCCCTACACACCCAGTCTCCCTAGCACAGTCATCCACCCAAAACTTTCATATACAATGTATGGGAGCCTCCACCCCCGTCTCACTCCCTTCCACCATCTGCAAATTGTGAAAAACTGCTGTTTTATTTTTTAGTGAAAGAAATCCCTAGTTCAAGAGGAAAGGGGCAGACTGGAACCCCAGTCCTAGGCACCGGACTAACCCAACTCAAGTCAGAGTAAGTTAGGAGCTCCACACTCTCCACCAGCCTTCATTCAGTTCACTGCCAAGCGGGGTCCGTTTCAACAAGTACAGATGTCCATACCTAACACGTCTAAGGGCAGCAGGCGAGGCCGCTCCCCGCAGACCGTGTCCTTCCTGAACCGCAGCAACTAGGAGTCAAGCAACACCCGCAAGGTGGGGGCCCGAAGGAGGCAGACACCTGAGAGCTGCCCTGCGGGTCGGACTAGGGGGAGGCTACAGGATAGGAGTGTCCGCTGGGCGTCCAGGGCCCACACCCCGCTGTCCTTCCAGGTCAATGGCAAACACGAGCAGAGACTGCCGCCAGCGGCTCCAGACCGCCAACAAGCGTCCGCGAGGCCGCTGGGTCCCGCGGCCCGAGCGGGCTGAACCTGGCCAGGGAGGCGGGAGCTCGCGGCAGGATGGGGGGCGGCGGCCAGGCCCCACCAGACACGCTCACACGCCCGGGAACGGCACCCCAGAGGCTCCCGGGCGGGCGGTGAGCCCGGACGGGTTCCGGCCGCGAGG
>NW_011494694.1:1084028-1084500 GCF_000754665.1 Bison bison bison | reverse complement strand
CGCACCCGGCGCCTCTTCCCCTGAACATCTCCTGCCTCCTGCCTCCTAGCAAATATCTGCCTCGATGCTTCTGCTCGGTTTTGCCCCCCTCCCCCGTGACACGCCTTTCGCCACCCCTGCTCCGGCGCGCTCCGAGCCCCGCTCGCGGGGAGTGCCCGGGGTCCCGGGTGGGGCGCGGCCCCAGGGGTCCGGACCGGCGGCGCCGTTCTCCTTCGCCCTAACAGCCCATTGTCTTGCCCCTTACCAACCCGAGCACCGGCTAAGCCCCAGGATCTAGACTCGAGATCCGAGAGAAAGTGGACTCTGGGCGGAGGCGCACCCATCTCCACGCGGTCAGTCCACGCTCTGGAAACGGGTCCCGGTGGGGCCCGGGGTAGCCAGGCCGGGCCGCGACACCGAGCCCGGGGAACAGCCCGTGCCTCCACCTTGGGGAGCGCGGGGTCCCGGGGCCCTGGCCTGCCCTCCTCCAGCC
>NW_011494694.1:1012509-1081978 GCF_000754665.1 Bison bison bison | reverse complement strand
CTGCAGCTGCTCCAGCTGTGCACCGCCGGGCGAGCCTTGTCCCCTGCCCGGGCCCGGGCACCCTCCCGCCAGCCGGCCCGCAGCTCCAACCGAAATGTGCTCACAACTCCCAGGAGAGTGCCAACTCAGACGCTGGGTTGGAATTTCTATCAAGGCTTACTGTTCCCAGTAAACTAGGGTTTAGCAAGCCAGCTCTTCCCCAGGACTCCCTCTCTGATACTCACTTTACAACGAACTTTGTGTGCACAACCCAGTTCGCCCAGGTGAGGCCAGAGAATAGAAAAGGCAAACAAGTTCTGAGACTGAGTCCTCACTCTCGGCTTTCTCGGACCATGCCCCCCTCCCTCGGCCCCCAGCCCCAATCCAGACAATTACTACAAAAGGGGAACTAGTGTCGCCCAACGGGCGCTCTGAGCACGGAGCGGCCGCCAGAAGTTTGCCAAGTTGGAGAGCCGAGCGCCGGGCGCGCAGGTGTCGGTACCCGCCCATCGCAGGCAGCCGGGCCATCGCAGCGCTGCGGAGCGGGGGTTGGGGCGGTGGGCCGGCTGCCCCACGGCGGGACGGGCTACCCAGACTCCCTGGCCTAGGTCACCTTCCCAGGACTGGGGCCGGCGCGCCGAAGCCCTGCTTCCGCGAAGGTCAAGACGGTCACCTGAGCGAGAGGCATGTGCGGCGGTGCAGCCGCTCGGTGGACGCAGGGCCGGGGACCCCAGTGTGCGCTTGGTCCCGGGGTCTCTTCTAGCCTTCCACTTTTTTTTTTTCTTCTCTCCGTCCAGTTCGGAGGGGTTTTTTATCTTGAAATATAATTTCTTCCCTAGTCTGCTTTTCCCCACTCTAATCCAAACGGCCACAGTGGAAAAGGGCATGTATGTATTTGCACCAGACTGAGCAGACGGGGCGCCGGGACGGCGGCGCGGCCCCGGTTCCCCAGCCAGGTCCCCGGGCGTTTCCGCGACTGCCCGGTGAACTCTGAGCGTCGCTCCTAGCGCGCGCCAGCCCTGGCACTCGCTGGATCGGAATTCTTCACTTTGCAGAACCAGCAAAAGATTGCGGTGGCTCTTACCTTACGGGGGGTGGAAGGGGGTGGAATTTGCCTGCTGGGTTTTTTTTTTTTTTTTGGCGAAGAAAGAACCGAAACGGCCGAGCCGCATAGCCCGGTCTTCCGAAGCCTCCAGGCCGACGCGGCTGGCTTCGCTAACACCTGTTACTCTCCCGGAAGTCGGGGATCCGCGCGCGCGGCGCCCTCGGCCCCGCGGGAAGGGTCTGCCTGGCTGCCCGGCGGTTTGGGGAGGATGCGTTTCTTCTGGAAGTGTTCACTGTTTATTCTTCTACGGGCAGAATGCTTCTCAATGTCCTTTAGGTTTCTTCGGTTGCCTTTTGGAGTCATTAAAGTGACTTTCCTGTTACAAGAAAATGTGTCTTTAGTTTGAAGAGAAGCCATCGGAGCGCCGGGCACAGGGCGCAGGGAGGAAAGCATCAGATATTTGTTCTTCTGAGTCTTCGTTAAATCAGGACACAAGCTTCAGGATGGCCACTAGCCCTCTTCTGAAATCAACTTCTTTCTAGTTTACTTCCTTCTTTTCTCCAGCCGATGGCTGGACAGCACACACTTCCCGTACCAATGAAAAATGCCAGAGCCTGACAACGGAAAAGGAACAGGTTGAGGAGGAGTCTACTGATTATTGATCATATCTGTTAAGTGTCCTCCTTACTTAATACTGGAGGGCACTTCTGTTCATGTGAATCCAATAGGCGCCCAGCCACTGTTTCTTCTTCATGAAATATTTAGTCAAAGATTTAAATCACAGACACACAGCCTCAGCGGGCGCTGTCACTCACCCCCGTGTGCAGGTGCTGCAACACCTGTCGAATGCTGTTTCTTGCCGATTCTTTTCCTTCGCTTTGAGTTTCCTTAGTGATGTCTCAGAAGGAGGAGAAGACTGGGACTGAACACTTGTTACTCCAAACCTTTCAGGAATAAACAGGTTGGCTCATAATTAAGTGAGCTCTGCATTCTGATAGCCCTCATAAAACTTGAAACTTAGTTACATGTCAAAATGTTATCAGATCACAATACAATTTAAGCAAACCGAAATTAGGAGCTGTAATTCCAAAAGCAGAGGAAGAACCACTGCCAAAATTCACCCCACTACTAGGTACTCTCTATGAAATGAACAATTTCCTTCGTTCTCAGGTGAAGACATGCCTGTCCACACTGCAAAGATTGGAAACTAAGAGAATATCAGCAGGGCAGCTAACACCAGAAAGGGTGCCAAGATCATGATGCTCATCACTAGCAGTTCAACGTTTTAGAATATAAAACACTTGCCTCTGCCCTCTATGAAGGAAAACGATCAAGAAAGAAATTTATATTGGTAATGAAGCCTTATATTAGTGGACCTGTGCAACCACAAGCATACTTAAAAATTAGCTTAATTGCATATTAATTTTATATTAATTTTAGTATTTTATGCATAATAATCCATACATAGAGGAAAGAATATCTGCCTGATTATTATCTAATTTGAAAGATATGTTCATAAAAACATTTTAAAGCATGGCTCAAGGAAGAGACTAAGAAATGGTAAAATGTTGGTTTTTCTCATAAAATTTCTTTATAAGTTAACCATGCACCCCTTTTACAAAAGAGCTTAAGAGTTAGGTACAATAAATACAATTACTATTTTATGAATGCTTTGATCAACATGTGGGCCTGTGTCTCATTGATTTTATTTTACAACTTTTAATATTAGTGCTTACAGCTATAAAAATTCACAGTGCTAATTCTTGAATAACCTGTTTTTTCTTTTTAAATGCTAGTAACCTTTCTTTATAAAGATATAAGACACAGGTTGATTAAATATTAAACTTGTCTATTTATACAGTTTATAAAAGGACATTCTATCTTGATTTTAATTTCTCTGACACTTAAAAGTTATTTGAGCAAAATAATTTATAAGCAAGTGTCTATTGCTCCCAAACACAGTAAAAACATGTGGGTTTATATGTCAGACTTTTCCATTTAATTGCTGCTAAGTTATCAACATGTATCATATCACACAAGATCTCTGCACTCTAAGAAGATAATTTATTCCCTGTCTGGCATGTTAACCTGGAGTCCAGCCGCCAGGCACTAATTCATGCCTCCCAAGTCCACCAAGTTCTCATTGGAGTTTTAAGCACTTCTTTCTCAAAGCCTGCCTTCATTTTTCTCCAATGCATCACAGCTTTGTTGTCTCCTGGAACTAAGGTATTTTATCTGCATATATGAACCTGTTACACTAAACCTCTTCCAAGTTTTAATGCACATAAAATTTGCATTGACAATTTTACTTTAAACAGGTGATATGTGAAGTCATGCATCTCTTCCTCCGTAGTCTTCAGCAGAGGCCAGCACACAAGAGGCACTCAGCGTTTGCTCCCTACCTGCCACCTCACGCCACCTGAGTACAAACTGCTGTCAGCACTGATGTTAGCAAATCCTGACTGAAGAGAAGCAGGCATTCTTACAGTGTTATTATAGTCAGGCCTGTTTCTTAAAAGGGCATTACAATTCCAACAAGAACAATGTTGTTATACAGTCAATACACTGAATGGGACAGCCTTGAAAATAGACTGGAGTTGAGAAAACCAACTCCTTCAGCCCTAATATTCCTAAAACTGCAGTTTTGATTAAATTATTTTATGAACTCAAATAAATTAACTATAAAACAAATTAAATTTTAGTATTGCTTTGTGTTATAAAACAACTAAAAACCAGTTGTTATTCTTCACCAAAACAATGCCAAAATGGTGCTTAATTTTCAATTAGGGAATGTTTTTGAGAACCGGCCAGTTGTTAAAACATTAATATTCCAAATAAATCTCCTTAAGTATGAAAGGGGGATTCAGCATATTCCTTGCTGAATAATAAGATCCAAGTAGAAATTTTCATTAATCAAAAGCAAAACATTAATTCCTCATGCAAATAAGCTCTGCTTAATGGCTGTGAGTATGCAGCCCCTGGGGCTTCCCTGGTGGCTCAGACAGGAAAGAATCTGCCTGCAATTGGAGAGACCTGGGTTCAATCCCTGGGTCAGGGAATGCCAACCCACTCCAGTATTCTCGCCTGGAGAATTCCATGGACAGAGGAGCCTGGTGGGCTACCGTCCACGGGGTCACAAAGAGCTGGACACGACTGAGACTAACACCTTCGCTGCTTTCATCTAGCCCCCAGGAGACTGGTGCTAAGAGGCCTGCTGAGATTAAACAATCAATACTAAGTTTCTGTGATAATCCCTATGAGCATAATTACATTTTGAAGATACTGCCATTTTGAAAATATCGAGTCACTTCAGAAACCCACTGAGATTCACAGGATGCTGAGGCAGTCTTCGCTTCTCAAAAGCACCCAAATTAGAATACAACCCTGTTAAACGATCAACACTGTTAAAGTGTTAAATGATCAACACTTTCAATCAGCTTTCAGAGGTCACATGTATCAGTTTCCTTTGAGGCTATCTTAAGAGTCAAACAGAAAACTGAATAAGAGAATTATATACATTTTTATATAATTATATAAATAAAAGACTTAAACAAAAGAAATACTCCTCAAAGAGAGCCAAAGTCAATTCAAAGCATTTAAGTAGAAAGTGACCATGGAGGCACTGGGGATAAATAAGACAAGTTGCTGCTGCTAAGTCGCTTCAGTCGTGTTCGACTCTGTGCGACCCCATAGACGGCAGCCCACCAGGCTCCTCCGTCCCTGGGATTCTCCAGGCAAGAACACTGGAGTGGGTTGCCATTTCCTTCTCTAATGCATGAAAGTGAGAAGTGAAAGCAGCCCATCAGGCTCCTCCGTCCATGGGATTCTCCAGGCAAGAGTACTGGAGTGGGGTGCCATCGCCTTCTCCGAAATAAGACAAGTTGGGAATGGCCTAAATTTCCTGACCCCTGAGACCACCTTACATATAGACAAGCAGAGCGTTTCATAAACAGCTGTTAAAGTTCCTAATGAGTGTGTTCCCCAGGGAGGCTCGCCTTGTGTCCACACAAATGACTGTGTTGTTAAGGTCATTTGAAATAAGCAGGTCTTCATCTGTGGCCTGGGAATCCTTTCCTTGCAAACATTATTTTAATAGCCACATTTCGCAATGAGACTTGACCTTTATACGAGGGGACATGGTGCCGTTGTGAGAAAAAGTAAAATTGTTGATTCCAAGATTTGTCTCAAAAATAAGAAACAAAATGGCTCATTTAATCCAGAGAATGTATTCCTTTCTGTTCATCTCAAAACAAAACCCCAGCAGAACACAAAAACCGGTGGCTCCAGACTCGTGCGCGGATCTGGAGCAGGGCTGGCGGGCCTCTACGGGCGGCCAGCGGAGGCCGTGGCCGTTCCCACGGGCGGGCGGCTCGGGCCGTGACTGACCAAGACTGCGTTCTCCTGAGCTCCTCTCAGAAGAGCACCCAAAGGGAAAAGGAGACGGAGAGAAAGGCTGGTGCAGCCGCCGAGGGCTCTGCGCACATCAGACACAGTTTTTTCCGGGTCTGGGTTTCATGATAGACGGCCGTTTTCCATTTTCCAGACGACGGCAGCCCTCCTCACACACACGCCATCTCGGGTCTGGAAGAGCTACACGTTGTGAACTATCACTGAAGTGAAGTGAAGTCGCTCAGTCGTGTCCGACTCTGCAACCCCATGGACTGTACCCCACCAGGCTCCTCTGTCCATGGGATTTTCCAAATACTGGAGTGGGTTTCCATTTCCTTCTCCACAGGATCTTTCCGACCCAGGGACTGAACCCAGGTCTCCCGCATGGTAGGCAGATGCTTTACCATCTGAGCCACCGACTTTGCATATTAAATCTTTTGAAAGGACCCTTATCACACACACACACACACACACACACACAAAGGACTCACAGAAGCAAGAAAGTAAGCAGCCTTGTTTTTTCAGCCACAGTTGTCTGTGTGACCACAGGAGCCAGAGAGCTGTGCTTGAAGGAAGAGAAAGCTGAGACAGTGTGTCCTCCGAAACCTCTGGACACTTCCACTTTGTGTGGTTGAGATGCAGGGGTTTAATAACTTTGCTTTATCGTCTGTACTAATTCACACTGTGGTCATCAACAAGAGCAATGGTACAGTCTCCTTCCCTCCCCAAGGAGCTCTTTGGCAGGACGTCCTTTGTTTCAGACAGAGGAGAGGAAAATACTATGAGCCAGAGCCTGGAGGCCCCAAGTTCAAATCTGCCCCTTTGAGGATCCTTGGTGTCTGGTTAGATTTTTGCCATCTGCTGGTGTGTGTGAAGGGCTTCTCCAGTGGCTCAGGGGTAAAGAATCCATGTGCTGTGCAGGAGCTGCAAGAGACGCAGGTTCAGTTCCTGGGTGGGAAAGATCCCTGGAGAAGGAAATGGCAGCCCACTCCAGTATTCTAGTCTGGAGAATCCCATGGACAGAGGAGCCTGGCAGGCTACAGCCCATGGGGTTGCAAAGAGCTGGACATGACTGAAACAACTTAGCACACACGTATGGTGTATGTGAAAATTCCCTTCTCCTCCTCCCTCTAGGACTCCACTCTGGCAGAGATTTTCACAGGATGTTTCCAGAAATCTCCACCAGGAGTGTTGAGCCCCTGGTGCAGTATTCCACACTCTGCCTGTGTGCTATGCGGTGCTAGTTGCTCAGTCGTGTCCGATGCTTTGAGATCCCACGGACTGTAGCCCGCCAGGCTCGTCTGTCCATGGGAGTCTCCAGGCAAGAACACTGGAGTGGGTTGCCATTCCCTTCTCCAGGGGATCTCCCCAACCCAAGAATCCAACCAGGAGCTCCTGCATTGCAGGAGGATTCTTTACCAGCTAAGCTACCAGGAAAGCCCCACACTCTGCCTACTGGTGTTCAAAGTAATCCTACGTAAGAACACGTGCTGCATTCAAATAACCCATCATCACTTCTATCACTAACCAAACCCAACTATGCAGCATATCAAGCCTAGCTGAAAAAATAGAACAAAAAGCCACATATGTTCCTAACTGGAATTCCCCATAATAAATATCCAGTTTTCTTTTCTTCAGCTTGCTGTGCCCTGAGAGCTTCTGGCTGAGGGACATGACTGTGGCCAACCAGGCAGACGCCATCTTTGCAGAAGACCACACCAAGGCTAAGTGGCCTTAAGTAATCTGTTGGCTTTGCTTTCCACATCACACTGGTCCTTTCTAAAGGCCCAGCTGGCCCCAAGAAAGTCCAAGACAGTGCACCTGTCATTGACGGGGAGAAAGGGAACGTCCGTTAAAACCGTGCCACCCGGCAGGGGGCCAGGATGCTGCTCTGCCACACTGCATGGCTCATGGGGCCTCAGCCACGGACAGCTTCGGATGGGCAAGCCCTGGGCACTCTCTGTGTCAACTCTGCCCGTCTTCTCCTTCCAAAGGGAGTGAGGGTGGGCCTCTGGCCCCAACATGGGCCTCTTAATCTGAAGACAGAGTAGAGGTGGACATATATGGCGCCCAGACCTAGTACACCCCTTAACCTGAGTCACTAGGAAATGCATTTGAGTGAAATACAGAAAACAAAGGGTGGCTTCAAGGCGGTCACACCACAGTTACCACTCAGGGGCTGATTTCCCATCCACAGCATAAAGGGGCACTTACCACTTACCATAAAGGGGCACTTTCCCTTACCACAGGGCCACCGAGAAAAATAACAGAACATCATTAACTCAGATTCAACTCATTGACAACAAAAGTTTAGAAATGTTAATGTGCATCCTGAAAAATTCTCCTGTTGCTGCTGCTGCTAAGTCGCTTCAGTCGTGTCCGACTCTGTGCGACCCCATAGACAGCAGCCCATGAGGCTCCCCCGTCCCTGGGGTTCTCCAGGCAAGAACACTGGAGTGGGTTGCCATTTCCTTCTCCAATGCATGAAAGTGAAAAGTGAAAGTGAAGTCGCTCAGTCATGTCCGACACTTCGAGACTCCATGGACTGCGGCCCACCAGGCTCCTCCGCCCATGGGATCCTCCAGGCAAGAGTACTGGAGTGGGGTGGAATTGAACATTAAAACCAAGTTTAAAATGACTGTGACTTTTATCTGATAATCTTACATAATTGCAAATAAGTCGAGATACAGTCACCTTGATGTAAACCTGTGTGTTCCCCGTGGGAGCCTTATACCTCGGCTCTGGAGTTTAACTAGAAGCAGTGGCGATATTTCTAGGGAAGCTGTCGAGGTCAGACCTGGTAGAGGACTTACAATCCCTGGGCTCCTAAAATACCCCAATCTCCAGCACATTACACACTTTAGGTGAGGAACAAATATGGGGATAAATGTAAAACAAACTGAGAAGTTACAGTGGGAGGGGCCCCACTAGTTGAATTGGGGTCACACCGGATGAAGGAGACCTTCCCGGTGTCTCTGTTGACCGTGTTCCTCCACCTTCTTGCTAACTGCTGGAGTCTTAACAGGTGGACACTGTACACCCATGGCTTGCCTTTCACACTGTTGTTGTTAAGTCACTAACTCATGTCCAACTCTTTTCAACTCCATGGACTGCAGCATGCCAGGCTTCCCTGTCCTTCACCATCTCCCAGAGCTTGCTCCAACTCATGTCCATAGAGTCAGTGATGCCATCCAACCACCTCATCCTCTGTCACCCTCTTCCCCTCCTGCCCTCAACCTTTCTCAGTATCAGGGTCTTTTCCAGTGAGTCAGCTCTTCACATCAGGTGGCCAGAGTATTGGAGCTTCAGCTTCAGCATCCAGAATATTCAGAGTTGATTTCCTTTAGGCTTAACTAGTTTGATCTCCTTGCTGTCCAAGGGACCCTCCAAGAGTCTTCCCCAACACCACAGTTCAAAAGCATCAATCCTTCTGTGCTCAGCCTTCTTTATGGTCCAACATGCATGAATATCAGAAAAACCATAGCTCTGACTATATGGACCTTTGTTGGCAAAGTGATGTCTCTGCTTTTTAATATGCTGTTTAGGCTTGTCACAGCTTTTCTTTCAAGGAACAAGCGTCTTTTAATTTCATGGCTGCAGCCAGCATCGTCGGTGATTTTGGAGCCCAACAAAAGACAATCTGTCACTTTCACATTACCCTGCTCTGGTAAACAGATGGATTTCACAGGTGTTCAATGTATCACTGTTAAATCACCCTGAAGAAGAAGATCACGGTTTTTGAAGAACAAAAAGTAAATGAGGACTCCCCTGGTGGCACAGTGGATAAGAATCCAACTTGCCAATGCAGGGGACATGGGTTCCATTCCCTGCCGGGGAAGATCCCACACGCCCTGAAGCAAGAAAGCCTGTGCGCCACAACTACTGAACCGGTGCTCCAGAGCCCGTGGGCTGCAGCTTCCAGAGCCCACTCGCCTAGAACCAGGATCCGCAACAAGAGAGCCACCAAGGTGAGGAGCCTCCTGCAACTAGAGAAAGCCCGTGCACAGCAACGCAGACCCACGGCAACCAAAGATAAAAAGAAAAAGTAAATGCTCTCTGCTTATAAATTCCCAGGGTCTCTGTTTTTCTGAATATCAGCCCATGAGAGGCTGCAGTGAAACACTGTTTTGATCTTTTTAAACTATTTTGATTAAATTTTCCTAACTCTCTTTTCCCAAGACTGGTAGATTTGGTAGTTATGGTTTCAGGATCCAATAAGCCTGACACCCCGGGGTGACCACAGAGGACAGGTAACCCCTGAAAAGCATAGATTGGCAATAGCTACTGGTGCCCCCTGAACTCGAGGACTGAGCATGCACCATTCACACAGCCCCTGAGAGCCACATCAGGCCAGGAGGAGAGAACAGATTGCTGGTTCTGCCCCCTTCATGCCGACCATTTCCTGTGTCTCTCCATGAATGTGTTATTACGGCTGCTCTCAAACACTCAAGTTAATTTACTCCCGTAACTGCTCATAACAGCTCTCGAGGTGACTTTTATGGGCTAGGAATTAGGCCCATTTTGTAGATTTTGCATGTGGATTATAAACCTGATGAAAGGCAGCTACAGAAGGCAAATTAGGGCCTTTGATTTCCCTTTAAATATATAATGTGTGCTTTATTCTCCAAAGCAGCATGTCTGCATTCGGTATTTCCAAATTTTTGTGTTTATTATAGTTAGATCACTTTAAAAAGGGCTCAGTTAATATGCTCCTCTGATATAAAAGCAAGCTTAAGCATGAAATAGCCCAGTTTTCTATAGCTGGGTTTTTAAGTATACATGCTATGAAAATCTATCCATTTGTTTTCAGTCAAATCCTATTTCTTAAGTAACCATAAAATACAGGTGAAGTCTGATTTAATGTTTTGGACTCTGATTTAAAGAAGTTCACTGTAAATATTCAGGAGATCAATGCAAGGAGGTTAGGGTTAGGGCTAGGGCTAGGGTTGGATCTACAATCTAACTTAAAATATCCCTTTATTCATCTGTTTGCTCTTTTTGGCCAGATCTCAGCTTTTGGAATCAGAGTTCCCTGACTCGGCATCAGCTCTGGCCCTGGGCAGTGAAACTGTCCTAACTACTTGACTGCCAAAGATTTCCCTAGAATATCCATTTGAATCCTGCATTTAGAACCTGATTCAAATTATAAAAAAGAAGATTTCCACAAAGTTTATCAGAAAATCATTAATTGCATAAAGGTATCCATTACCCATCTTTATCTCCTGGGTCACTGTCCAAAGCAAGGGCTTTTAACTTGACCAAAGCCTTTTAACAAAACTCCAGCAAGTCACTGCAGCCACTGGAGTCTCCAGTCTGTACTGGATGTCAGAGCCTCCTTTCCCGTTCCCTTTACAGAGGATTAAAATAAGGTGAGAGCGGTGGGCTGACACTGATCAAGACGGTGAAACTTGGAACTAAACACATTTAGCATGTCCCAGAACTGTCATTTCTGGGTGGATTTATCTAGGATACAGTTACTGAGCACAGTATAACTCTGAAGAAACTATAATTAGTGGGGGAAAAAATCTAATTTTTCAAATCTTTCATTTGGCTTATAAAATCACATTTCACTTTAAAACATTAAAAGGTAGAAGACTCACCATCACAATTTCTTGGCGCCGTGACGGTGTTGCTGTGCTAGTACAGGCCGGACGGGCACGGTTTGTGAAGTCTACTTGGTAGGGCAAGTCTTAATTGGAAAAGAAACGTGCAGATTCACAATCGCAAAATACAGATGGAAAGTTCTGTAGTAACAGAAAAACCCAAAACCCTGCCTCTAAAAAGGCCAAATCAGTGGCAATACACGAGCTCTGAGTGGCAAAGAATTTAAAGAGGGTCTAAAAATCACGGTCTATCTGTTGAATAAGTAGTCACCAGGCACAGCTCAGCTCTGACGAAAATATAACTTTATCAGTAGATGAAGGAGATGAAGGAAGGGACTAGGACGTGCACCCATACAAGTGAACATAACTCAAGATTCCATACTGTGGGCAGACTCCCCAGAGTGCATTTCCATGGAATTCAGTTTACAAAAGCCGAACCTATAACCCTACTTTGAAGCACGCTATTCCAAAATGAGAAACTCAGAGCAGGTAAACGTTTTTCATTGTTTTCTTTCCAGACCACAGCAGGTTTGGCTTCTTTAGACCAACGTATTGAATGGCTTCTTTCTCAAGTTTAAAAGACAACGGCTAATACTCAGGTCCTCAGAGAGTAGGAGTTACTATACTGTGGCAGCGAGAGGCCCCCCAGAGATCCCGAGATCCCACCCACAACTCAAGCCTCTTCCGCCACTTGCCACTTCCTGTTTCAGAGAGTCAGTTTCAATATCGTAGTTTCTCTTATCTTTTACGCTCTTGGTTTCAGCTGCTCTGAATTCTCTCTTTGCACTTGCACTTACCAGACCGTCTTCTCTCAGCTTTTTGTGATGTGTACTCAGCTCCTTTATTTTCAGGCTTTCTTCTCTCATGCTGAAGTCATTTCCTTCCATGCATTTTCCCCGAGTTGTGCTTTCAGGGATCCCATGGTCTTCGAAATAAAATATTCCCCCTTCCACATGTTTCTAAATTTCTAATTTCAGTTTTAACATCCTCTCTGATAGACGGGTTATACAGAAGTGTGCTTGTCAATTTCCAAGTAGCAAAGAATGTTTTCAGCCACATTATTATTGTTTTTTAAAATTTTTTGACTATAGTAAAAGAATATGCCCTGTAAAATCTCTGGTTTTACATTTAAAGTGTTCTTTGCATCCAAGTGTAAGTTCAACTTTTATAAAGATCTGGTGGGGAAGAAGAATCTGAGCTGCGCAGACTTGTGTCTTTGTTGGAGAGACAAACTGGCCAAGTTTAAACTGCTTATACCTCCTTCCAAGTGTGTGTCTCTGAACAAAATACAGAACTGCTTTGATATAAAGTGGGAACAATAATAGTATTCATGTCCTAATGTTATGGTGAGAATTATGGAGGACAACGTGTGTAGAATGTCTCACGTGGTGCCTGGCATGTCGTATGCAGGCAATAGACAGGAATACTATTTAGAAAAAAGGAAAAGAAAGAAACTGCTCTCTGGAGTCAGAAGAGCCTGATTTTGAAGCCTGGATCTGCCACACCCTGGCAGCTCTTCCAAGTCATTTTAGACGTAACTGTGAGGATTAACTGTGAGGATTCAGAGAGAAAATGCATGCCTGGCACAGGGCCAGCGCCCCACGACTGGGACCTACTATTTTTCTTAGGGTCATAAAATGAGACAACTCAGGCTGAACCGTGCTTTTAGCGAACAAGCTTTTAGCCTAACTGATGATTCTTGAAGGCCTTCCCAGGCCAAAGAAAACCAGTGATCTTGTCGCGAAAGGACAGAAGCCACCAGGCCTCAAAGCGTCTGCCGCAGAAAAGTGCAGCTGCTCTGTGAGCACTGTCACACCAACTTCCAACACCAATCGGGATTTTTCGTGTGTTTTGTGGGCTTCTCCCCAGCTCAGTTCTCAAAGCTCGGGGACATGTGGTTCCATTCTGTCTCTTCCTTATTCCCTCACCTCTCAGCCTCCTCCCTGAGCCTTGGCATATTCTCCATCCAGGTGCCCACAGTCCACACCCGCCCACCGCAGCCAGGGCCTTTTCTTCTGCGAAAACTGAGCAAAATTGTCAAGCTTGAGTTTTTAGAGTAAGTCATCTTGGTGATAAAAAGAGAGGTGAAGATATCAAGATAATTTGATATTAGAAAAATCAACGGTTTTCTGTACTTCTGTCTGCCCTAAAACTATGGCTATATTTTTAATATGAATTTGCTATTCTGAAAATAAGCAACTCTTTTTATATGCTTTTGAAACCCTACGATTTAAATATCTGCTTTGTTTGCTTGTTTTTGTTTGGAAAGATATGTATTAAGCAAAAGGTGCAAACCCCAGAACTTTGCATCTCATCACTGCAAAGTGTAAATAAAATTAGACTACATGCTGGCTAGTCATTAGCAGTGCCATCCATGCCTGGATCTGAAGTCGGGGTTTATTTTTATTTGATAAGGCTAAAGTATATTATTCTGTAAGTATTTTCTGCATATTGAGAAGAGAAAAGAAGTCTTCCAATATTTTTTAGTTCAAATTTTTTCTTGAATGATTTACATTCTATATTTAGTTAAAATAAGATCATTTTTAAAATCAAATGAACGAATGCACTCAGGGCGCTCATGTGTGTGGATACCCCAGAGGAGACACGCAAATGGAAAAGCACTGCCATCTCTCCCCAGGTGGCCTCGGGCCAAGGAGGAAACCCGGCAACGCTGGCCGAGGGGCCTGGGGGCGGCTGACCACCAGCTCTTGCACCACACTAGGAAATCACTCATGTGCTCCGTCAACAGACACTAGCTGGGTGTCCGCCGCACCAGGCGTTATTCTAGACGCTTGGGATACATGAGTGAACCAAGCAGACAGAAACCCCTGCCCTTACAAAGCCCATACTCCAGGATGGAGAATAGAAAGCCATAAATGTCATGAGTAAGTAGGCTGGACAGTGGCAGCCGTGGTGGGTACTAGGGGGTTGGGCACTGGCAGCCTTTCAGCAGCAGGTGGGCGGGGCTCACTGAGAAGCTGAGATGTGAGTCAAGACTTGGCAGAGGCGAGGGTGAGCCCGTGGGCGTGGGGAGAACACTCCTCCAGGGGGAAATACTTCACGGGCCCCACGAAGACAGCGTGTGTGGCTTCTCCAAAGGAGCCAGGCGGTCAGTGTGCCAGGAGAAGACTTGAGGCGGGCGGGGGCGGGAGTGGCCAGGAGGTAGCAAGGGCATGGCCACCAGTTCCTGCAAGCTGTTTAGGCCATTGGCCTTGTGTTGGGGGCCAGCGTGAGGCGCTCCGCCTGTGGCAAAGGTCATGAGGAAGGAGGCTCAACATACGCAAAGGCGGGACAGAGCCTCAGGAGTCCCCCTGGAAATCCTCGAGCATCTACCCCCATAACCAGAGCCTGCCTGCTTTACTACTTTGTGCTCTCACCTACACCTCTGACTTTACGGGGGGCTGTCCCCCACCACCTCTTTCAGAGAAGGAGCTAACTTAGAGCTCCAGTTAATAAAAATTCCTGGGCGTGATAGGAGTGTTTCAACCTACAAACTCCTCTGAAGGTTCTCTAGCCTGCCTGACAGGCTCGTCCGGCCACATGTGATTGCTCACAGCCTCCTAACCGTGAGAGGCACGAGATGCTTTAAACCTTCTAAAAACAGGTTCCTTAGAAAAGTCAGAAAACCATTAGTATAAGTATAGTGGGCTGATTAGAAATTGTATTGGTGAAGGGTTTTTCATTTGTTGAGCCAATGTTTGTTGCTAAGACTCCACATCCCCTGCCCTTATACACATTAATGAATATATAGAAGAAATAAGTATTAACCTTTGATATTAATCACGTTAGACCTTAGGCTAAGTAAATTCTTTCCTTAACTAAAACCCACTACACCCTCACCCTATAGGAATGTAACTTTATTTGGGTGGCGTCTGTTTTAAGAATAATCACCCCTGGAGAAATAAGTGTCCTGGTTGACTGACCGCTGTCACAAGGAGAGGGTCATAAATTGTCAGCAGGCCCCCTGGCCAGAAGATGATGTAACACCCCTAAGACCTCTGTATACATTTGTATGAAGCACCTGACTTTGATAAAAGTCAGGACTGCTGACCCCGCGTGACTTTTGCATAACATCTCAGTATATAAAAGTAGACCATGGAAAATAAAGAATTGGGATCAGTTCCTCGAAATCCTGGTCTCCCCATGTTGTTCTCTCTCTCAAACTCTAGCTGAGTCTCCATCTGGAGCACGGAACCCACCACGCTTACTAATTATGCCTGGGCTTCTAAGGTCCGACCGGGGAGGCCTCAGTGTCTCCTCTCCTTCGGGAGAACGGAAGGACGCCTGCGGCCTACGTAAGTGCTGCAAACTTCTTGTCTTGAAGTTTTATTGGTCTCCCGTGTCAACCAAGCTACTCAGCCTCTTTTCTCCACTGAATTTTCCTACTGAGATATCCTCATTCTATTACTCTTTACATCTCTAATTAATATCTAATTGAAGCTATTGTATCCTGATCCTCGCCGACGCCGTCCCCGCTTTGAACTCCCTGGATCAGCTGGGGCTGGACCCCAGCAGCCTTGGTCTCCCTTCTTCATGAAATGGGGAAACTTTGGTGGACTTATATGATCTGACTTTTGTTTTTAAAAAATATTATCTACATTTCATGTATATTTTTTCTCCTGAATTGCTCTGGAAGGATGGAGGTACCAGGAGGCTGGCAAAGTGGCAATCCACAGCTGTGCCCCCTTTCCTGTGTAAGGACAGGTCTGTAAGCTCAGGAGTGGGTGGAAAAGTGAAAGTGAAAATCACTCAGTCGTGTCCGACTCTCTGTGACCCCAGGGACTTCAGTCCATGGAATTCTCCAGGCCAGAATACTGGGGTGGGTAGAGTGGGTAGCCTTTCCCTTCTCCAGGGGATCTTCCCAACCCAGGGATCAAACCCAGGTCTCCGACATTGCAGGCAGATTCTTTACCAGCTGAGCCACCAGGGAAGCCCAAGAATACTGGAGTGGGTAGCCTATCCCCTCTCCAGCGGATCTTCCCAACCCAGGGATCAAATTGGGGTCTCTTGCATTGCAGGTGGATTCTTTACCAGCTGAGTGGACGGAAGCTGACCTTCAAAGAGCCCTGAAGGTGAATGGGGGAGGGGCCTCAAGAGCCATCTCCTCCTGCAGGAGAGGTACTATCTTATTCCCAAGAAATGAAACTGTTCTGATAACGACTTTCAAAACAAAATTACAAGATCTTTCTTAAGTTATCCACATTCTTCCTTCCTGCAGTGGTTCACTTTGTACATCCGTTTGCCTCCCCATGGTGCCCACATGTGTGGTCCGCACGGTGCAGGGAAGGTGTCCTTTGGACGAGATGAACACTGACGCTCACAGACGCTGGTGCTCCTCTTCCTGTCTGTCTCTTTCTCCCCCTCAAGTAACCCCAATGCTTTTGGTTCTGCTTCTATGTAGAACACTTCCCCAGGATCCCTTCCTTGTTGTTAAACCTTGTATTTAGACCTTGCTCTTCAGTATTTCCAGAAAATGTTTCTGTATTATCTCTTACTAAGCAACAACCTTTTGGGATTTCTTTTTTTTTTTTAATTTAAACTGCAAGGGTGAAAGCACAAATCCTCATAGCAATTTTACTTGTATTCCAAAATACAGTTGGTAAAAATGGCCTCCATCCCCTATTCTGCTTGCCTTGCAGAGACAGTTTGTCTTATGCTACTCACTCCTCGCCAGGCCCCAGCCCCAGCCATGTCCTTTGCCAAATGAGTCTCAAACCCTCTCTCCGCTGTATTGGATCACGGCCCTCATCCACCCACACCAGCTTCTCCTTCTTTCTTCCTCCCTTTGTGCTAACAGGTTTTGCACATAAACTCTTACCAAAAAATAAAATTCTCTTTGAATGATAAATTAGCAGGCACATTCCTATTCACACGTGGTGGAAATTCTATCCTAGCAACAGTCACCAAATTAATTGTCATCCACAAGGATTGGGTCTGTTTTCTTTTAGAAGGAGATTTAAAACCGTTAGCCAGACTTTTCCAGATTCTTTTATGTTAAGGAGTTCATTAGGAGATAAAAGCAGGGAAACAAATCCCACTGAAATGATCTGTTTGAACTTCTGACTTTTTCCAAGCGTATTTTGATAACATTCTGTATGAAAAACATTCGAAGTGTGGAGCATGTGGTCTCTTCAGGTAGCTGTGGTCTGGGCGTTCAGACACAACAGCCTGTATCCGTCAGCGCAGCTGTACTTTGAACAACCTCATCCGGAAGGGAGAACAAAATGTGAAGGGATAAGAAAAGAGAGCTGGGTGAGATAATGTAGCTCTACTTAAAAACTAATTTAGGCAGATAAATCTCAGCCCAAATAACCTGATCTTTAACAAAAGGGGGAGGGAAGGAGGAAGCTTCAACGTTGATAAGGAAAAGAGGTGCAGAGCCTCCTTGAGTCCTAACAAACCTGGAGGCAGGTACAGGGTCAGGAAGGCTGCCTGGCAGGGGCAGTCTGGATTTTGATGCAGCCCTTACCTCTCCCAGGCTGGAGGGGCTGCCTCCTCCTCCTTCTGACAAAAACCCTCCAGAGATGCTGTCCACGTGAAGCTGGCCTCTGGAAGCTGTCTCAGTACAGGAATGCCAAGGAAATACTTCACAGTCTCCTTAGGTACAGGCTATTCTGCTTCATTTTGGAAAAATATATGTAATACAGTTGGACCTATGAAATTGCTGGTACTCAACCGGTTTTGCCCTGTAGAAATGGTATTTCACATGGTTGAGTTCAACCCTCTTTCACTTTAAAGACACAGGGTAACAGGATTTCTTGAGTCTAGTTTCAAGATACAAAAAGAAAAGTTTGGGAAGTGGCACTTCTGAAATGGTCTTCATCCACAGTCACCATGGATATGTTAGATACGGCTGGGTACCTACTGTGGGTAGTGTTAAGTGTTAGCTACCCCATTGGGTGCTAAGTCACATCAGTCATGTCCGACTCTGTGCGACCCATAGACAGCAGCCCACCAGGCTCCCCCATCCCCGGGATTCTCCAGGCAAGAACACTGGAGTGGGTTGCCATTTCTTCTCCAATGCATGAAAGTGAAAAGTGAAAGTGAAGTCGCTCAGTCGTGTCCGACTCTTAGCGATCCCATGGACTGCAGCCCACCAGGCTCCTCCGTCCATGGGAGTTTCCAGGCAAGAGTACTGGAGTGGGTTGCCAGTGCCTTCTCCATTGGGTAGTGGGATGGAAACAAATAATTTTGGATCTTGTTCTTTGGTTTTTCTCCTAAGGAGTATAACACCTAACTGGGAGAAATGAAAAAACTCTACCATGAAATTTCTTCTTTAAGGTATAGGGAGTAATACGTTAATTCAGATGACCATTATATCTACTACTGTGGGCAAGAATCCCTTAGAAGAAATGCAGCTGCCCTCATAGTCAACAAAAGAGTCTGAAATGCAATACTTGGGTGCAATCTCAAAAACAGCAGAATGATCTCTGTTCACTTCCAAGGCAAACCATTCAATATCACAGTAATCCAAGTCTATGCCCCAATGACTAACACCAAAAAAGCTGAAGTTGACTGGTTCTATGAAGACCTACTAGAACTTCTAGAACTAACACTGGAAAAGATGTCCTTTTCATCATCAGGGACTGCAATACAAAAGCAGGAAGTCAAGAGATACCTGGAGTAACAGGCAAGTTTGGCCTTGAGTACAAAATGAAGCAGGGCAAAGGCTAATAGAGTTTTGCCAAAAGAGTGCACTGATCATAGCAAACACCCTCTTCCAACAACACAAGATGACTGTACACATGGACATCATCAGATGGCCCAAACCAAAATCAGATGGATTATATTCTTTGTAGCCAAAGATGGAGAACCTCTATACAGTCAGCAAAAACAAGATTAGGAGCTGACTACGGCTCAGATCATGAACTCCTTACTGCCAAATTCAGACTTAAATTGATGAAAGTAGAGAAAAACTACTAGATTGTTTGGGTATGACCTAAATCAAATTTCTTACGATCATACAGTGGACACGACAAACAGATTCAAGGGATTAGATCTGAAAAACAGAATGCCTGAAGAACTATGGACGAAGGTTCGTGACATTGTTACAAGAGGCAGTAATTAAGACCATCCCGAAGAAAAAGAAATGCAAAGAGGCAAAACGGCTGCCTGAGGAAGCCTCACAAATAGCTGAGAAAAGAAGAGAAGCAAAAGGCAAAGGAGAAAAGGAAATACATACCCATCTGAATGAAGAATGTCAAAGAATAGCAAAGAGAGATAACAAAGCCTTTCTAAGCGAACAATGCAAAGAAATTGAGGAAAACGATAGAATGGGCAAGACTAGAGATCTCTTCAAGAAAATCAGAGATACCAAGGGAATATTTCATGCAAAGATGGGCACCATAAAGGACAGAAATGGTATGGACCTAACAGAAGCAGAAGATATTAAGAAGAGGTGGCAAGAATACATAGAAGAACTATACAAAAAAGATCTTAATACCCAGATAACCAGGATGGTGTGATCACTCACCTAGAGTCAGACATTTTGGACTGTGAAGTCAAGTGGGCCTCAGGAAGCATCACTATGAACAAAGCTAGTGGAGGTGATGGAATTCCAGTTGAGCTATTCCAAATCCTGAAAGATGATGCTGTGAAAGTGCTGCACTCAGTATGCCAGCAAAGTTGGAAAACTCAGCAGTGGCCACAGGACTGGAAAAGGTCAGTTTTCATTACAATCCCAAAGAAAGGCAATGCCAAAGAATGCTCAAACTACCACACAATTGCACTTATTTCACATGCTAGCGAAGTAATGCTGAAAATTCTCCATGCTAGGCTTCAACAGGGCATGAACTGAGAACTTCCAAATGGACAAGTTGGATTTAGAAAAAGTACAGGAACCAGAGATCAAATTGCCAACCTCTGTTGGATCAGAGAAAAAGCAAGAGAATTCCAGAAAAACATCTACTTCTGCTTCATTGACTCTGCTAAAGCCTTTGACTATGTGGATCACAACAAACTGTGGAAAATTCCTCAAGAGATGGGAATACCAGATCACCTTATCTGCCTCCTGAGAAACCTGTATGCAGGTCAAGAAGCAACAGTTAGAACCAGACATGGAACAAGAGATTTTTTCCAAACTGGGAAAGGAGTAGGTCAAGGCTGTATGTTATCACCCTGTTTATTTAACTCATATGCAGAGTACATTATGCGAAATGCCGGGCTGGATGTAGCCCAAGTGTGTATGCATGTGTGTGTGTGCATATGTGTGTATGTCTGTGTGTACTGTGTATGTGTGCACGTGTTTGTGCTCATGCATGTGTGTATGTGTGATAATGCATGTATATGTGTGTGCATGTGTGTGTGCGTGTGTGTGTATGGTTTCCCATAAAGTGGTGGTTGACTGTCTGGAGGATCTCTAAGGAGTAGTCTGCTCGCCCCAGAGCTCCTGGTTCAGACCCAGCCTGGGCTGAGCACGCGTGTTTCTAGCAAGTCCCCAGCTGGGCCAACACAAGACTACTATTTCCTTAAAATGATAAAGGAGCCTATGGTTATTTCAGATCCTTCTCTCTTTCATCTAAAAAGAAGAAACTGTAAACAGGAAACAGTCACCATATCAGTGTTTTGAAATTCACGTGTTGTTTACTCAGAATCGGCTCTGAGCTGAATCACCTTATAACATGGCGTGGTCTTTGCAGGGTCTCGGTGACTAAGCCGAACGGTCTGGTTTCACAAGGGCACTGGCCACCGCCACTTGCTTTGCCCTAACAGAGCCTGTAGAGAAAGTGAGACGCTTAGAGAAGTGCATCGACATCTTAAACTAACTTGGTGATACCTCCATTTGTGCTAATGATAAGGAGTCTCACTTTTCTGAAAGCATTTATTGTCATTGAAAGAGTGTACAATCACTCAGAGAACAGTGGGTATCGTTCTGGAAAATCTATTTCCCACGGCCATGATGAACTGGCTCTAAGCTGTCCTTGATCTAGTTTTTGACGTGCTGATTTTCCACCAATTTATGAAACCAGACAAACTGATCTCAACATGGCATTTACCATCCCGTGGGAACATGGTCAACAGCTACAGTCCGGAACCTGGTGGTGGCAGCTGCCACGTCACCGCTTCTGGAGGGCCGCACGCCACCCGCAGGTCTGGGCTGGTGTCCTCCGATCCACCCTGTGGACACCTACGTTTTCCCTATGTTTTCCCCATGTCAGCACTCGTGGTAAAGTCAGCTGCTCGCCCCTCTGGTCCCTCCTCACTCCTCAGCTCCCCACTCCCCATCTCCCTCCGCCAACAACGAACAACTTGGGCAGAGACCAGCTCTGTGTGCATCACTGTCTCTGACACTTAGCCCAGCTCCTGGCACTTAGTACATATTCACTAAAACAGCTGCTGACGGATGGCTGACAGGAAGCAAGGAAGACCGGAGATGCAGATGATAACTCAGCGTGGGGAGTTTTCTCAAGGAGACTGATTATCTGTGCTCCGGGAGGACAGCGCAGAGCAGACGCCAGGAGATGGTGAAGGACAGGGGTGCCTGGCGTGCTGCCGTCCACGGGGTCACAGAGCAGGACGCGACTGAGGGACTGAACAAGAATCAGACTACCGACGCAGACCTTGGGGGACCAGGGGATGGATGCAGCGTGAGCAGAAAGAATGTGGTTTAGGACGCACTGAAGACCTCCCTGGGGGCACCACCAACACAGACCTTCAGGAAACGGCACAGCCAACAGGCATCCCGAAGGAAAAGTCAGACAAGCACCGAAGAACAACAAAAAGTGTGTAAGTAAACACACGCGCACACAGCACCTACTAAGACCCTTCTGAAGCCGCACTTGTCTGATGGGGCACACTCCTACCATCCCAGGAGGAGCCCTGCCGGTCCTGAGATGGGATGCGTTTGGAGCCTCTGCTTGCAAGACTCTTGGGTCTTTCCTGTCGGGCTCGGTGCCTCATGACTGAGGACAGGAAACGCCTCCAGGAGTCTGACTCTTCTTGAAAGTCTGCCGCCTCCTGTCTTTGCCGCCATGCTGGCTTCAGGAGACCTCTTATCTTTGGGCGACCACGTGTGCTGTTGCTCGGGGAGGAGCCACAGCCACCCTCCTAGCGTCAGGCTTACTGGTTCTGTTCTAAACACCAGAGTGAGACTGGAATTCCTGCAGTGTCAGCATTTAAAATAACACATAGGGCCTTCCCTGGTGGCCCAGTGGCTAGGACTCTGCGCTCCCAGCGCAGGGGCCCAGGTTCCATCCCTGGTCGGGGACCCAGATCCCATATGCTGCAACTAAAACCAGGCGCAGCCAAATAAATAAATACTGGTTTTTTGTAAAAAATAAATAAAACAACACATAAAGAAGACAGAGTACAACGTCTAAGACAAAGGTCTCTAATATATGTTCGTAGTAGGAAGAAAAACAGCCTTTTTTCCAATCAAATCATAAGTTGTATTTGTACCAGTTCTTTTGTTTTGTCATGTCCTGGTAAGTAAGTGCTTTTTAGAAAGCTCTGAGAGACGCTGTGGACGCTGGTCATTCAGACGTGGGCACAAATACGAGCAGAAGCGTCGTCACAGCGTTTGTTGGCTCTCGCGGGCCTGAGCCTGCTCGCAGGGCAGGACATGAGCTCCTGCCTAGATGCTCTGGAGACCACCCTCTCCATTAGATGCTATTAGATGCACCGTGGGAACGCTTTGGAAACCGCACAATACAGGAACAACACTCGAACAGAAACAATAGCTGCTTAAATGACTTCTAAATTTCTGTCTATTCAAAGTTTTAGCAAAAAGCAACGCAGAGCGTGGCTGTTCCCCACCACCCACTCTCCTTTCAGTCTGCCCCCACATGCATCCACACCCGTCCTCCAGTGGCTTTAAGGCACCCGCCCGCCCTGCCAGCTCCCACGATGCCCATGGGCAGGCCGCTGCCCGAGTCAAGCACGCTTTTTGCAGGGAGACTGTATTTCCACATCAATCACTCATGAAGATGTCTTAACTACAGAATCGCCAAGCAGAGGGAATCTGAGGTGGTTCTTTAGCATAAACTTGAGCGTCACTACCTTGTATTTAACTCTCAGCGGACCTGAGTTTGAGCAAACTCCAGGGGGTGGTAAAGGACAGGGAAGCCTGGCGTGCTGCAGAGTATGGGGCCACAGAGTCAGGCACGACTTAGCCACTGACCAACAACAACAAGAACAGAAGAACTGTAAAATCAAGAAGTTCGTAAGTAAAAGACGTCACCGAGTGGGACACCCTGAACCATCATCGACCAGCTTCTTTCCCACTAGTTCCACTAGCAGGATGCGGGTTTTCAGAGATGTGCATTGGTTTGGTAGTGGTGATGGGTCAACTTTAAAATGATCCTTTCTTCAAGTATAAACTGCAGAGACCCACCAACATTTGTATCATGTATCAGGCTTTGCCTGTCTAAGTCACTTCTTTATACTTTATCTCACAGCGCTTCCATGAAATATTGTTACTGGCTCCACATTCCAGACAGGCAGTCTTAGACACAGAGGCTGAGGTTCCCAGCGAGGAACCTGATTATTTTTAAACAAATACTATGCGGTGTTCACTCTTTGCCAGACATTGTTTCCCAAATATTCACTCCTTTAATAACCCAGCAGCCTCAGGGTGTGAGAACTAGGAGGCTGAGCGGGCCAGAGGCAAGGAGCTCGCCGTGGTCACAGCTGTAAGTGGCAGAGCTGAGATCTGAGCTGAGACTGGCCGGACTCCAAAGCCCCTGCCCTCAGGCACCACCCCAGGCCAGCGGGTGGGCCCCACAAATGTAGCCAGTTGGTGTGGCTCACCCAAGACTGAAAACACACGTGCGTGCTAAGTCACTTCAGTCGTGTCTGACTCTGCAACTCCATGGACTGTCGCCCACCAGGCTCCTCTGTCCATGGGATCCTCCAGGCAAGAACACTGGAGTGGGTTGCCATTTCCTTCTCCAGGGGATCTTCCTGACCCAGGCATCGAACCTTTTCTCCTGCTTGGCAGGCAGATTCTTTATCACTGAGCCACCTGGGAAGTCCAAAGTCATTAACTTGAGATGTCCAGTTTTCTTTAACAGTACTTTTAATATTCCAACCACCTGGTTTTTGTTGCAGAATCCCTGTGTGTGCTGGCCCCTCCCTTGCCTATTCAGAGCAGTCCCTCAGACCTATTTGAGAGGCTGTCTTCCAGGCTGTTTGCCAAATAGCACGTAGTTCTCCGCTTTCGGGTTGCGCGTTTTCTGCGGTTGACAGTTTCCGATCTGGTACGTGGTCTCCTCCCAACAGAAACAAACAGTCTCTGGCTGCTTGGGTGCTGTTCTTCTGGCACCTTTCTCCACAAGTCCTCACATCCAACGTTGGTACAACCGCAACCGTTCCAGCCCGCCCGCTTTCTGGTCTTCCTGGCTGTGCCCACCTCCATCCGTTTCCTTACGAAGCCAGAGTGAGCTCCAGAAACCTGGAATCTGATCCAGCCACCCTCTTGGTTCTCAGGGACAAGTCCGAGCTGCTGGCGAGCCTCGTAGGGTCTTCATGGGGTTACATCTCCCACCACCTACAGACGCCTGAAGCCACAGCACAGCCTCAGGCTCCCTGGGTGCCCACCTGCTTCACCTCGTGGGCTAAGCCAAGCTCCTACTGGTCTCCTCCTCTCCTTCACCCCATTCCTACCTGAGCAACTCCTGAGGTGCCCTCAGGAGCCTCTCCCAAGCCTCCAAGTGTCCAACCAGAGCTCCAGCAGGGATGTCTTTCCTGCCTGAACTTCCCAAGGAGCCCCAGAGCTCCCAGCTATTCATCCTGCCTCCCATGGGCTATAAACTCTGAGCTGGTCCTGTTTACCATTCATCTGACACTTTTAAAACAAGCACTTGCTAAGCACTTCCTGAATTAGTGAATTTTCATTATATCTTTTACACTTATTGAACATACATCGGATGAAACTGATAAGCAGTCATCCCTTTTAGTCCATACAGTGAGTCACCCCTGGAACAGGGTCCCCTTCCATCAATAATTTTACATTAAAAGACACGATTCTAAAATGTATCTAATTAGTGACAGGACTAACTCTCACAGACCAGCATAGTCTAGACCAGCATACTGCTCTGTTCACTAGACTCCACTAATGCAAGAGGGAAGGAAGGGGATGAGCTGTGACAGAGGGCTTTGACGCAGGAAGATGGAGGCTCATATCCAGCTCCAGGCCTATATCTGCCAGCCTCTCCAGAGTGACGGTCATAAGGCCAGGCCTCACAGAGTTCTGTGAGACTGTAAAGGTGCCTGAGGATGGGAGGGCACTTGCCAAGCTCTCCTTATATTCAGATCCACAGTTCTGGTGAAAGGGGTGTGGCAAAGGGTTTAGCTTGTATTTCAGGGTATAACTTTATAGCAGACTGCTGTGCTCTGAAGAGGTGAAGGCATTCCCTCTTCTTCAGGGCACCTGTGAATGAGGACAGTACTGTGCTTAAGCCTTTGGCGTGCCCTCTTTGATGGCAGACATATTAAAAGGCAGAGACATTACTTTGCCAACAAAGGTCCGTCTAGTCAAGGCTATGGTTTTTCCAGTACTCATGTATGGATGTGAGAGTTGGACTATAAAGAAAGCTGACCACTAAAGAATTGATGCTTTTGAACTGTGGTGTTGGAGAAGACTTTTGAGAGTCCCTTGGACTGCAAGGAGATCCAATCAGTCCATCCTAAAGGAGATCAGTCCTGAATATTCATTGGAAGGAATGATGTTGAAGCTGAAGATCCAATACTTTGGCCAGCTGATGCAAAGAACTGACTCACTGGAAAAGACCCTGATGCTTGGAAAGACTGAAAACAGGAAGAGAAGGGGACGACAGAGGATGAGATGGTTGGATGGCATCACTGACTCAATGGATGTGAGTTTGAGTACACTCCAGGAATTGGCGATGGACAGGGAGGCCTGGTGTGCTGCAGTCCATGGGCTCGAAAAGAGTCAGATACAACTGAGTGACTGAACTGAACCTTTGGTGGTGAGTGGGCACTACAAAGACTTCTGCTTTCACAGGCAGTGACGAGCTAGGGCTTCTCTTTCACCGGCCCAGGAGTCCTGTCTGTCCGCACCGGGCCCACTTCCTGACCACCATCAACAGGACCCCACAGCCTTCTGCTCGTCCTTCCAAGTGCCTTTCGGCTGAAACGTCCCACAGCTACGCTTATGTGGAGGAGTGCTTCTCTTTAAAACCTTAGTCTGGAAAGCATTTTCTTGGCAGTAACACAAACAGCACACACCAGCCTTGTAAATTCTAAACAGATTTTGTGTTTAGGGGAAAATTCATATTTAGAAATTACCAGAGCATTTTTGATTACATATTTGCAACCTTTCTAACAAAATAAAAAGTACTGCCTCATACAACCAGAGAAGTGGAGTGCTGCATTTTATTTCTAAGTTCCAACTAAACCCACAGTGGCTGTGCTGCAGAGACGTGTCTGCAGTGCATTTCTGGGGTGCAGGAAATGGGGTCCTCTCTTATTTTGTTCACGCCACAGAGAAGACAGAACAGGCCTGGGTAACCAGCAGCAGCCTGACAGATGCATCTGTTCTAGGTGTCACATTTTAATTACAAAAAATCATTATGTCTTCTAGTTTGTGCTGAGTGTTGAATCTCTGAGGGAGGGATTTAGAAACACTGGCTTGAGTGATTTGTGTTTCACACTGGGTATCTATACAATGGTCAGTTCAGATTCTCATTTGGGAGAATACTGGGTGAAATCATGAGTGAAGTGAAACATTTAACACTGCGTGACTGTTTTAGAAAATGAATATCAGTCAAGTACAATACTCTACCTCACCATCATGGCTTCTCTTTTTACTATTATTTTAAAACCTGTAAGTACTCCAAGTCTCACAATGTTGGTTTTAAGGACCTGACTTGTCTGAATAATTTTCACCAACCTAAAAGGACAACCTTGTATTTCCCAATCTTGGCACCAACCAAATTCATCTCAGGAATTAATTCTTTTGTGGGGCCAATTGACTTCGGGCAAGAAGACAAAATAATTCATTCACAGAGCGTTGTTAAGCAATTTTCAGATTTCAGATAGTGACGGCTCTTCCCATATACTCATAAAAGTTTTAAAAAGTTTGTTTTTCCACTACGCAATATAGTTATATGAATCATCTTATTGTTTTCCCAAAATATATTCTGAATTTCATGAATTCAGTTTGAAAGAAATATTTTAATGGATACAGGTCAAAACACTGCACAAACCCACACAACATGGGTGCACAGTGGTGTTAGATAAAGGAAATGGAACATTGTGGTCAGTCGTGTCCAACTATTTGCGACCCCATGGACTGTAGCCCACCAGGCTGCTCTGTCCATGGGATTTTCCAGGCAAGGATACTGGAGCAGGATGCCATTTCCTTCTCCACCGTTAGATACTGTGTATATAACTCAAGGCCCTCTGAATGTAACATAAACCAAAAGGAAAGGTGGCTCACTATATAACAGGCTTCATGCTGTTGGGGGAAAGGCATAAGTATATCTCACTACAACTATCAGAGACAGACTTACAAAATCAGATAAGCAGGGAATTCTATAATTTTTTGACATTGTTGTTCAGTTGCTCAGCCGTATCCGACTCTTTGTGACCCCATGAACTGTAGCACGCCAGGCTTCCTTGTCCATCACCAACTCCCAGAGCTTGCTCAGACTCATGTCCACTGAGTTGGTGATGCCATCCAACCATTTCATCCTCTGTCGTCCGCTTCTCCTCCTGCCTTCAATCTTTCCCAGCATCAGGGTCTTTTCCAATGAGTCAGCTCTTCACATCAGGTGCCTAAAGTACTGGAGTTTCAGCATCAGGAAATCACTCCTGAAAATTCATTGGAAGGAACTGATGTTGAAACTGAAACTCCAGTACTTTGGAGTTTAAAATAATGTCTCTGCTTTTTAATATACTTTTTAATACACTTTCTAGGTTTATCACAGCTTTTCTTCCAACGAGCAGGTATCTTTTAATTTCATGGCTGCAGTCACCATCTGTAGTGGTTTTGGAGCAAAAAAAAAAAAAATAATAATAATCTTTCACTGTTTCCATTGTTTCCCCATATATTTGCCATGAAGTGATGGGACCAAATGCCATGATCTTAGTTCCCTGAATGTTGAGTTTTAAGCCAGCTTGTTCACTCTCCACTTTCACTTTCATCAAGAGGCTTTTTAGTCCCTCTTCACTTTCTGCCATAAGGGTGGTGTCATCTGCATATCTGAGGTTATTGATATTTCCCCTGTAATCTTGATTCCAGCTTGTGCTTCATCCAACCCAGCGTTTCTCATGATGTACTCTGCATATAAGTTAAATAAGCAGGGTGACAATATACAGCCTTGACGTACTCCTTTTCCTATTTGGAACCAATCTGTTGTTCCATGTCCGGTTCTAACTGTTGCTTCTTGACCTGCATACAGATTTCTCAGGAAGCAGGTAAGGTGGTCCAATATTCCCATCTCGTTAAGAATCTTCCAGTTTGTTGTGATCCACAGAGTCAAAGGCTTTAGCATAGTCAATGAAGCAGATGTTTTTCTGGAATTCCCTTGCTTTTTCTATGATCCAATTGATGTTGGCAATTTGATCTCTGGTTCCTCTGCCTTTTCTAAAACCAGCTTCAACATCTGGAAGTTCATGGTTCACGTATTGCTGAAGCCTGGCTTGGAGAATTTTGAGCATTACTTTACTAGCATGTGAGATGAGTGCAATTGTGCGGTAGTTTGAACATTCTTTGGCACTTCCTTCTTTGAGATTGAAATGAAAACTGACCTTTTCCAGTCCTGTGGCCACTGCTGAGTTTTCCAACTTTGCTGGCATACTGAGTCCAGCACTTTCACAGCATCATCTTTTAGGATTTGAAAGAGTTCAGCTGGAATTCCATCACCTCCACTAGCTTTGTTCATAGTGAAGCTTCCTAATGCACACTTGACTTCGCATCCCAGGATGTCTGGCTCTAGATGGGTGATCACACCATTGTGGCTATCTGGTTTTTGTCATTACCCTCAGCCTTGTAATCAATCCATTTTAAGGACGCTGTGCACCATGTTTCACTGTAGAAGCTACAGGCAAAGATACGGAGCCCCCTCCATCAGCATGCTGGGAACCAAGCGGTTGGGGCGGCAGCAGGAAGTCATGCATGACCTGCCACTGCATGAGTGGAAGTCTGGTCTATAAGCTAAACTGTTGAATCTCCTAGTGCTAGAGGCTGGGGTTCACTGCTCTTCAACTCCACTCCGAAAGTGTCCTGTAACAGCAGCAGCTAGAGCATGGAGCCACCATGGGGCAGGAGATCAGGGCTTTGCCACATGGGGCTGATGATGGCAAGAAGCCTCATACCCCCAGGACTGTATTCCCTCGCTTACAAAAAATGAGAAGAGTTCAGTCCAAGGTCTCTAAATGCCTGCTCAGCTAGAAGCTTCTCTGGATAAATGCATCACCCAGTAAGGCTTTGTTCTGTTTGTTTTTAACTATCTGGGACACAGGGTGGATGAGAAGGGAACACTGACAGTGTGTATTTAAGACAAGACACAAAATCAGAACAAAATCTGGCTCCTAAATGAAACAAAAGGCTCCTCATGGAGAGTGTTGACTCCCTGAAAACACAGTTTTAACCAGTCAGCAGTTTCCCCTGTATTTGCCATGGCTTTCCATGCGATCGGTTACGGGACTTTTCCTCCCAGGAATAAATCTCTCTTACTTGAAATTGAAGGCAATGGAAAGCCATGTTTGTTTCTCAGCCTCATTCCCGTAACACTTTATCCCCTGAAGTGAACAATGTCTCCATAAGAGATATAAATGAAGGTATTTTTTCTCTAATGGCTAATAATCAGAATACTATCATTTAGAGATCAATGTTCCACCACAATGTGAAGAGCTCTGTGGGCTCCTTACCAATGAAACTGGTGAAAACTGTGGGGGAAAACCCATATACTTGAAGTCTCCGAAGTGACTGCAAAAGCACACAACAAATGGAGACACCTCCATGCAAGAGCATCTACAGTCATTTGTTAACGAGACAGTCTGTGATAATTGCACCAAGATGGCATCTTCCCTTCCTCCGGCCAGCTGCACCTCAGACAGCCACAGCCAAGACGGCGGGGCTCCTCTCCCTGGCGCCAGGCCCCGGGCAGGAGAAGCAGTGGCTGCAGCGTTTCTCACCCGGCCCAGCTCCCCGCGGCTGACCCGAGTCCCAGGTGAGCGCGGTGCAGAGCTTCCTTCTCAGCTCAGGCTCAATTCATGGAGAGGAGGCTCTACCGTGGCTGTGGCATGTTCAGAAGTCTATGCCCCAGGCACCACTCCTCCAGCTGCAAGGTGGTAGTTCCATGCCAGGAGAGGAGAGCTAAGGGGACCCCAGACTGCTGTCTACCTCTCCGCTCCCACAAGCACTCAGCCTCCAGAGCAGAAGTGTCACTCAGAAAGAAGTTGGCCACTGTCCCCACTCCCAGCTGCAGAGCCTCGGCTCAGCACTTTTGTCTGGGGAGGGAAGCATACTGTAAAACAGGTAGCTCCTATGTCTTTGCAGTTGTTCAGTCACTCAGTCGTGTCTGACTCTTTGCAACCCCATGGACCACAGCACGCCAGGCCTCCCTGTCCATCACCATCTCCCAGAGCTTGCTCAAACTCATGCCCATCGAGTCGGTGATGCCATCCAACCATCTCATCCTCTGTCGTCCCCTTCTCCTCCTGCCTTCAACCCTTCCCAGCATCAGGGTCTTTTCTAATGAGTCAGTTCTTTGCATCACGTGGCCACAGTACTGGAGCTTCAGTTTCAGCATCAGTTCCTTCAGTGAATATTCAGGATTGATTTCCTTTAGGGTGGACTGGTTGGATCTCCTTGTAGTCCAAGGGACTCTCAAGAGTCTTCTCCAATATCACAGTTCAAAAATATCAATTGTTCGGTGCTCAGCTTTCTTTATGGTCTATCTCTTAGGAAGCGGAAGGAACTGACTTCACTTCCAGAGAAGTTTACGTCTGAGGGCAACTTCAAGAACAGCAGAGGTTGAGATGAAAGGCAACTGGGAAGAGATTGATGATTTTAAGGAAATGACAGTCTCAGCTAGCTTGCTGGAAAGAACTAAGGAATAAGATCACTCTCAGTGGGTGCCCTCTTAGGGTTAAAATATCAAACATGACCTAAGAAACCTTTCCTTCAAAGGAGCCAGAATTTGATTGGATTTGTTTGTCAATCAATCTATCCCCAGGGCATTGTTGAAAGTAATCAAATAATCTTCCCATCAGGTGGCCAAAGTATTGGAGCTTCAGCTTCAGCATCAGTCCTTCCAATGAATATTCAGCACTGACTTCCTTTAGGGGTGACTGGTTTGACCTCCTTGCAGTCAGAAGCTTATGCTGTGCGTATTGTGTGTGTGTGTGCTCACCCGTGCACACACTAAAACAATCCGGCAATAACTAAACAAATAAGCAAGCAAATACAACAAGCCCTGGTCAGAAGGAGGACCAGAACCAGAGTGGCTACAATATATTATCTGAAATGTCCAGTTTCCTAAAAAAAGTTATGACACATGTAAATAAACTGGGAAGTATGACCCGAACACTGGGGAAAAGGCTGGGGGAGGGAGGGAAAGTAAAAAACAAAAACTGACTATGAGAGCAACCAGATGTCAGAGTTAATAGGAGATATCAAAGTACTCATTATAAATATGTTCACAGAACTAAAAGAAACCATGATTAAAGAAGTAAAAGAAGGCATAATGACAATGTCACATCAAATAGACAATATCAGAAAATAAAGAGAAATGTATAAAAAAAGAACCAGATGGAAATTGTGAAGTTCAAAAGTGCAATGAAAAATTGACTAGGTACTTCCCTGGCAGTCCAGTCATTTAGACACTGTGCTTCCAACGTAGGGGATGTGGGTTCCATCCCTGGTCGGGGAACTAAGGCATGCTGTGTGGCCCAGCCAAAAAAAACTAGGGGAGCTCAACAGTAGATGCAGACTGGCAGAAGAAAGAATTAGCAGACTTGAAGAAAGTTTGACAGAGTTTGAAAAGAGAGAGAGAAAAAAAAAGGAACAGAACTTTACAGAAAAGTGGAGTACCATTAAATGTACTAACTTACACATAATATAAGTACCAAAAGGACAGAGAAAAAAGAAGTCTTCAAATAAATAATGCCTCAAACTTCTCCAATTCACTGAAAAACTATGACCGATAGCCTACACACCTAGGAAGCTGAATGAACTTCAAACGTGATCAACTCGAAAGAAAGACCCACAAATAGACACATCATTGTAAAAATACTGAATGGTGAAGACAGGAGAAAACCTTGAAAAAGGCAAGAGAAAATGAATGTGCATTAAAAGCAACCACAACAAAGTTAAAAGCTCACTTCTCAGGAGAAACAACAAGTCAGAAGGCAGCCAAAAACACATTTGAAGTGCTCAAAGGAAAAAAAACCCTGTCAACAAAGAAGTCTGTACACAGCAAAGATACACCTCAAAAATGAAGGGGAAATAAAGAACTTCCCAAAGCAAAAACTGAAATAACTTGCTGCTAGAAAACTTGTTTTATAAAAAATATTAACGGAGTTTTTTAGCCTCAAGATTATAATTCTAATACACATGAGTAAAGACCACTAGCAGAAATAGTTACAAAAAACACTCTAAATGCATGTTTTTTTCTGATTCATAACTCACTAAAAAAGCTACTATATAAAAATAACTATATAAAGTAATGGCTGTATTATATTTTTTGGTCCTATAACATAAGAAATGTGATAGAACTATAGTGTATCTGCCAATAACAGCACAAGGGAAGTGGGTGGGGACAAGGCTGTAATTGCTACGGAAATGGTGGCAGACGGTAAAGGAATAATTACGAAAATATATTGTAAGAAAATATACTGTTGGATTTGTATTATAATAAACTTAATATGTATAACAGTAATACCATCAGAAGGGGGGAAAGCAATAGGGCTGTATAGTAATACTAGCAGCATTTCTATATCTCACTGGACTGGTTCAGCTGCTCAGTCGTGTCTGACTCTTTGAGATTCCATAGACTGGAGCTCCCCAGGCTCTCTGTCCTCCACTTTCTCCCCAAGTTTGCTCTAATTCATGTCCATTGAGTCGGTGATGCCATCCAAGCATCTCATCCTCTGTCACCCCTTTCTCCTCCCACCTTCAATCTTTCCCAGCATCAAGGTCTTTTCCAATGAGTTGGCTCTTTGGATCAGGTGGCCAAAGTATTAGAGTTTCAGCATCAGTCCTTCTAGTGAATATTCAGGGTTGATTCCTTTTAGGATTGCCTAATTTGATCTCCTTGCAGTCCAAGGGACTCTCAAGAGTCTTCTCTAGCACCACAGTTTGCAAGCATCAGTTCTTCAGTGCTCAGCCTTCATTACAAACCAACTCTCACATCACATGTGACTACTGGAAAAATCATAGCTTTGACTATATGGACCTTCGTCTACACAGCTCAGTGATAAAGAATTTGCCTGCCAAGCAGGAGATGAGAGTTCAGTCTCTGAGTTGTGAAGATCCTCTGGAGAAGGGAATGGTAACCCACTCCAGTATTCCGTCCTGGAGGATTCCATGGACAGAGAAACCTGGTGGGCTACGGTCCATGGGGTCGTGAAAGAGTCAGACATGACTGAGGGGCTGAACAACAAAGACCCCATCACTGGACTTGAACTAGTATAAATCTGAAGCTGCTTCTAATATGTCAAGATATATATGGCAGGCCTTAGAGCAACCACTAAAAAATAACTCAAAAATACAGTGGCCAATTCACAAATTGGATGACTCTTATCAAAAAACCAAAATAAAACACAACAAACGAAAATAACAAGGATGTGGAGAAACTGGAACCTTTGTTAGTTGGTGGCTGATGGAAATGTAAAATGATGCAGCCATTATGAAAAAGCGCAATGGCAACTTCTCAAACTTTAAGCAGTTCTACCTCTGTGTTTATACCCAAAAGAAGTGAAAGCAGGGACTGAAACATACTTATGCTCTGATATTCTCAGCAACTTTATTCACAATGGACAAAAGGTGGAAACGACCCAAGTGTTTGCCGGTGGAAGAATGGATCAACAAATTATGGTACATACATAAAACAGAATATTAGTTTAAATGATTTAGATGGTAACTTTTATGCTATGAGTATTTTGCCCATAATAAAAAAAATTAATTGTAACTACAGGGTAAAGATGAAATTTTTCCAGTCTTACGACAGAATGATCTCTATCCGTTTCCAAGGCAAACCATTCAATATCACCATAATCCAAGTCTATGCCCCAACCAGTAATGCTGAAGAAGCTGAAGTTGAATGGTTCTATGAAGACCTACAAGACCTTTTAGAACTAACACCCAAAAAAGATGTCCTTTTCATTATGGGGGACTGGAATGCAAAAGTAGGAAGTCAAGAAACACCTGGGGTAACAGGCAACTTTGGCCTTGGAATACGGAATGAAGCAGGGCAAAAGCTAACACAGTTTTGCCAAGAGAACACACTGGTCATAGCAAACACCCTCTTCCAACAACACAAGAGAAGACTCTACACATGGACATCACTAGACGGTCAACACTGAAATCAGACTGATTATATTCTTTGCAGCCAAAGATGGAGAAGCTCTATACAATCAGCAAAAACAAGACCGGCAGCTGACTGTGGCTCAGATCATGAGCTCCTTATTGCCAAATTCAGACTTAAATTGAAGAAAGTACGGAAAACCACTAGACCATTCAGGTATGACCTAAATCAATCCCTTATGATTATACAGTGGAAGTGAGAAATAGATTTAAGGGACTAGATCTGATAGAGTGCCTGATGAACTATGGATGGAGGTTCATGACATTGTACAGGAGACAGGGATCATGACCATCCCCATGGAAAAGAAATGCAAAAAAGCAAAATGGCTGTCTGGGGAGGCCTTACAAATAGCTGTGAAAAGAAGCAAAGCGCAAAGCAAAGGAGAAAAGGAAAGATATAAGCATCTGAATACAGAGTTCCAAAGAATAGCAAGGAGAGATAAGAAAGCCTTCCTCAGCAATCAATGTAAAGAAATAGAGGAAAACAACAGAATGGGAAAGACTAGAGATCTCTTCAAGAAAATTAGAGATACCAGGGGAACATTTCATGCAAAGATGGGCTCGATAAAGGACAGAAATGGTATGGACCTAACAGAAGCAGAAGATATTAAGAATGTGGCAAGAATACACAGAAGAACTGTACAAAAGAGATCTTCACGACGGAGATAATCACGATGGTGTGATCACTCACCCAGAGCCAAACATCCTGGAATGTGAAGTCAAGTGGGCCTTAGAAAGCATTACTAGGAACAAAGCTAGTGGAGGTGATGGAATTCCAGTGGAGCTATTTCAAATCCTGAAAGATGATGCTGTGAAAGTGCTGCACTCCATATGCCAGCAAATTTGGAAAACTCAGCAGTGGCCACAGGACTGGAAAAGGTCAGTTTTCATTCCAATCCCAAAGAAAGGCAATGCCAAACAATGCTCAAACTACCACACAATTGCACTCATCTCACACATTAGTAAAGTAATGCTCAAAATTCTCCAAGCCAGACTTCAGCAATATGGGAACCGTGAACTTCCAGATGTTCATGCTGGTTCTAGAAAAGGCAGAGGAAACAGAGATCAAATTGCCAACATCTGCTGGATCACGGAAAAAGCAAGAGAGTTCCAGAAAAACATCTATTTCTGTTTTGTTGACTATGCCAAAGCCTTTGACTGTGTGGATCACAATAAACTGTGGAAAATTCTGAAAGAGATGGGAATACCAGGCCACCTGAGCTGCCTCTTGAGAAACCTATATGCAGGTCAGGAAGCAACAGTTAGAACTGGACATGGAACAACAGACTGGTTCCAAATAGGAAAAGGAGTATGTCAAGGCTGTATATTGTCACCCTGCTTATTTAACTTATATGCAGAGTACATCATGAGAAACGCTGGGCTGGAAGAAGCACAAGCTGGAATCAAAATTGTTGGGAGAAATATCAATAACCTCAGATATGCAGATGACACCACCCTTATGGCAGAAAGTGAAGAGGAACTAAAGACCCTCTTGATGAAAGTCAAAGAGGAGAGTAAAAAAGTTGGCTTAAAGCTCAACATTCAGAAAACGAAGATCATGGCATCTGGTCCCATCACTTCATGGCAAATAGATGGAGAAACAGTGGAAATAGTGGCAGACTTTTTTCTGGGCTCCAAAATCACTGCAGATAGTGACTGCAGCCATGAAATTAAAAGACACTTACTCCTTGGAAGGAAAGTTATGACCAACCTAGACAGTCTATTAAAGAGCAGAGACATTACTTTGCCAACAAAGGTCCGTCTAGTCAAGGCTATGGTTTTTCCAGTGGTCATGTATGGATGTGAGAGTTGGACTTTCAAGAAAGCTGAGCACCGAAGAATTGATGCTTTTGAACTGTGGTGTTGGAGAAGATTCTTGAGAGTCCCTTGGACCGCAAGGAGATCCAACCAGTCCATCCTAAAGGAGACCAGTCCTGGGTGTTCATTGGAAGGAATGATGCTAAAGCTGAAACTCCAGTACTTTGGCCACCTCATGCGAAGAGTTGACTCACTGGAAAAGACTCTGATGCTGGGAGGGATTGGGGGCAGGAGGAGAAGGGGACGACAGAGGATGAGATGGCTGGATGGCATCACCGACTCAATGGACATGAGTTAAAGTGAACTCCGGGAGTTGGTGATGGACTGGGAGGCCTGGCGTGCTGAGATTCATGGGGTCACAAAGAGTCAGACATGATTAAGCGACTAAACTGAACTGAACTGAACTCAATCACCATTCCTAGGAGTAGTGAGTACTGGTTCCTATCCATCGTCCTAATAATAGCACCTCAGAGAATTATTTTATGCCTCAGGCTTGGCTTTGTAGAATTAACCTCATGAAGTGAATCCTTCCTTTTCCTTCAACATACCAACTTCCTATTATTAAATAAAACAAACAAACAGAAACATATTTCCTTAGTGCTTAACTACAACTTTATTTTTTTGGCTTGTGGGATCTGTTTGCCATCAAAGATGAAACCTATGTCCCCTGCAGTGGAAGCATGGAATCCTAACCACAAGACTGCCAGGGAATTCTTCCCAACTGAATTTTAAGAGCTATGAATGAACACCAGGGAGATTATTCAGCAATAATACTAGTTGTTCAAGGAACCGCTATTTGAACAGGCAGGTAAAGCAGGGACTCCTTGGCTCAGCTAGCAATCTCTTCTGTCTCTAGTGAAACACTTAGGTTAAGCCCTAAATTCTAGTCCCTTCCCCAGTGTTATAAAAACATTAAAATTGGGATAAATAACCCCAATAAGGGCTACTACCTAAGGAAAAAGCAAGGAACCTGAACTGGGGCCCTATGGAGAGAAAACTATCTATAATCATAAATGTAAGAAGCGGCCTGATACAATAGAAGGTGAGAGCGGTTTGCAATCAGAAAGAAAAAATAGAATGAAAAAGTCATTAATGAGATTAAAATGTTACCGTGAGATTAAAATGTTACCTTAGAAAATATTATGCAAGGCCAAAGAAATCAGTGAAGGAAAAACACAGAAACAAAAATGAGATATATCTCTAAACGAGATACACAGGGACAAAAGTAAAACAGCAGACTTAAATCCAACTACAACTAACACAACATTGTTCATCAACTATACTCCAATATAAAATAAAAAATTTAAAAATTCAACTATATTAATAATAACATTAAATGTAAATAGGTTGAACAATCCAACTAAAAGGCAGAAATTGTCAGACGATTAAAAACTCTTTATTATCTACTGAAGATGTACTTTAAATTGAAAGATATAAATAGGTTTAAAGTAAAAAGATGAAAAAGATATTATTAGGAAAATAGTACCCACAGGAAAGCTGGAGTAACTAGTATCAGGCAAAACAGAATTTAAAACAAAATATATGTTACTAGAGATAAATAGGGCTATTGCATAATGATAAAAAGGTGAATCCATCTGGAAGATATAACAAAGATACATGCACTTAACATCATAGCACTGAAATATATGAAGCAAAAACTGACATAATTTAAGAGGGAAAAGGACAATTCAACAGTAAGAGAGGTTTCAATACCCCGATTTACAATGAGGCAGACGATCAAGAAGGAACGAGAAGACACGCGAAACATGGGACACTCCAAGTACCAGCAGCAGGACACGTTCTTCTCGAGAGCACACAGCAGATTCTCCAGGACAGACCAGATGCTAGAGCATAAAACGACCTTAACGAGTTAACAAAGATAAAAGTAATAGGAAGTATGTTCTCTGGTCACAGTGCAATAAAATTAAGAATCAACAACATGGAGATCTGGAAAAGTCAAAAATAAACGAAAATTAAGCAACACTCAACAACCAGTGGGTCAAAGAAGAACTAAAAAGGGCACCAGAAAATACTTTTAGATGAATGAAAATGAAGACAGCATAACAGAATTTACAGAATGCAGCTAAAGCAGTGCTTGGGTGGGAACACAGAGCTGCAAACGCCTTTGTTAATAAAGCAGAAAGATCACAAATCAATAACCTATCCTTCCACTTTACGACACTGAAAAAGACACTGCAAACTAAACAAAGCAAGCAGAAGGAAGGAAATTATACAGATTATAAGAGCAGAAATTAATGATAAGGACACAAAAACAACAGAGAAGATCAACAAAGCACACATGTTTAAAACAGCATTACCAGCAATAGCCAAAAGGTGAAAATAATCCGAATGTCCACCGACCAGAGAGTGGAGAGACAAAATGTGGTACGTCCATCAAATGGAATAGTATTTGTCCACAGAAACGAGCGAGGCACTTTCTACACACGGTACAACATGGACAAAGCTTGAAGACATTACGCTGCGTGAAAGAAGCCAGCCACAAAAGACCGTGCACCACGCGAGCCCCTCCTACAGAAGTCAGAGCAGTAGGGACAGAGAGCTGGGCTGCTTAAGGACACGTGAGGGCGGCGGAGCCACGGGCAGGGGCTGGGAGCTAAAGGGCATGCAGTTCCATCCTGAAGTAACAAAGATGTTCCAAAACTGACTGCGGTGACGGCTGCACGGATCTATGAATATACCCCAAACCATCTAATTGCAGGCTTCAAATGAGCAAACGATACCTCAGGAAAGCTGCTGCTGCTGCTGTTGTTTAAATATCACTTCTCTTACTGTCTCCCAGCATGAGCACAGACACAGCGTGTCCTTCTTTACCTTTTGCAGGTAACATCACACAGAATATTAGAGAACTGGGCAGGGATTAAAATGCTATTCATTATATTGTGTCAAATGGGGACAGAAGAGAATTTGGAAGATCAGATTTGAATTTAAAGTAACTTTTGCTGCAGGTTACATGGGTCATCCTATGCAGCTTATACCTACTTTTCTAAAGATAATGCTGCAGGATCATTGTGATTGGAATGAAATTTCATCTTCCAAGTGCCAGCCATAAGAGTTTTTGCCGAGTGTACCACCGCTGGAAGTATTTCAGCAGCAGCTTATCTCTGGTGTCAGAGCAACACATGCATTCCGCAACTTACTAGGTTTCTTGTCCCCTTAGGACAAACTCTAAGGAAAAAGGTACAATTTAACGTTTACATGACTTTTTTTTTTTCTTAAACAGAAGATAAAGTTATCATGCAGATGATTTTACAGGTAGTACCAATGAGAGAAAGTGAGACATCTGAAGGGTTTATCTATGCAGGGTCGTCAGCAGCCCTGGCTGGGAAACTGTAAGATATTCAGTGTCTGATATCTGCATTCTGTCAGTATTACAATTGGGAGAACAAAGTCAGAGGTCCTATTTGTAATATCAGATTCTCTTGCGTCTCACAGATAACGGTACCTCAGTTAAATGCCTTGCATATACAGAATAAACATCAGTTATGAAGCATGCTCCAGCTCTATAGATAGACCGAAGGATGATATTTTGTTGGCACAAAAGGCCCTGGCTTCAGATGCCTGGGTGCGAATTCCTGAGAAAACCAGAGCGCCTGCAGAAGGCCCGCCCTCAGCTCTGCTGAGGCCCACCACCCGCTCGGTCTCGGGGGTCTCCGTGCTGTCCACAGGTGAGTGCCCTCTGTCCTCGGCTTGTGTGCAGAACCAGAACCCCAGCCACACAGCAGGCCATTCTCGCTGGGCTCTCAACTGTGAGAGGAGGGCTCCGTGAATGCTGACCCTGGCAGCTCCACTCCAGTCCCAGCTGAGAGCGTGCCATCTTCCGCGATTCCACAAAAACCGTTCTGTTGACTTCCTAACATGTTCCCATACGGTGGTGGCGGTGCAGTTGCTTAGCAGTGTCTGACTCTTGCGACCCCATGGACTGTAGCCCGCCGGGCTCCTCTGTCAGTGGGATTCTCCAGGCGAGAACGCTGGAGTGTGCGAGTACATAAGGTGGCTTCTGCCCTCAGGAGACTCGGTCTGGAGAGGAGGCAGATGTAAATAGTCTCAGAATACCACGAGGTGAGAGGACAAGATACGCTGGTACCTGGAAGGGAGGACCATCAACTCTTCCTGGAGAATGTGTGTGTTTGGAGTGAGGTATGGGGAAGACTGGAGAAGGCAATGGCACCCCACTCCAGTACTCTTGCCTGGAAAATCCCATCCCATGGATGGAGGAGCCTGGTGGGCTACAGTCCAAGGGGTCGTGAAGAATCGGACATGACTAAGCGACTTCACTTTCACTTTTCACTTTCATGCATTGGAGAAGGAAATGGCAACCCACTCCACTGTTCTTGCCTGGAGAATCCCAGGGACGGGGGAGCCTGGTAGGCTGCCGTCTATGGGGTCTCGCAGAGTCGGACACGACTGAAGCGACTTAGCAGCAGCATGGGGAAGACTATACAAGCTTGAGATGTGTCTTGAAAGAATGACTTGCTTGATAAACTAAGGGAAGAGAGTTACGGCAGTGGAGGGACCCTCACGTGCTACAAAGGGGCTGCCGGGGGACCCTGGGCGCTGTGGCCCTGGGTGCTGCAGCCTCAGGGGCAAGACGGGAAGGCCTGCAGAAGGTGGAACCACCTGCTGGAGGGCATCGATCCTTCCTTCAGGAGGCGAACACTGTCTGAGCCCCCGAAGGATGGAGCTTCCTCAGGGTGAGGGTCAGGACAGACCCTGAGACACAGAGTCGGCTTAAGGGTAAACTCCGTGAGAGATAAAGGGCAAAGGGAAAACCCCGCAAGGCAGAGAACAGGTGCACTTGTTAAACCGAATTTTCTAAAAACACCCAGCCCTTTGTCTCCTTCTGAAAGTGAGCACTTTTAACTGACAAAAAGGCCAGACCATGCTCCCCGGGAGCTGACGTCAATGAGCTTTCTGCCTGAGGAAGGACCTCAGAGCCGCCCCGAAGGGCTTGAGTCTAATCTCGGGACAGGCCGGCAGCATCCTTCCACAGCGACAGCTGGGGCGGCACTGCCGTTGGGACACGTGCACATACAGGCCCGCACAGGGATGCTCCGCAGCACAGCAAACACCTGAGCGCCAAGGAGCAGACCGTCAGGATCAACAAGCTCGAGGCGGGAGTGGCAGCACGTGGCACACTCAGGCGTGTGCTAAGCAAAGAAGCAGTGCACGACTCAAGGGGGCGGGGAGCGGGGAGCGGGGCTGGACAAAGGCAGCCCGCTGTGGGCGCAGGAAGCCCGGCTGGCAGCCGGCTCGGGCCTCCCACGTCATCCGAGCAGCAAGCACGGCTCGTTAGTCACTCACGCTCTCTATCTAATCTGCTAGAACCAGAGGAACACAGGGGCTCTGATACTCGTATTACACAAGACGACGGCGCGCAGAAGCAGGATTTGCCCTGGGAAAGGCCACTGCTGACGAGGAGCAGGCCAGGGAGAACCCATGGCCTCCGGAAGGCGCGCGGAGGCCCGGTGCTCACCACCCAGCCCACCACCCCGAGACCGCCTGAGCAAAAGAGTTGGACAGCGCCTCTCAGAGGCAAAGGCACGCACGCCGCTCACGCAGAACAGCACGGGTGGGGAAGGGAAGGGCGTGTCGTGTTGCACACCGCGGGTCCCGGGGCTGTACAAACCTGTGAGTAATTATTTCAGTAAGGCAGGACTGCAGCCACTCCCCACGCCGGTTCCAGTAGTGCAGACTCTGGGATCACTGTGTCACACCATCTCACACTGTCACACCATATTACACACACAGTACACAGTGTCACACCATTGCACATTGTGTCACACCATCTCACACACAGTGTCATACGATCTCACACAATGTCACACTGTCTCACACCATGTCACACCATCTCACACTGTCTCACACCATATTACACAGTACACAGTGCCACACCATCTCACACACACAGTGTCACACCGTCTCACACACACAGTGTCACACTGTCTCGCACACAATGTTACACCATCTCACAACATCTCACACACAATGTCACACTGTCTCACACCATCTCACATACACAGTGTCACACCATCTCACACTGTCTCACACTGTGTCACACCATCTCATAGTGTCACACCATCTTACACCATGTCACACTGTCTCACACACACTGTGTCACACCATCTCACACTGTCTCACACCATATTACACACACAGTACGCAGTGTCACACTATCTCACAAAGTGTCACACCATCTCACACCATGTCACAGTCTCACACCGTGTCACACCATCTCACACCGTGTCACACCATATTACACACACAGTACACAGTGTCACACCATCTCACACACACAGTGTCACACCATCTCACACACACAGTGTCACACCATCTTACACCGTGTCACAGTCTCACACTGTGTCACACCATCTCACACACAGTGTCACACCATCTCACACCATGTCACAGTCTCACACCGTGTCACACCGGCGAGTGGTCCAGCCTTTCCTAAGAAGTGCTCTGCCGTCAGGAGGGGAGGTTGATGCAACTGTCACGTTAGCCTCCTCCAGGGATGGCGAGGGGGAGCAAAAACATGGCCTCGCTTTGCCAGGTTTAGAGCTGTAAGAGGTTTGGGGGGCAACACCATACAAAGATAAAGACGCAGCTGGGCTCCTTCTGTGCTCACTCCCTGTGAGCTCTCTGCCCCCGCCGTGAGTTTCAAGGAAGCAACACATGGCAGAGACTGTCCGCCAGCTCAGGGCCTTCAACAGTAAGTTCAAAAGTCATAGATCTGAAGTTAAGGAACGTGGAAATGCAGCTGAGGCTATCTTCCAAGAATAACGATAAAAAATATTACTCATCTGAGAGCTCAGAAACTCTGTCCAATTTGCTAAATTACTCCAAAGACCATGCTGTACCTTGCTGTTCATTGTGTAAATCTTGGTCTTAGGCCAGAGGCAAGAAAATGTGACCTGACCTTCTCTGGGGCTTCCCATCTTCCACCTCCATCCTGCCTCTTCAGCACCTCCTAATCACCAGTCCTTCCCAACAGCAGCCCTCACCACAGGCCCGTGGACAGCGTGGGGCTGAGAAGCCGACCAGGGACAGCCAGCCTGTCTCTGCTTCTTTTCACACCCCCCGAGATTCTCTGAGAAGAAGTGGAGGTGGCCAGTCCCTCAGCAGTAAGGATGTGACTTCGCAAGTCAGAAAGTCAGCTTGCCAGGAAGAATGGAAGCAACAATCAGCTACTGGAGTTGTCAAACCATGGGGAACACAGCTTCTAAGCATTTCCTTTCTCCACACATTTTCCCAGGGAGCTGCACACACCCCCAAACGTATTCACACGTGTTCACCAAGGAGGGGGTAAACCCAGCTGCGGCAGCATCACACACGACGGTGAGTTGTCCCTAACAGAGAAATTCTGTATACGTTTGGGAACAGGCTCAAGTTCTCAGGCTCTGGGCCAGCAAACACTGTGGGCGTTGTTGGCTGTGGTCCTTGAGCGATACCCACTGCCAGCTGAACAGGGGCACACAATGCCAACAGCTCTGGAGGAACCCGCATGTGCTCCTTTAAAGAAAGGGAGAGTAGCATGGGGTCAGGAAAGAGAGCGAGCAAAGACCCAGGAGAACCCACGTAAACTATGAGTCAGCCACCATCCCCACAGCCTGTCTGCTGGGGGCCTGGCTGAGAGCGCTCCAGGGAGAGCTGGCGGCAGGAAGGCTTCCCTGTCCAGTGCTCCCTCCCAGACGAGTTCACACAGAGGTGACATACGTTATCCTGTCACCACTCAGACCCCTCAGAGGCGCTTCTGTCCTTACCATCACACCTCCGAATTCACCAGTGTGCCGACATTAAGAGGGGACAGAAATCAATGAGATTTGATCAACAGCAAAAATTCCTGACAATTAAGTTTTGAGGACAGGTTTCACTGAACAGGAAATATACCTTTTCGTAGATCTGGGGAAGTGTGAGAGATTAATAACATAAACACAAAAAAAGCTACAAACCCACACAGATAGACAAAATACCATTCCTGTCATATACCTCATCATCTTTATGGTCCAACTCTCACATCCATACATGACCACTGGAAAAACCATAGCTTTGACTAGATGGACCTTTGTTGGCAAAGTAATGTCTCTGCTTTTTAATATGCTGTCTAGTTTTGTCACAGATGTTCAGGCAAGGAGCAGCATTTTAATTTTGTGCTGCAGTCATGGTCTTCAATGATTTTTGGAGCCCAAGAAAGTAAAATTTGTCACTGTTTCCACTTTTTCCGCATCTATTTGCCATGAAGTGCAACCCTGAATGTTCACTGGAAGGACTGATGCTGAAGCTGAAGCTCTAATACTTTGGCCATCTGATGCGAAGAGCTGACTCATTCAAAAAGACCCCGATGCTGGGAAAGATTAAGGGCAACAGGAGATGAGGGCAACAGAGGATGAGATAGTTAGATAGCATCACTGACTCAATGGACATGAGTTTGAGCAAACTCCAGGAGATGGTGATGGACAGGGAGGCCTGGCGTGCTGTAGGCCCTGGGGTCGCAAAGAGTCAGATCTGACTGAGTGGCTGAACAAAAGAACATAATACACCTGATCATCTTATGGTTTTGACTGATTGAGTGAAAGTCACCCAGTCGTGTTTGACTCTTTTCCACCCCATGAACTGTATAGTTCATGGACTTCTCCTGGCCAGAATACTGGAGTAGGTAGCCTTTCCCTCTTCAGAGAATCTTCCCAACCTAGGGATCGAACCCAGGTCTCCCACATTGCAGGCGGATTCTTTACCAGCTGAGCCACCAGGGAAGCCTAAGAATACTGGAGTGGGCAGCCTATCCCTTCTCCAGCAGATCTTCCCAACCCAGGAATTAAATTGGAGTCTCCTGCATTGAAGGCAGATTCTTTACCAGCTGAGCTACTAGGGAAGCCCTCATACATTTTTGGTCAAGGGGAAAAAAGTCATACTGTAGAAAAATAGAACAAATTAACTGCATCATCAGTTGATAGCAGTCCCCAACCAAGTGTACAATTACAGCGCACGTCTGGGACTTCCTCTCCTCCTCGTTTCTGACTCTGCCTTTCAGATCACCTCCTTTCAGCAATCGTCCTCTTTTCCCTGTGGACCCTACTGTCCTCATGGCAAGTGCAATCCTGATGCTGCAGCAGGTGGCTTCTCAGGAATTCTTGCAACATTTCAAACAGAAAACTTTTCAAAGCACAGAGATGGCTTTAGGCTTCACCATGTTCCCGGAGCACCTCGCATGATGCCAAAAGCAGAGTAGTCTTCTAAAAAATGCTTTTTGGGGTGGTGAGGCAGAGTCCATGAACTCAAGAACTTATTCAAATAATCTGTTTTATAGAATTGAGTGATATCAAATACAATTGACAGTAAGTAGACCTTCAGCCGGAAAATATTCATACACAGTTTTTGGTTTTTGATCTTTTGATATAAAAGATGGCTATTAAAATTTACATACTAGACAATTTTGATAAAAGGTAAAATATGGGGTGTGTTTTTAGAAAAGATGCCTCATGACTTTAAAAATATCACAACTGCCTGTGGATTACTAAGATGATAACTAAAAATCACTGCTGGTGGGAATGCAAACTAGTACAGCCACTATGGAGAACAGTGTGGAGATTCCTTAAAAAACTGGAAACAGAACTGCCATACGACCCAGCAATCCCACTGCTGGGCATACACACTGAGGAAACCAGAATTGAAAGAGATACATGTACCCCAATTTTCATCACAGCACTGTTTATAATAGCCAGGACATGGAAGCAACCTAGATGTCCATCAGCAGACGAATGGATAACAAAGCTGTGGTACATATACACAGTGGAGTATTACTCAGCCATTAAAAAGAATACATTTGAATCAGTTCTAATGAGGTGGATGAAACTGGAGCCTATTATACAGAGTGAAGTAAGCCAGAAAGAAAAACACCAATACAGTATACTAATGCATATATATGGAATTTAGAAAGATGGTAATCATAACCTTGTATGTGAGACAGCAAAAGAGACACAGATGTATAGAACAGTCTTTGGAGTCTGTGGGAGAGGGAGAGGGTGGGATGTTTTGGGAGAATGGCATTGAAACATGTATAATATCATATAAGAAATGAATTGCCAGTCCAGGTTTGATGCAGGATGCAAGATGCTTGGGGCTTGTATGGGGTCATACATACAAGGGGCTCGTATGGGGTCCCCCCTCCCTCCCCGTACCATTCCTCTGGGAGATGGCATGGGGAGGGAGGTGGGAGTGGGGTTCAGGATGGGGAACACGTGTACAGCTGTCGCAGATTCATGTTGATGTACAGCAAAACCAATACTGTAAAATAAAAAAAAAATTTTTAATCATTTGCTAAGAGGAACCCTTCATTTAAACATTGACAAGCTCAGGAGTTTCAATTTACCATGTGAGTTCCCCACCTCCAAAAAGAGTTAAGATTGACTAGAACAGTAACACAGGTGACCCAAGAAAGAGTCAGGCAAGCTGTGGTCCCCCTGGAATGCGGAGGTAATGGGATGCCTGTCCTCCCAGGGGGATGGCCATCCTCCTCCTCATACAGCATTCTAACACTGGTGACAGAGACACATCCAGAAAGATGTGGATGGATGGACAGCTGACATGGTGCAGTAGTTTCAGAAAAGCCCACCTGAGTGGTGCTCAGCTTAGTAGGGAGGGGAAAAAAAAAGTCTGAGAACAAGAGCATCCCCGTCACCAGACAATGTTCTCAGTGGGGCAGCAGGTGCACCGGGTGATGTTACCATGGTCTAGGGAAGCGTCCTTCAGGATGCGATCGCCCTGTACCTTCACTCTGCATCCCTAAGCAAATCCTCACTGCTATTCTGGCTTCCTAGACATCTCAGTATCAGGAAAGAGGTTTCCATGGATTACAGACAGGAAGATTCTGGTTACTAGAAAGAGACTGTCATTGTTACAAGTCAACTGGTCCTCTGATAACTACTTGAGATGGCAGTCAATTACCCAACATGAATACTTATTTGATGCTTTTGAACTGTGGTGTTGGAGAAGACTCTTGAGGGTCCCTTGGACTGCAAGGAGATCCAACCTGTCAATCCTAAAGGAAATCAGTCCTGAATATTCATTGGAAGGACTGATGTTGAAGCTGAAATTCCAATACTTTGGCCATCTGATGTGAAGAACCGACTCACTGGAAAAGACCCTGATGCTGGGAAAGATTGAAGGCAGGAGGAAAAGGGGACAAAAGAGGATGAGATTGTTGGATGGCATCACTGACGCAATGGACATGAGTTTGAATTGGCTCTGGGAGTTGGTGATGGGCAGGGAAGCCTGGCGTGCTGCAGTCCATGGGGTCACACAGAGTCAGACACAGTTGAACAATTGAACTGAATACTTATTTATGTAGGGTAACTGACAAAGATCAGTGTCTCATCCTTCTTGGCTGAGAACAGGGCTTGAACCAGAGTCAGATCCAGAGGCCCTGTCCCCCCCAACCTCCATCCTGTTCTCTCACTTGATCCCAATAACTCTCTTTAGCCTCAGTGTTAAACTTTCCTCCTGTTAAAACTTCAAAGACTATGATTAAATCAATCCATCCTTCTAGAAGCTTCATGGTAGCCATGACAAAAAAAGGAGAGAAACTGTGGTAGAGAATTAGTTCTCATTACCTGATGAAAGGATTCTTTGGAAACAATATTAAAATCTGATTTTCATTCACCATGAAGACATTAGAGAAATAAAGACTCATGTATGACAATTTACATGATTTCATTCCAGAAAAGCAAATTTTTCAAGAGTTTTAAAATGTTGAGAGACTATTCTTAGACTTAACCCCAGGGCTATCCCTATTACGGTAAGTAGTTCAGAATTTGCTTAAGCCTTTGACAAATGCTAACACTGTAATCCTAACTAGGAATGCTAACATATAAAAGCTGAAATTCTAAAGTTTATTTCAAGTCAATTGTTTAAAACACGAAATATATCTCCATGGAAATAGCAGCCTTAAAATTATGGGAATTGCTGGGGCAGAAGCCCAGAAAATCCTATTTGACCCCAGATGTAGCTGAAATGGTGCTTATAGATGTCATGAGCAAATACCATGGCTGGATCGCTGGCCCCTGAGCCAGGTTGCCCCAGGCTGCACAGTGGCTCCCCAGCCCTGCTGATTCTCTCCAAAACAGGGTTGTACAGACCATTCCTCTCTGCTCAGAACCAAGTTTCAGGGCGCCCAGACCCTGGCCAGGGCCCTGCCCACCAACGTCCCAGAGACAGCGTGGAGCCCGGACTCAGAGGCCCCCGTTCCACTCATCCTTTGAGGAAGCTAGCCTCCCTGAGCCTCCGGGTCACATGGAATGTGCTAATGAGCCTTGTGCTTCAGGACGCCCCAGGGTGGAGGACAGGAAGCTTCTCTGTGGATCACCACACAGTCTCAGCTTCTAGGGCATCCTGTACTGAGTTTCAAATAATTGAATTACAAGCAAAAAGTTGAAGTATTATTGTTGGAGTTGCCTTTATTATATTTTTACTGACTTTTTGTGTTCAATTTTCTTCTCTTACAATAAACTGGTTAGTATTAATAGCTGTTGATTTGGGGTTCACCTCTGCAATTCACACAGGCAACCTAAGATTTCCTGTCTCCTAAATCTTCCAGTGTATGGCATGGCTTTCGCTATGTTTCTCATTCAGGATTGACAAATCCCTTTTCAGCTTGCTTTGCTCCCTTTTCCAGTGAATATTTCCTCTTCTTCCAGGCTAATTTTTCCTTAGGCTTCCCTGGTGGCTCAGACGATAAAGAATTTGCCTGCAATTCAGGAGACCTGGGTTCAGTCTCTGGGTCGGGAAGAACCCCTGGAAAAGGAAATGGCAACCCACTCACTCCAGTATTCTTGCCTAGAGAATTCCATGGATAGAGGAGCCTGGCAGGCTACAGTCCATGGGGTCACAAAGAGTTGGATTTGACTGAGCGACTAACACTTTCACTGTTTCACACAGGCCTTTGTGGGAGAACTCTCAGCAGCCTGGCCCCCAGAATGTGCTGTGTAAACAGACTGCTTCTGCACTCTTCTCTGAGTAGCCACTCACCACGTGCGGCCACTGAGCACTGCTAATGCGGTGGTATGATTGAGAAACTGAATTTTAATTCCATTGACCTTTGATGAATTTAAATTACAGTAGCCACAGAGGGCAAGTGGCTACCCAATAATGTAAAGACGCTGTGACTGGTTTCCACACTGGACTTGTATTTGACGTTAGACTTGACTTTGCACGTGTGTGTGTGTGTGTGTGTGTGTGTGTGTGTGTGTCTAACTGTCTGCAGCTGGCTGGCACTGCTTTTTCTTCGAGGCATCTTGACTGGTGGGATAAGCAGCTTTTTTCCTATGATTAAGGCTGAAGGGAAACTATAGATCTTGCTCTGGAGACTTCTATAGATCGGAGGCGATCTCCACCTGGCTAGAGGATGACAGAGTTTGCTACGGAGACGGAGAGGGTTCAGTCACTCTGCCTGGCCCCATATTAAAATAAATTAAGAGTAAACAAACCCTTCTGACCCCACCTCCCTGACAGCTTATCATCCTACCTCCTTGTTCTATGGACCAAACCCCACGGCAAGAGTGCTCCACGCCTGCTGCCTTCCGTGCCCACCGTTCTGCCTGGGCACCCCCCCAACTCTGTCAGCCCTTGGCCACCCCATCAGCCCCACGTTCTGCCTGGGCCCCCCCGACAGACCCACGTTCTGCCTGGGCCCCCCCGTCAGACCCACGTTCTGCCTGGGCCCCCCCGTCAGCCCCACGTTCTGCCTGGGCCCCCCCGACAGACCCACGTTCTGCCTGGGCCCCCCGACAGACCCACGTTCTGCCTGGGCCCGCCCCGAACAGCCCCCGGCCCGGCCCCGCTGGGAACAGCTCTCCCACAGGTCCGTGCGGGGCCCACGCTGCCCAGCCCTGCCCTCCGCTCTCCAGGCCCTTTGTCACCTGCTCCCTTTCTCCTGGAAAGGCTCCCCTTTCTCGGCCTCTAGTCCCCCTCGCCTGGCCTCCCGCCCCCGTAGCCCCCGCAGGCGCACCGGGTTCCAGAGGCCGCAGGGCTCACTCCTCAGTGGGACCCGGCACTTCCCTAGGAGACCCCAGCCATGAGCTCACCCACCACACGTCTTCTCAGCGCCTGTCAGTCCCTGCGGCACCAGCACCCACACTATCTACTCAGTGAAGAGCATGCCTGACCTAACCTTAAAATCAAAGAGATAAAGAGCAAGCATACTGGTCAAACAGACCTTCAAACATGGGAAAAGGAAGTGAAAGAGCCAAAAGCCACGCAGGTTTTCTAGAAAATTCATGTCAGGCTGCCTGCATTCCTGGGAACCACACTAACATCAACCGCGCCCATCTCTCTCCCAATTGTGCACAGCTTTTTTGGCCACTGTCCACGAAGCCCCCGCTCGGATGAAGAGGGATTCTCAGAGAAGGGGGAGACAGGCTGAGGGGAGGGGGCGCGTCACAGCAGGCCTTCCTTCGTACCTGAGGCATCGCAGGCGTCCAGGCCGCCTTCCGCTGGCTCATGGCTCATCTGCTCCTGGGGGTCTGTCCTGCTTCTCAGGGTCAGCAAAGCGGGTCCTCTGCTCCCGCTCTTCAGTGTGAAAGGGAGGCAGCTGGCTGGAGAGAACAAGAGGAGACGGTGTTAATGTCGATGAACAGCGAGGCGTGGGACTTCCCAGGTGTGCAGTGGTATACAGTCTGCCTGCCGGTACAGGAGACGCGAGAGAGGTGGGTTCTGTCCCTGGGTGGGGAAGAGCCCCTGGAGGAGGGCGTGGCGACCTGCTCCAGTATTCTTGCCCGGAAAATTTCAAGGACAGAGGGGCCTGTGGCTATGGTCCAGGGGGTCGCAAAGAGTCAACCACAACTGAGAGACTGAGCACACACACACACCCTCCCCCCCAGTGAAACATGCCACTACAACCAGGGATGGGCCTCCCTGAAAGTCTCTAACTGCAGGCAGATGACTCTCTATGTGCCTTTGTGCCCACTCCCTGACAAAGGTCTGTCTCAGCTGCAGGATTTGGCCTGAGAATTACTTCATCTATAAGGTACCTGGGGAGAGGGAGACAGGAAAGGTGCCCTGTACCTTTCACTCCCTGGTGGCTCAGACAGTAAAGAACCTGCCTGCAGTGCAGGAGATGTGGGTTCAATCCCTAGGTTGGGAAGATCCCCTGGAGAAGGGCATGGCTATCCACTCCAGCATTCTTGCCCAGAGAATTCTATGGACAGAGGAGCCTGGAGGGCTGCAGTCCACGGGCTCACAAAGAGTTGGATGAGGCTGAGAGACTTAACAGTTTCACTTTCCCTTCACCCTTCACCCAGCTTTAACCACTGGGTCCCAATGGCATCCTCTATTAAGAACCTGCTGGCTTTGAAAAATACCAAGTGGCTTGGGGGAGTTTGCAACTTCAGCTCTTCTTCTGTTGAAAGTAACTTGTTACAGTAAATATGATTTTTAGCAATAACAGTTTGGCCTTTTCTTGAAAATCAATTAGAAGAGGCAGGTTCATCTCTCATTTGCAATCGGAATGGCTTTCCAGAGTGGTAGGGATGGGACAGAGGTCCAGTTATCCAGTGGGAGCTGCCCACGGCCCTGGCATTTCCACAGGCCAGAGCTGAGCCAGTGACTGCCGTCGTAGTCAACAAGGCTGGAGAGCACTTTTCTGGAGCCAGACCTCAGGGCCCAGCGCTTCCGTAGGACCACGAAGGAGCGGGGGCCACTGAGCAGCACGGGCAGAAGACCTGGGCACTGCGCGCTGGGCAAAAGCAAGGACTGAGGAGAGGAGCAAAGGGGGCCGAAGACGAAGAGACACGGGAGCAAACAAGCCCAGAAGCACGGCAAAGGCGTCCTCTTCAGCCGTCAGCCCGGCCCTCTCCGTGCCATTCGCAGCAGGGAGGGGGGCCGGGGGAGAGCCAGGACTTAAGGCATTAAGACGTGTGCGCGTGGCCTGCGTGGGTCTCTGGCTTGCTATTCTCACCTTTCACATATAAATAACTAACAGGAAAGCCAAGGTCACAGATGTCTGAAGTGAAAAATCATCAACACTCGACTGTAATGAATTTTTAAGTCCTACGTACAGATTCTAGAATGTTTTATTGGTGAAAGGAGGACTTCTGATATGTAATAGACATTTATACATGTGAATTATTTTAAGACAGCTTCACGAAGGCATAGCTGACACCTAAACTGCCCATATTTAAACACAGCACTTGGATAAATCGGGATACATGTATGTACCCGTGAAACCACCAGCATAACATTTTGAGTAATTAGAGTAGTGTGGAAACGAAAACACAGAATGGAGCAAATGCTGGAGTCGGACGACTAGCATCCTAGTCTGAGCTTCAGTATCCCCACGCAGCACAGACAGGTAACATCACACGCCTCATACCAGAGTCACGCTACGGGCTCGACGCAGGGTCATGAGCACTGCCTCTTTCATGCGGAGAGCCCACCAGGCGGCAGCGATGTGAACCGGCAGGCAGGGCAGGGCCGGGCGTGGGGCATCCCCAGCTTTGCCTTCCTGACCCCTCCAGTCTCCAGGCTTGTGTGGTGTAATAGATCACGCGTACTTGCGTGTGTGCTAAGTCACGTCAGTCATGTCCGACTCTTTGCAACCCCATGGACTGCAGCCTGCCAGGCTCCTCTGTCCATGAGATCCTCCAAGCAAGAATCCTGGAGTGGGTTGCCGTGCCCTTCTTTGGGGGGATCTTCCTGACCCAGGGATTGAACCCACGTCTCTTATGCCTCCTGCATTGGTAGGCAGCACCTGGGAAGCCCATAATAGATCACATATGTTCCCTTAAAATTTCAGGATATTCTAATGATATATGTGTCTAAAAGAGCAGAGCCAAAGTTTCTTTCTAAAATAAGAGGAATAGACAGTGGCTAAGACCCAGGACATCACGGGTCAGCAGGAGGTGCCCTTCTCCTGAAAAGCTGAGACAGGGGGGGCAGGTGACACCTCCCTGTCCTGACCAGGACTCTCCCTGCCTGCAGCTGGGACAGTTTCCAGGACTGCGCTATAGGCACAGACAAGCTGGTTGTCAGACTAGGGGAAACAGGAACTGGACCACAGAGGGGGCCTCTGGGGCCCTTGAGAGCAATCCACTGATTGACATGTTCAGGAGTCTGCTGTGACCATCTGGATTCAGTCCAGGGCTGGGGGCTACAGAGAGTCACTGTTCTGCACACAAGCGATGGGCACATAAGAAGGTGTGTGTGTGAACACAGAGGGTGCTGCGCTGGGCTCCAGTGATGCCAAGCCCAGCAGGTAGGTCAGCAGAGCACCTAGGGGCGACTGCTCTTCCCTGCAAAGCTCGGATGAGCAGAGACTGGGAGCTCTGGGGCCAGACCAGCAGGGTGATCCGCCCTTGGCATGGGCCCAGGCCCACACATGGGCTGTGGGCACAGGGCGGAGGTGGGGATGGGCTTGAAGCGGCAGAGGCTGGTAGTCCTGAGGACAGGGGGCAGTGGAGAGAGACTGAGAGGGCATAAAACGGCACCGGAGTGCTCAAACCTGGAGGGGCTGAGGGACGCAGATGACAAACATTTCTGAGATAAGCAGCCCCATTTTTATATGGATGAAAACCAGCGTTTAAAGTTTTTTAACATAAGATGAAAAACATTAGTCCTAAACAACATGCCGCACACAGACTTGACAATCAGCCAGCAGAAGCTGCACATGCATTGATAAAGATCGTCTAAATTTAAGCCAATCTCGAATTTAGGCATTTCCCTCCAAATAAACCATTCAGCGGATTCCAGGAAGGCTGTGTTTTGGAGCCACTGAAAAGACCACGTTTTCCTAAAGGAGAAAAGACATGCAGAGGAGTATCGGATTCCAAGAGGAGAAGGGGGAGACATGACAAGCGAGGACACACACATTCACACATACACACATGTGCACACACATGCACACACACGTAAACACGCCAAGCCTCTTTCAGAGAGTGAGAGCCTGGCCGCATGGAAGGCCAGCCAGATGGATCAGGGCCCAGAAAGAAGACAAGACAAAGCTGCCTGACAGAAAGCAGGGATGATCCAATGGCTCTAGAAGAGGGGGGGCTGCTTCTGGGGGCAGCCGCTCTCTGCACTCTGAAATTGTGGGAGTCCAGCCTGATTTCCCAGCACCTGTATCCTTCACTCTGGACTAACTCAGGTTACTCTTACAAATTGCTTTCTACCCAGCCTTATCCTGGAGAAGGAAATGGCAACCCACTCCAGTACTCGTGCCTGGAGAATCCCAGGGACAGAGGAGCCTGGTGGGCTACAGTCCATGGGGTCACAAAGAGTCAGACACGACTGAGTGACTAGCACAAAAGCCTTAGCCTCTTCCACCAGAGCACTCAGGTTTCCCTTCCTTCTCTACACCATTCCTGGGAGCTGAGGAAACGCAGGCTCCTTGACTATGGCAGGCCGTCTGCTTAGGGACGAAGCCACAGAGTAAGTAACTTCACCCGCGGAGGACAAAGCTCGGAAGAGCCGAGTTCTAGCAGGAAGACCACGGAGCACGCTCTCATCCAGACTGCAGAAACCAGGTGCCCAGGTGCCAGGCCTGCACTCTGCACCCACCAACAGTCAGGGAGTCTTTCCGACAACAGGGCACCGAGGCCGGGGTGGTAAATTTCCACAACTGTAAAACGCACAATTTATTTACAGTCGATTCAGTTTGTGAAATTCACAGCATGGCTGCTTTACAAAAACAGCTCTTCCGTTTTCCTTTATTTTCTGAATGAGCTCAAGCACCCAGCAGGGCAAGGCACGAGACGGGGTGTTTCAGGATGGAACACGAGCCGCAGGCACGCTGAGAGGCGAGTCCCGCTGTGCAGGACCCGGTGCCCCGTGAGGACCGTGGAAGCAGCGCTGTCCCTGGCCATCAGCGGCTTTCAGAGGGCCAGGCCTCAGGAAGCAGTTTCAGGAGCGCTCGGGGCAGGGCGTGGAGGTGAGGTGGGAGGCATTCTGAGAAGAGCGGATGCTTGGAAATGCGAAGCAGAGCGGGCAGGATGAGGCCTGTGTGGAGAATGTGCTGGAAGAGATCTGCCTTAGGCTGATGGAGCCTGGAGCTCGGCTTTAATAAGGGAAGGAGAAGCTGGTGACGACAGGGATTCACGTTTATGGACGAGCAGTCAGGGTGCAGAGCCTAGCTGCTGTGTGAGCAACTGGATGAGGAGGAAGATGTTATTATGCCTCAGGGAAGGAGGGAAGACAGATCTTTGTGCATTTAGGAAAAAGGAAGCGATGGGTGAAGACAGAAAGAACTCTGTCATGAAGAAAACTAAGAGAGAGGAGGCACTCAAGACGGTTTTGAACATCTGAGCAAGATGAAATACCTGGGAACGCAAATGTTTTCTTTTTAATGGCTATTCCTGACTTGAAATTTTTTTAAATCTCGGTGCATACGCACACAAACTTTTACCATAAAACTTTACCATTTTTACCTTTTAAAAGTGTTTGGTTCACTGTCCAAAGTGTAAAAGTCCCTGTCGTCACCAGCTGCTTCTTCTGTTATTGAAGCTCCAGACTCCATGAGCCTAAGGCGGATCTCTTGAAAGTGTTAAGCGCACTCACCTTGCTATACAGACGTGATCACAGGCTGTCTCCAAAAGTCTTTTCATCTTCCCAAACTGAAGCTCTGGGCCCACTGAAAGCTACCCCCCAGGCTTTCCACTTCGAGCCCTGGGAACCACCAATCTGCTTTCCATGTCTGTCAACCTGACTACTCTAGGAACTTTGAGTGGAATCATGCAGTATTTGTCCTTTTGCAACTTAAGTTTATCTCATTTAACACATTGCCCAAGCTTCATCTGTGTTGTTGTATGCGTCAGAATTCCCGGCCTCTTGAAGGTGAAGAATATCCCACTGAGTGGATACAGCCACATTCTTTCATCCATTCATCCCTGATGGACACCTGGGCTGCCTCTACCTTTTGGCCACTGTGAACATAGATAGGCACGTACAACTATCTCTTTGAACTCTGCCTTCACGTCTCTTGGGTATACTTCCAGAAGTGAAATTGTTGGATCATATATTTTTGAAGAGTCATCACACTATTTTCCACTGCTGCTGGATAATTTTCACATTCCCATCCACATTTCACGAGGGTCCAACATTTCTATATCCTCAGCAGCTCTTGTTCTTTTCTTATTTTCCTTTTTATATATTAAAAAAAAAAAACAGTCATTCTGAGGGATGTGAAGTGGTATCTCATTTTGGTCTTGATCTGTATTCCTCTAATGCTTCCTAATGTTAAGCATCTTTTCATGTGCTTACTGAACATTAGTATGCCTTCCTCAGAGAAATGTTTATTCAAGTCTTTTGTCCATTTTTTAATCGGATTGATTTTTGTTGTTGTTGAGTTGCAGGTGTGCTTTATACAGCCTGGATGGCAATCCACCATCAGATACATGATTTGCAAATATTCTGTCCCATTCTGTGGGCTGCTTTTTCACTCTGTCTATTGTGCCCAAAATTAAAACTTTGAAATTTTGCTGAGGTCCAATTATCCCTTTTTCACTGTCATCTATGCTTTCGGAATCATACCCAGGAAATCATCGTAAATCCAGGGTCATAAAGTTTTCTTTTTATTTTCTCTTAAGAGTTCTATAGTTTTAACCTATATGGTTAGGCCCTTGGTAAATTTTGAGTTAATTTTTTGAAAATGTGAAATATAGTAGAAATTTACTTGTCATCCTTGCACATAAGCCATGCTATTCTTCTCTAAGTTCCAATTTTAGTGCACGTTCTGCCAAACCAAGCACTGAAACAAAATCCTTGGAAGAAGTGCATTAACATAAGTATACGAAAATAAGACTGTTTATGATACACTTATAGTAATAAATGCTCTCACTAACTTGAGGATTCAATGTATTTATCCTGGCTCCACCAGATGCTTTAACTGTCACTGTTTAAGCCCAACTTTGCCTCCTCCACTCGCAGTGAAGCGTTTCCTTAAGGTTCTGACCCTGACTCGCACATGTTCTATAATTATTCTCCAGGCTTATGCCAATGTCTTTCCCACTCTCAGTGACAAACCAATAGGAACATAGCAAGATTTTTAGGTCCTCTTATCAATTTTCCATAATTTACAGATGGAAGCCATGATGAAGACATTTCAAAGAAATTAGATATTGATTCATACAAGGGGGTTGGTTTGAAAGTCTTACATCGAGAGTCCAGACCTGCAGACACTTTCCCCCATCCCTAGAAGAAGCAAAGGATTTATTCTTGGGACAAACTAAAGCAGAGAGACTCTGAAATCAGACACACTGGGGAGAGGATGGAGAACGCTGCACACAGAGGAGGGCAGAGCTAAGGCTCTAGACCGACAGGAACACAGTTAAGAAGCAGCATTTCTGAATGCAGGGCGCCCCGCCACTGCCCCAGCTGCCTCTTCCCACGCAGCTGCTGGAATGTGCGCTTCCAGTGTCTACTCCTGCACCCACCCTGCCCTGACAGGAGACAGGAGGCCTCTTCCCCAGAACAGACCGTGCCAGAAACAAGACCTGCCGGTACTGACACCTGAGATCGCCCCATACAGTCACTCTACAGAGAGCTCACCAGACCACAATCTCTGACATCCCTCTCACTTCACTAGAGCTGCCAATTTGCTTTTCAGGTGTCATTCTTAAGTAGGAAAGGATTATGAAGGATAATGCAATAGTCAAGGAAAGTTTCCAACATGGAAGACTGAGGCTAAAATCACGAGCAGTTAAAAGAACCTTGGAAAGAGACCACAAGGAGGAAAAAAAGTTCTTAATACTATAATATTCTCAGAGAGAGAAGAAAATATATTACATTCATGGTAAAAGGAATGCTATAAAATGAACAACTGGAGAACAGTAAAGAATTCTTGGAAAAATAGAACATTAAAAACTGTAAAAATCAGTGGAGAATTTCAGGGAAAAAATTGAAAAACTCTCAAAAGTAGAACAAAAATAACTAAAGAAGAGAAAAGATAAAAAATATAAATATTAATTCAACACAGGAAAAAAAAAACAGAAGAAATAATAAGGAAAATAACCCAGGACTGAAGCATGTAAGTCTCTGCTATTGTTGTTCAGTCACAAAGACACCGACTCTGTGCGACCCTGTGGACTGTAGCCCACCAGACTCCTCTGTCCCTGGGATTCTCCTGGCAAGAAGACTGGAGTGGGTTTCCATTTCCTTCTCCAGTAAGTCTCTGAACTGTCTGACATATCACATGCCTGGGGCAAAAGAAAGAGTCCAAAAATGCCTCCCCAGAGTTCCAGACACCATCCATGGTCCACAGTGAATTAAAAAGCAACCCTATTGCTTTTACGGATGGAGTCTGGAACCACTTACGATGTCAGTGTGTAAGTGGCGTTACAGTATGGACAGGAAACAAGGGTAACATTTTAAAGTCTATCATCAGCGGAGATCCAGAACAGCGTCCAAGAGCTCCCAGAGAAGAAGAGGCCGCAGACAAAGGGAAGGGAGGAAGAATGGTGTTCTCTTTCTCAAGAACCTCACTGGACACCAAAAGATAGTGAAGCAAAGTGTCCAGAACTCAGACAAAAACAGGTTTTCAACCTCGAATTCTGTTTCCATTGGAAATATAATGGAGGGAGGAAAAAAGAATCTTCACACATACACAGTCTCAAAATGTTTACTCCAGGTACCCTTTGTCAGAAAGGTACTACATAATGGGTTCTGACAAAGTGAGGGCACAAACCAACAAAAAGAGAAACACGAGGTAGAGGGGCCTCCCGGGCACGTCCCAGGTTGCTGATTAAAGCAGCTCCCAGGGCCACAGTGTGCAACAGGTGTGGCCCTTCCAGTGGGCCAGAGCCGAAGGTGCCGGGAGAGTGCTCCAAGCGAACAGACCACGGGGCTGGTGGAGAGCTCTAAACATCTTTGAAATAAATTTGGAAACTGGCTTGTTAGCTGTGACAAATCTGTTAGAGCATTTGGGGAAAAAAATCAAACTAAGATATAGCTAAAAAATAAAGCACACAAAAAACAAGGTTAATTCTAAGCAAAGGGAAAATAAGTTATACAAGATAAAAAAAAATGGAATTCAGGTACCCTATTTAGCTCAGCTATGAGGAATATTTACATGGACCAAATAACACAAATGCCATCGCCTTAACTAACAACTGAGATCTCAACACACTGACCTCACGAGAGTGTATGGTGAAAGTGAGTGTCCTCAGGAGAGGCAGTCCTTGGCTCCATCACGGAATTTCAGCAGATGACCTGATGTGACTGGTAAGAGCTAGGGAGTTGTGACACAATTCTAGGATGAATAAAAGCAAGTCCATTCTCAAGAAATGGAAGACCACACCAACCAATCCCCTGCTCTGGCCTGGCCACTTAAGCACTACTGTTCTCAGTCCCAGGGATTAAGGAGGCCACTGGCTGTGTTCATGCAGTCTTGAAATTGGCAAAGAGAAATCACAGGGAGAGCATGTACCGTCTCCTGGAACTACAGATCTTCCTCAACTTACAATGGGGCTTTCCCCATAAACCCATCATCAGTGGACAATACTATTAAGTCTAAAATATATTTAGTACACCTAGCCTACTGAACACCACGGCTTAGCCTAGCTGGCTTTAAACATACTCAGAACACGTGCATTAGCCTACAGTTGGGCACAATCATCTAACACAAAGCCTGTTTTATAATAAGTGTTAAATAGCTCATGAAGTTTATTGAATACAGTATTGAAAGTGAAAAACAGAATAGTTGGAAGTGTATTGGCCTTTCAGCCTCGTGATCTCGTGGCTGACTGGGAGCTGTAGCTCACTGCCCGGCAGCAGGGAAGAGGAGCAAACCACACGTCCCTTGCCTAGAAAAGATCAAGATTCAAAATTGGGAGTACCGTTTCTACTGGACACACATCACTTCCACACGACTGTAAAGCTGAAAACTGAAAGCCAAACCATGATAAACTGGGGACCATCTGTAGTCGTGGGCTTCCCTGGTGGCTCAGACGATAAAGAATCCACTTGCAATGCGGGAGACCTGGGTCCAATCCCTAGGTTGGGAAGATCCCCTGGAGGGGGCGTGGCAACCCACTCCAGTATTCTTGCCTGGAGAATCTCATGGACAGAGGAGCCTGGCGGGCTACAGTCCATGGTGTCACAAAAGAGTTGGACACGACTGAGCAACTAAGCACAACATCTGTAGTCTTAGAAATTAAGAATGCCATACAAACCAGCAATTAGACATCTTTAAATGTAGAAGATTGAAAGAATTATATGGAGAGAGAGACTGACTTATTATAAAGAACTTTCTATTGAGCTACTCAAAAATAAAATGTGTTGCCTTGCACTGTAGGGACGAGAACTGGGCCCCTGTTGGGCAGGACAGGAGGACAAAGATACAACGGCTTTCTTGCCCTGGCTGAGACCGACTTCTAGTATGAAGGGTTGATGATTTCATGTGTTCTATCACTTCCTCTGAACCTTGAGCTAGGAAACCAAGCTTCAAAAATATGTAAGTGTTTGGTAAGAAATGATGTCATCCCCAATCCGATTCGTGACTTCTGAACTTGAAAACACTGTATTGCTTTTTATTTGCTTCAAGGTTACTGATACTTTGGGATGTGAATTAAGACCCAAGAGAATTTTCTAGGAGGGATGTTGAATGTGAACCTCTCAACTCTGGGGAGGCTTTTTTGTCAGCCTTATTTCCTGTCCATATTGTAATGCCACTTACGTCGTAAGTGGTTCCAGACTTCATCCATGATCTACAGCGAATTAAAAAGCAATAGAATCCAGATGCTTTTTCTGGTAAACAGTTTCTTCGTAGTAAACAGAAGAGGAAGGACATTCACTGCCCTCCCTACCACACTCAGTCACACAGGAGCGGGATCTCTGTACCCAGTAGGCACGCCAGCCCATCTGTAAACTCACTGGCCCATAAATATCACCCACCTTACACATTCCTGCACTTCTTTTAATTCATTGATTGTAATGTTAAATGACATAAAGTGAGTATGGTCTAGACAAAAATATGCTGATATATAAATTAAGAGAAGCTGAGGCTCTAATGAAACTCTTAAAGCTGTTAAAAATTTCCTCTGAGGACTGTTGATTACAATCTTGTCACATTTAGCAACCAATTTTTGGTGCTGAAATTACAGTTCTCAGGGCATTACACTCTTTTCTAAACCTAAGGATTCCAAGTTGATTTCTTATATGGGTGTTAGAGAACAAATTTATAAATTTAATCAAATATACTGCCCTCCAATTTTTTGAATGGTAAAGAATTAATTACAGGGTTATGTCAGATAATTGTACCAGATTAACCTCATGTTGAGGTTGGATGAACTTTATGGAAATCTATTTCCAAACATGCCCAATGCTGTGATACAAAGCAAATACGATGAATTTCCTACTACATTTACCATTATCTGTGAAAAACGGAAGGTCGATTCCTTTGACCTAATTCTGCAAAACTGGTTTATAACTATGACACAAGTGTTAAAGTGTTTGTTTTTATTCATATTCATGCCAGAACACCACCAGGTGAGGCAAGACACTTGCGAAGTCAGGTATATAGTTCAGGGCCTTTCCTCTTGCTGAGCACGCTGATAATCAGTTAACATTATGTCACACCTTTGCAGGTAAAACAACAAAGCCCATTGATCTTATGAACCCTTTCATAAAATTTGTTCCAAAATAAATAAATCTATATTTTGCACCCAGAAGCTTAGTTTGGACAGTCTTTTTACTTGAATTAATATATAATAACTCCTCTTGATTTGATATAAACAAAACATGAACCCAGGCACATCACCCTCTGCTTTAGACAATAGAGTGAATGATCAGGCCCTCATCCCCCTCTCTCTGGATACGTACAGTCCAGCCGAGGAGATAAACACACAGCTATGACTATAAAGCGGACCTGACCAGAGCCACAGTCACACCAGCCGTGGCAGTTCAGAGTGCCCACGGGGGGAGGCTGTGGACCTCTCACCTGGACGGCAGTGACAAGTCTTCAGGTTCACTCCAGACACATCTCAGTTTCTCCTTCATCCACTTCTCCACATGCATTCTCTCTTCTTCGCTTTCTCAGGAGGTAGGGGTGAGCACTTTCTATCTTGTATACAATGATCTCTGAGCCCTTCTGCTTACAACATGACATATCCAGTGAAAACAATGAGCCTTCATTGTCCTCTTTCACACGAAATTTCACTTGCTCACACTCAGTGGAGGGACGTGCTCACCGGGGCACAGGCAGGGAGCAGCAGAGCTGGAAATCCAAGCCACGTCTGTCACGCTCAGAAGTCCCCAGAGGGCCGTGTGCATCCTGAATCTCCCAGTGATCAAAACACATAGGCCTTCCTTGATGGCTCAGATGGTAAAGCGTCTGCCTGCCAATGCAGGAGACCCGGGTTCCATCCCTGGGTCGGGAAGATGCCCTGGAGAAGGAAATGGCAACCCATTCCAGTATTCTTGCCTGGAGAATCCCATGGACAGAGGAGCCTGGCAGGCTACAGTGCATGGGGTCACAAAGAGTCGGACGACTGACAGTAACACTTTCACTTTCAAGCCAATGCTGAAGGTGTACGAACAAACAAGGAAGAAAGTAACAGTTTGATTTTTTAATTTTCCCTTGGAGGTAAGTCTGTGAATTTCATTCAAATAATAAAACTCCTCTGAGAGAAACTGAAAGAAAAAGAATTTTATTTCATTGAGAAACGCATGCCATGAATTATATAAGCTATCAAGACTAATCAGGCTTTTGGTGTATGCTACAGGTTTAATGTTTGTAGCATATAGTTCATCAAAATTAAAAGTCTGAAGATTAGTTAGCAAAACACTCCATTTAAAATGGCCTTAATCTGTGTGCATATACAGGGTCACGAGAGGAAGATTTAATGCTGGGAGACTCTGCCATGTACACATTATACAAAACTGGAGATTTTATTTAAATTCATAGCATGGTGATGTTGGATTTGGAAAAGACACTAGAAGTCTAATCTCCTTCTCTATAGGTTTTTCATCTATCAAATGAGGTTAAATTCTTTACTGTTCTCCTCAGGGCCATTTTGAGACCAAGAGTGTTACAGATGTGAAAATGTGGTAAGAACATCAGAAAAATTATTATTCCCATAACTATCATTCTGACCGAGCAACAGGTAGGCTGTTAAGACTGTTGGAAAAAGACTACCTAGAATTGAGGCTTGTAACTTGTCTTTACTAACCTGAAATATTAATAGTAATTTATATATAAATATGTCTTCATGAGATCCATCTAGACACTTAAGGATAATTTCAAAGTTTCTTTTATCATGCCTACCAGGTCCTTGTAATTTCTCTAAGCTATACTTACAGGTGTCATTAACAGAAGTTTGTCCAAATTTCCACATTTACTGAAAAATGGCTCTCATCAATTGAGGTTTACTTCTATTACCAATAACTGGGTAGAAGGAAATGCAGAGTGAAAACCGCAGGGTGCAGTCAAGCAGGTCAAACACTCGAAAGCTGGAGACTGTTGATCATCCGTGGAGACGACATGGGATTCCAGGGTCGTTTTTCTCACTGCCGCAGAGGCAGGCTCCCTCTCCGGGGACACAGAAGACCGAGACACTGCAGCTTGTTCATTTCAGGTCCTTTCCTGCTCCAAATCCACGAGAATCCACGAGACTTGTGCAGTCAGGCGCGAGGACCGGGTTACGGTGACCCCTAAGGCTCGGGGTTGCCTCTTCACTCCCTCTTCCTAAAGATGCCCTTCTCTGCTCTGTGACACTTATGGGGAAGGCCAGCCATTTGTACTGATCTCTCCTTAGAGTCTGACTGAAGGCCTCCCCTGCCACCACCTTTTTGCCTCCCGGTTCTTCTTCTGTTGCTTCCCATAAAGATGTACTCTCTCTGCCACTACTGACCTTCACCATTGTCCAGCTGGACCTCCAGCTTCATGCCATTATCTACAAAATCTGACGTGGCAGCTCATCCACCTCTCCAGTGAATGAGACGGCTGTGAGTGCAGGGGTTTTGAAGGGCCCTGTCCATCTGGTTCAAGCTACAGAAGTCGAGTGAAATCAGCGCTGTCATCTGATGGATCATGGAAAAAGCAAGAGAGTTCCACTTCTCTATTTCTGCTTTATTGACTATGCCAAAGCCTTTGACTGTGTGGATCACAATAAACTGTGGAAAATTCTGAAAGAGATGGGAATACCAGGCCACCTGACCTGCCTCTTGAGAAATTTGTATGCAGGTCAGGAAGCAACAGTTAGAACTGGACATGGAACAACAGACTGGTTCCAAATAGGAAAAGGAGGACGTCAAGGCTGTATATTGTCACCCTGCTTATTTAACTTATGTGCAGAGTACATCATGAGAAATGCTGGACTGGAAGAAACACAAGCTGGAATCAAGATTGCCAGGAGAAATCTCAATAACCTCAGATATGTAGATGACACCACCCTTATGGCAGAAAGTGAAGAGGAACTCAAAAGCCTCTTGATGAAAGTGAAAGTGGAGAGTGAAAAGGTTGGCTTAAAGCTCAACATTCACAAAACTAAGATCATGGCATCTGGTCCCATCACTTCATGGGAAATAGATGGGGAAACAGTGGAAACAGTGTCAGACTTTATTTTGGGGGGCTCCAAAATGATTGCAGATGGTGACTGCAGCAATGAAATTAAAAGACGCTTGCTCCTTGGAAGGAAAGTTATGACCAACCTAGACAGCATATTCAAAAGCAGAGACATTACTTTGCCAACAAAGGTTCGTCTAGTCAAGGGTATGGTTTTTCCAGTGGTCACGTATGGATGTGAGAGTTGGACTGTGAAGAAAACTGAGCGCCGAAGAATTGATGCTTTTGAACTGTGGTGTTGGAGAAGACTCTTGAGAGTCCCTTGGACTGCAAGGAGATCCAACCAGTCCATTCTGAAGGAGATCAGCCCTGGGACTTCTTTGGAAGCAATGATGCTGAAGCTGAAACTCCAGTAGTTTGGCCACCTCCTTCGAAGAGTTGACTAACTGGAAAAGACTCTGATGCTAGGAGGGATTGGGGGCAGGAGGAGAAGGGGACGACAGAGGATGAGATGGCTGGGTGGCATCACCGACTTGATGGACGTGAGTCTGAGTGAACTCCGTGAGTTGGTGATGGACAGGGAGGCCTGGTGTGCTGTGATTCATGGGGTCGCAAAGAGTCAGACACGACTGAGCGACTGAACTGAATTGAACTGAACTGTCTTCTTCAGAGGCTCACTCCCACTGTTGAGAATATGGTCTTGGAAATAACAGCTCTATTTCTACTTGATTTAACACAGACAAGTATATAATATGTTGTACTACTGTGCACGTGCAAGGCAGGGGGAGGAAGAACCAAGGAGCCACACGGTTCACAGGATACACTTCCAGGGTCTCACAGAGCGAAGACAATGCATGCCAGGAGAAGGCTCACGTCCTGCGGTGCTCCGGCTCTTGGAAGAAGCAAGGGAGGAAGCATACCGAACTCCAGGGGTTCACTACCCTCTCAAGCGATCAGACACATAAACTGAGAAACACTCTACAGAACTGGAAAGCATTATCATGTTGGGAAAAACAGAATGAGGAAACATCAGAAAAAATGTTTTCCCCTGGGGAAAAGAATTATCCTCAACAGTTAGATGAAAATCTTCAAAATTTTACATTTAGTGACAAACACAGCTAGTCTTATAAATAAGCAAAATAAACCCAGATGACATAATTCAAATAATGTCAGCAAAAACCTGAAGAGATGACCACGGGGCTAAAAAAAATGAGGAGAAAGCTGGTGGGAGGAGGCCTGCAAAAGCTCAGTGGCTGCAAGTCAGAATGCTGCTGGACCAGTCGTCCTTGCTGGCTTGTCTGTAAAAGGCAGGGTGGGGGTGTCCGGTGGATCCCACCCGGCCTGAGAAGCAGCTTCTCTGGGCAGACCCATCCCTCCCGACATCAGGGCACAGAATAACACAGGACTTCCCTTGCTGAGTTGAACACACAGCACCGTATTTTATAAGAACAGATGCCTACTCAAGGAAAACAAGCCGAAACTCCACTCTGGGAAAAGTTCTCCACTTCATTTGTGACCCAACTAGAGATTACAGAGAAGCCCAAATGTGCTCCAAACCAGCAAAACAGAAAGCAACCCCAAGGGCAGATGGGCATAGAGAGAAGAAAAGGTGAATGTGCCATCGTGTCAACAGACAGTCCAGGGGAAAGGATCCTTCCGTGGCCCCGGAGGGGAGCGCGCGCTGAGGCGTCTCTGCCCTTCCAGCCGCCCTGCCTCCGGGCCGGAGTCCGTGCTGTGGGCCCAGCACCGGACAGGACACGGTTTCCCAGCTGCGATGACCGCGCACCGGGCCCCCCGGATAAGCTGAAGGCTGACTTCACGCAGAAGCGCTGACCGCAGGAGCGCCGTGACTAACACGGAGGAGAGTTCTTGAGAACTGACACCCGTTTCCTCTTCAGAATCACATCCTAATGTTGCAGCCAAATTTTACTTAACTTTTTGTCATGATTCTTGCTCAGGAGCTTACGTCAGAGGTCAGCATGTAGAGCCTGTCAGAGAAAAGCCACCCTCCAGTGAATCGGGAGGGACTCATGCCTACTGAAGCCAAGGAGCCTTCCCAGGAGTCCAGGGATTTTTAAAAAGTTAATTCTACATGTCTCTTCCTCTTCCTTCCTTTCCCTGAAGAGAGTTCAGGGTCCGGGAAGGAATTACTGCAAAAAAGCCGGCCCCAAATTGACAGATGGCCTGCAAGTGTCTCCTGAGCCAGCTCATTGGTTATTTTCCTAAGGCTGAAGCCACAGTGGTCTACTCAAGAATTCAAAATGTTTATGGAAATTTGGAGGGAACAGATAGGAGGAAGAGGGCCAGGAGACCAAAAACTATAAAAGAAATGAATAAATCATTTGCTTTCTTGTCCAATCACTTGATTCACTGCAAGGAAAAATCTTAGCCTGTTTGTTTATTTAATGAAACATAAGTTCAATAACCCATGTTTCCAAAGAAAAATGAAGACATTTTATTTTGTCCAGCTGCTTTTCATCTTATGCTGCTGAAAAGACCAAAATTCAAAGCTGCTTTGTACATTTGCAAAAATGAGATGGGGGGCAGGGAGAAAGAAGCAAAAGGGATTTAAATTGTTTTCTTCTCAGACAACTGGGCCTTAGTCTTTAGCAGAAAACCAGGCAAAAATCCAACCATTCAAGGAATCCCATGCACCCCCAGCACACACACTTTCTAGAAGATAAGGCAGTGAGATCTACGGCAGTTTGCAGGAACTCTGCTTGTGCGGGATTTCTTCTGAGGCCCTGCACCCTGAAGTAGAAGTTATCTACTGGCAGAATCTCTGAAAGCTCATTAGAGCAGCTGACCCTTTCATGGAGTCTCAGAGTCAACACCGTTGCTCTCATTTTGCCCAGCTACTCTTCTAAGCACCTACGAAGCAGCTTCTGGGGCACAAGAAGAAACTCGTGGGTTTCACCACACGCCAGGAGAGGAGGGCACAAACGTCAGCCAGCTCAGAGCTGGCTTCACCCCTCCTTCAGGAGTGACGTGGGTGCTGGCACTGACCCAGCACAAAGATTAGCTCTCCTGCTTCCACGCAGAGTTTCTCCAAAACAATACACGTTCTGAGAAACGTCTGAAGACAAAGAATCCATTTACAATTCCAACACGCCAGTTTTCACCATGCAAAAAATTGACCCCCCCACGATGCTGATATGATAATGACTATGACAATACTAGAAGAGTTGCAACAGTTAAAAAAAAAAAAAGAAAAAAGAACAAGGATATTGCAACGATAACATATTTAGGCAAAATGCATTTTTAAGCCATTTGAAGTGGAGGTAAGATACATGAGCAAGCCTCCGGAGTTGGTGATGGACAGGGAAGCCTGGCGTGCTGCAGTCCATGGGATCACAAAGAGTCGGACATGACTGAGAGACTGAACTGAACTGAAGATACATGAAAATGTAAAATACCCTGGAATAAGAACAGAGAACAGCCTGGGAGAGACTGTGCCACATCCAAAGACACTCACATCCCCAGTGAAACGTAAACCACCTCCTGGGCCAAACAGCTCTGATTTGTAGGGCCCAAGCTGATCTCAAAGTCCTTAGTTTTTGGGACTTTGCTTTCTGTGTTGACTAATTTATATGATGGAATAATTATAAACATTTTTCATAAAAGAAGAACTGTCTTTGAATGACGTGAATTAAACAGAGGTCAGGGAAAATGCATGTATTTAAAGCTTTCCAGTGAAAATTCAATTTCAGTGAAATTGAATATCAGCCTTCTTCAGAAGCAAAACACTCAAAATACAATAGATTTTTTTTTATCCTGATTTCATTTTCGAACTTAAAGACATAAAGAGATAAAGTAAACCAAAAGAATATTTGGATAAATTATTTAAAGCAATTGTTTCAAACATGGAGAGTTAGAAACCTTTTTTAAAAAAAAGATTGCGTGAAGAGACACAAGTGAAAAGTGGAAGAGTTAGTTGCTCAGTCATGTCTGACTCTTTGCGACCCCCGGACTATAGCCCGCCAGGCTCCTCTGTCCATGGGATTCCACAGGCAAGAATAGTGGAGTAGATTGCCATTCCCTTCTCCAGGGGATCTTCTCGACCCAGGGATCGAACCCACGTCTCCTGCATTAAAGGCCGATTCTTTACCAGCTGAGCCACCAGGGAAGCCCAAGAATAAATAATCACCACCTGCTCCTACCACTAGGAGGCAGTAACCCAATACTCACCTAACTGGGGCGCTCAGTGGGTAACCTTGGGGCCCAGCCACATGGATCCAAAGTTTGTGGGGGTCACTGTACTAATGGGATCAGTCTTGGTAAATCTCTGACTTAAGTGTGTTAAAACCATTAGCTTGATTAGGTCTACAGGGGTGATAACTTCAAAGGTGAGCATTTAAAAAAAAAACTGCAAAGGGGAGAGCAAATATTGAAAGTGTTCATATCTGTTCTCAGATAACCATGCCTGCCATGGATTATTAGGCAGAAAAAAGTCTCAGGTTATTTTAAGGGTAAACCAGATGAGGTGCAGGCTTCTAGGTACCACCAGAAGCTGGAGACAGTGGAGCAAATTTCTGTTGTTTGTGATCGAATGACCTGAGTAGTCAAGCTGTGTTTTGAAGGCAGCTGATAGACTTTCATATATATATATATACACACACACACACACACACACACACACA
>NW_011494694.1:1011880-1012409 GCF_000754665.1 Bison bison bison | reverse complement strand
TTGAATTTGTTTTTGAAGGCAGCTGATTGACTTTCATATATATATACACACACACACACACACACACACACACACATATATATAATATGCCACCTGTACATGTTTTCTGAAAAAATTACTAGAAGTTGCACTCCAATTAAAAGACAAGGGAAAAAAAAAACCCAAGACCACGCAAAACTCAAGAATGGGTTAAAAAAAAAAACAGTAGGGGACCCTGAGAACAAGCAAAGGTAAAGCTGAAGGAAAATCACTCCTTCCCAGCATTTCCACACCCCTCCTCTATTTCTACCGATGTGTTCCATGACTTTATTTTTCTGGACTCCAAAATCACTGCAGATGGTGATTGCAGCCATGAAATTAAAAGACGCTTACTCCTTGGAAGGAAAGTTATGACCAACCTAGACAGTATATTAAAAAGCAGAGACATTACTTTGCCAACAAAGGTCCGTCTAGTCAAGGCTATGGTTTTTCCAGTGGTCGTGTATGGATGTGAGAGTTGGGACTGTGAAGAAAACTGAGCGCCGAAGAA
>NW_011494694.1:1011286-1011780 GCF_000754665.1 Bison bison bison | reverse complement strand
GCATCACCAACTCGATGGACATGGGTTTGGCTGAACTCTGAGAGTTAGTGATGGACAGGGAGGCCTGGCATGCTGTGGTTCATGGGGTCACAAAGAATCAGACATGACTGAGCAACTGAACTGAACTGAAAGCCAAAAGCCACATTTGCTCGGAAGTCTTTCTCTATTTGAGGTCCCCTTGTCAAAGGCATCACTCCCTCTGATCCCAGAAGGCTTTCTGCACTATCCTCTCTACAGCATGCATACAAAAATGTGAGCAAGTAGTTCAGGATTCAGGTATCCAGGCCAGTGATAGAATACTACCCCAATCCTGTGGGTCCCGGAGACGTAGCAGAGAATGTGACAGGCAAACCTAGCCCCTGGGAGAGACAGACAGGAGAGAAATACCGCTGTCAAGCAGGCAGGCAGGTGGTGAGTGCTGTGGAGGAGTCACGCAGGGAAGGGGCTTGTGGTGTCAGGAGAGGGGTCTGGACTCTCCTGTGCCAAGCAGGCAT
>NW_011494694.1:1007213-1011186 GCF_000754665.1 Bison bison bison | reverse complement strand
CAGGAGGGCAGGAGGAGAAGGGGATGACAGAGGATGAGATGGCTGGATGGCATCACCAACTCGATGGACATGGGTTTGGCTGAACTCTGAGAGTTAGTGATGGACAGGGAGGCCTGGCATGCTGTGGTTCATGGGGTCACAAAGAATCAGACATGACTGAGCAACTGAACTGAACTGAAAGCCAAAAGCCACATTTGCTCGGAAGTCTTTCTCTATTTGAGGTCCCCTTGTCAAAGGCATCACTCCCTCTGATCCCGGAAGGCTTTCTGCACTATCCTCTCTACAGCATGCATACAAAAATGTGAGCAAGTAGTTCAGGATTCAGGTATCCAGGCCAGTGATAGAATACTACCCCAATCCAGAAGCTCTGGGGTTTCCCCTCCTTACACCCCACACCTCCAGAGGGAACCATCGTCCTGTGGGTCCCGGAGACGTAGCAGAGAATGTGACGGGCAAACCTAGCCCCTGGGAGAGACAGACAGGAGAGAAACACCGCTGTCAAGCAGGCAGACAGGTGGTGAGTGCTGTGGAGGAGTCACGCAGGGAAGGGGCTTGTGGTGTCAGGAGAGGGGTCTGGACTCTCCTGTGCCAAGCAGGCATTTGAGCAGAGACAGGAAGGGATTGAAGGAGGGAGCCCTGAGACTATCTGGGGAAGGGGCGTCAGGGCAGAAGCACCAAGTCTGCCGTCCATGTGGTGGCAAAGAGCCAGACACACCTGAGCGACTGGACAGCAACATCAAGTACAGCGTGCACAGCGCGCCTGCGGGGCTGGAGGAACGGCAAAGACCAGCGTGGCTGGAGGAGAGTCAGCAAAGGATGACTCCAGGGTTTTGCATTAGTAACTGGAAGAGCGGAAAAATGAACTGCTGCCATCAATACGTACTAATTTTCTAAAGAGAAAACCTAATAGTTACTTTAACACAGTAAGAGCAAACCAATAAAAATGTCATGTGAGATCAAAGTCTGAGTGCGTCTCAAGGATAATTCTCCAAGCCCTGTCCAAGTGCTACTGATCCAGGAAATACTGCAGAGCAGTAAAATGCCTCCCCTCTAAAGCCCAGACTTTGGTTTAAACCCTAACACTGCCACTCTGAATACTGTAGCAACAGCGAGTCATTTAACCTTCCCGGGCCTCAGTTTCCTTACCCACAGGATGGACACACTGCATCGTGTTACTCCGAGGGCTGTGTGCATTCAGGCATTAGGGCACTTAGCACTATGCCTAGGAGGCAGTAGGGCTCAGAAAGAGTTATTATCTGTATGATGAGCTAGACCTGCAGGAGACTCAGTATTTTCTTTTCACCTGGTATCAAGGGCCAAGGTAAGAAGGAGACAATAAAGGCGTTTTCGGTAAACGCCTTTCAGTTCATTTCTGTTCAGTCGCTCCAGTCGCTCAGTCGTGTCCGACTCTTTGCAACCTCATGAATCGCAGCACGCCAGGCCTCCCTGTCCATCACCAACTCCCGGAGTTCACCCAGACTCACGTCCATCAAGTCAGTGATGCCATCCAGCCATCTCATCCTCTGTCGTAGCCTTAGCCCTTCTGTTAGTTCATGCTCTCCCTTCCTGCTTTACCACCCAGGGTTTTCCTGGGGTTAAGCCAACTCCACACGATGTCCCGGCAGCCCTTCACCTTTTGACAGCTCTCTTACAGGAGTCTGTTGGCATTTTCGCCCTCAGGTCCCTGGTTCCCCGTGACAGTTCTCTGGGATGCCAGTCATCTGTCTGGATGACTGACCACCACCTGCTCTCAAGCCCACAGGTTCTCTGTGCCAAGGAAGGCTGCACTGTTCCAGAAGCGGCACACCCTCCACTTCCTACATTGTTGATCAGGGCTACAGACATGCTTTCTTTCCCGCTGCAATTATCCTAGTAAGCCCTGTTCTCGTCTTGCTGAAAACTTCACCAGCCATGCCCCATAAAGTCAGAGATACAAAGCAAAAGCGAGCAAGAAGCTAGCCTATTAAGTCTCTTCTCTGAAGACCATGCAGGATGGTGATTTACTTTCTTCTATATTGTTTTAGGTTAAAACCCCTTCCTTGAGCTGGGCAAGGGGGAAAGACTCTTCCTATGTTTCTGGCTGCACGTGTGTGAACTTATTCACGGGATAATCTGTTTTCAGTGTTGGGCTCCCTGGTCCTCATGTTCAATTAAACCAACTCTCCCACTAACCAACTAGCTTCCACAGTGTGCAAAGGTGTTGTCAGGATAAATGGCAAGGTCTACAAAGCACTTAGAATTCTCTGAACAAAAAGCGCAGTAGAAGAAAGAGTGTTAGCACGTTATTATGCTCATAAAGTGTGGGTGGAATGTGCAAAGAGAAATCATGTCAAAGATGTAAGGAAACTTGAAAGTCTGAGACTTTAAAAGGCTAAGATTATTAAAACACCCAGTTGTTTGACAGGAGAAAATTAAACTGTTCTCCTGTCTCAAAAGATATAATGCCACTTTCTCATTACTTACTGTACCTCAGTCTCTTCTTCCTGCACCGAGCTTTCAGAGAAGCCAAGAAAGCACAATATGTGAAAAACTGCTGTACAGATGCAGCATAAAATGACAATCTGATCATGAGGGGGGAAAGGAACAATGCTCTTTTGCCAAAAATAGCACCTCTAGTGATGGGTTACCTGTAGGACCCAAATGCAACACCCAGGTCCCCAGGCAACATTCACCTCTTGTTCGTGGATATGGCATGAGGCTTTGGGTCCATGCAAGTTGGGGAAACGAAGCTGAGACATCAGCTTAGACCTGGGACTCTACACGGGCTGCATCCCCACGGAAAAGGAAGCTAGAAGGATCTATTCACTGGAAAGAGAGACTGCAGGCAGCACATGCTTCCCTGGTCTCTAGGGGAAAAGATCTCTGAGGAGTAAAACACGATGACTGCGTGGATTTGGGGTCTAACTTACACTGTCTGTGCGGTGTGGGAACCCACCCCCTGGGGCAAAAAAAAAGCCTAAGGATGGTTCACAGGGAGGTGCTGCTCCTGGATCACCTGCCAAAAGCAAAATAACACCCATCTGGAGGAACGTGGCCACCACCTAAGCCACATCTGCTTCCCAGCGTAAAGGTATCAAAGTGAAAAATGACCAAATGGGAGGCAAGCATACACAGAGGCTATGGACATACAGCAAACCAAGACTAGCACCCCCCCCCACTTCAAAAACTAGGACAAGAGAGAAAAATGGCAGGTCTACTTGGAATTCTTAGATAGGAAAGGACTGAGAACCACAAAGCAAAAATGTTATGAAGAAAGAGGCAGGCAGATTTGAAAAAGAACCAAATAATAGCTTCTGGAAATGGACATATAGTCACTGAAAATAGAAAAAGAAATAAGCAGCATATTGGATGACGGAGACGAGAGAGAACTGGTGGACCAGAAGGTGGAATGGAAGATTACCTAGAACACACCTGGACCAAAGAGTCAGGACATGGAAAGGAACTGTTAGGAGACAAGGCGTGCAGACGGGCCACCAGCACGTGCCCAGTCTGAGCACCAGAGGAGGAGATAGAGAGCATGGCTGAGACGGACGCAAGAGCAGACTGCTCAGGACTGTGGAACGTCAAGACCTCTCACATCAGAGGAGCGCACCAGTTCCCGGCAGGATAAATATCCACACACCTGATATTAACTCTGCATTCATCAGGGGGCTCCAGAGAAACAGAATTAATAATATATATACAAAGAGGATTCTTATAAGGAAGTGCCTCATGAAATCATCATCTGTCCCAGTTTGGGTGTGAGGGTTGGAGGCTGCTGTAGACACAGGTGGAGCTGACGCTCTAGCCGAGGCCACAGGCAGGATTCACTTAGGGAGGGTCAGTCCTTCGTTCCCATCAGGCCTTCAGCCAATCGGATGATGAGCCCCAGCCACACCCTGAAAGTGAATGTTGCTCAGTCGTGTCCGACTCTTTGCGAACCCATGGACTATACAGTCCATGGAATTCCCCAGGCCAGAATACTGGAGTGGGT
>NW_011494694.1:1006526-1007113 GCF_000754665.1 Bison bison bison | reverse complement strand
GAACTTTTCTGGATGTAGTTATGACAGGGAAATAAGTGTTCTTTTATGAGAAAGTTACTCCTGGCACGGTATGGACCACACAGTGAGAAGCCTCTCATTCTGAGTTAGCTCACCCTGTTGTCTGTTTTGCTATGGCTTTCAGGAAACATGAAGGTAAGCGTGTCCTCCCCTGAAGAAACTCGACCAGCTTTCTGACGGTAACGTAGCCTTCAGTTCAGTTCAGTTCAGTCACTCAGTCGTGTCCGACTCTTTGCGACCTCATGAATCGCAGCACGCCAGGCCTCCCTGTCCATCACCAACTCCTGGAGTTCACTCAGACTCACGTCCATCTAGTCGGTGATGCCATCCAGCCATCTCATCCTCTCATTTAGGCAAATGCCTCTACGTTTTTGGTAAAACTAAAGACATGCCCATGGTTTTCAGATCCTTTATGTGAAACTCACAAAATGAACTTTTCTGGATGTAGTTATGACAGGGAAATAAGTGTTCTTTTATGAGAAAGTTACTCCTGGCACGGTATGGACCACACAGTGAGAAGCCTCTCATTCTGAGTTAGCTCACCCTGTTGTCTGTTTTGCTATGGCTTT
>NW_011494694.1:989343-1006426 GCF_000754665.1 Bison bison bison | reverse complement strand
ACTGGAGTGGGTACTCTATCCCTTCTCCAGCGGATCTTCCTGACCCAGGAATGGAACCAGGGTCTCCCGCATTGCAGGTGGATTCTTTACCAACTGAGCTATCAGGGAAGCCCATGAAGGGCAAAATGATTTACTCAGTCTGCCAATTTACAGAGGAATCCCATCCAAAAATACCCTCACAGAAACACCCGGAATAATCTTTGACCAAATGGTCCAGTCCAGTCAACACATAATAATGAAATGAACCATCGCAGACTTTAAGTGAAATTACAGAATGCCAAAAGACAAAAAGAAAAAAGTTAAATAACCAGAGAAGGAAGATATTTGATCTGAGAAGGGACAAAATGGGCCTGCGGGAACTTCTTCACTGATCAGAAAATATTTATAGTATCTTCACAGTGTTGAGGAAAAATAAATGTTAACAGAATTTTTTTTTACTCAATCTATTATTCAAGAGTATGGGAAAAATAAAGACTATTATAGGAACTCAAGGACTAAGAGAGTTTTCGACGCCTAGCTCAGAATGTTTCTCAGGAGACGGAAACTGCACTCAGAGAGAAGTGGTCACCAGAGTAACAGTAGCAAAACACGAGCAAACCGAAGGCGGCACACACACAGGTACTTCTGAGGAAGAATCCCGAACGTGGTTATTCCTCCAGCTTCATTGCTATCACTGGTATTATTATTGGTGGTGGTTAAAACAAACACATTTACTAGATGTAGTGTTACTCACTCAGTCGTGTCCGACTTTTTGCGACCCTATGAACTGGAGAGTCCGCCAGGCTCCTCTGTCCATGGGATTCTCCAGGCAAGAATACTGGAGTGGGCTGCCATGCCCTTTTCCAGGAATTTACTAGATGGGTAACTAAAATGCTGTTGACAAAGATCTACATCATCCAAAACTGTTAATGGCAGTTTGATGCTGACACAGTTCCAGAGGGATTTGACGGTAGTAGAGTACAGGTGTACCTTACTACTACCCAGCAACTTTACTTCATGAACAATAACTTTTTTTTAAAAAAGGATATCATCTTATAACATTTAAAAGTAAACACAACAATGCTATGTATTATACAGAAAAATATATATACATACAGTAGAAATTTTAAAATGTGAATGTGAACAAAAGCTGCTAAATTTAGGTGAGTGGATTCTTACGGTGTGGGCAGGAAGGAAGTGGGATTGATTATGGGGACACAGGAAGACCTATTTATATCTTTTATGATTAACTTTTTAAAAAAAATTCTGCAGAATATGACTTCTAAATTTACAAGACCACAAATTATAGACAAAAAGGTTTTCTCTAGAGATTTTATTTCGATTTTTCTGATACTTCATTTGCAAAGATGACATATTGAGACTGTAAAATCCATACTGTGATGAAATGCTGGCAGCAAAGTATGAAAGAGCAGTGGGATTTAAACAAAGCCACATGTGTTTGGTGCAGATCAGGATAATCATCATAGTAAGGGGCACCTACTGATGCCTAAGGACTTCATTCCAATTCTTTCCATCTCCAAATTCTCCTAATCATTACGATGGCAATCACTCAAAGGGGGCACTGGTAGTAACCCCCTTTCACTAGAAAAGAACGAAGCGCAAAGTGAAGCAACCTGCCTGTGAGAGATGCACCTTGACCCAAACCCAACCCGTCTGACTCCAGAACTAACTATGTCCATCGGGCTAAGTCAAGCGGTCCTCACACGGGCACAAGACCGCTGCACCTGGCCTCTAGCTTCTGTGTATTTTAAGACAAGCTTACGAGCAAATGGATCAGCGTGTCTCACAGTGATGACCAAGGCAGATTAGACTTAGATCTCTGGCCACTGGCCTGCCTTCAGTTCAGCAAGACGGTTCCTTGAGCAGGCCCCCTGCGTGGACAACTGGCTCCTACACACCCTGCTTCCAGCACCGCTTGTCTCTCCCCTCTGTGCCAGCCCAGATCCCAGCACACACACCGCACAGCACAGCAGAAGTGCAGGCTCACCATCCCAGTTCACCAATAGAAAGCTGAAACTCAGTACTGCCTGCTTGGACTAACTGAGAACAAATCAGATACGGCGCCCTGAAGTGTCCAACACTTGCCAAGAGGTGTTCAATTAATGCCCGCTCTGACGTCACCTTACCTTTTATAGAGGAAAACACTTCCTAGTGAGCTATTTTGGTACCAGTGATGAGCCTGTGTCTTAGCTGTCATTCATTATTACTGAGGTGAGTGAATCATTCATTCATTCACTAGTAACTGTGTACCGACAAAGCGCTGATTTCTACCCTGGGCACTAGGAATAAAGTCCATGATACTCTAGTTCACCTGTTTTATAAACGCTCCTGGATATGGCACTTTTGAAAACGTTTCTATTTTGCAGTCTTTCTAGTTGTACAGAACTACAGAAATGAGGCGCCGGGGCTCCCACACACCGCCACCTGTTTGCTCCACTGCTAACACTTCACAGCTTCTTAAAGAAGTTGCCTTGGTACCATACTAACCAGATCCCGTTCCTCACCTTCTACCCTGAGGACTGTTCGGAAAGCACCTCTCCTGCTCGTCTTTGGTTTCCACCCAAGGCTGTCCCCACGTCAACCCTCTGCCTGCAGTGTCAAGTGGGGAGAGCTATAAGAGATCCAACTTATCAGGCCAGTCTGTGTGCAGGAGCCTCAGCTTCTGATCTCATAAGTGGGAGCAATGTGCTCTTGCAAGTAGTGTAGACACTGCCACATGGCAGGCTCTCCAGGTTATTATATGGTTTTAACACAGCAAACAACACAGCAGAGGCCACTTACTAAATCAGCATCAATCGCAGAGCCAAGGAAGTGAAAAGCTGCGATTCAAATGGAGATGCTCTGACTCCCTAGTTTATCTTCAACAAGAACATTACTCATTATCTTTATTTATAGATGAGAAAATAGAGGTTCCATGTGATTAGATCAAGTTATTTTTATTCTAATGACTTTTGGATGGTGACTTATCACTTCCCTATACCTCCAGGTTCCTTAACTCAGCAGTTTCCACAGAACTGGAAAAGGTCAGTTTTCATCCCAATCCCAGAGATAGGCAATACCAAAGAATGTTCAAACTACCACACAATTGCACTCATCTCACACACTAGCAAAGTAATGCTCAAAGTTCTCCAAGCTAGGGTTCAACAGTATGTGAACTGAGAAATTTCAGAGGTTCAAGCTGTATTCAGAAAAGGCAGAGGAACCAGAGATCAAACTGCCAACATCCGTTGGATCACAGAAAAAGCAAGAGAGTTCCAGAAAAACATCTACTTCTGCTTTATTGACTATGCGAAAGCCATTGACTGTGTGGATCACAACAAACTGTGGAAATTTCTTCAAGAGATGGGAAGAATTTCCTGAGAAATCTGTATGTAGGTCAAGAAGCAATAGAACCAGACATGGAACAATGGATTGGTTTCAAACTGCAAAAGGAGTACATAAAGGCCGTATATTGTCACTCTGTTTATTTAACTTATATGCAGAGTACATCATGTGAAATGCTGGGCTGGATGAAGCACAAGCTGGAATCAAGACTGCGGGGAGAAATATCAATAACCTCAGATATGAAGATGACACCACTCTTATGGTAGAAAGCAAAGAGGAACTGAAGAGCCTCTTGATGAAGGTGAAAGAGAGAGTGAAAAAGGTGGCTTAAAACTCAACATTCAAAAAACTAAGATCATGGCATCTGGTCCCATCAATCCATGGCAAATACATGGGGAAATAATGGAAACAGTGACAGAATTTATTTTCTTGGGCTCCAAAATCGCTATAGATGGTGACTGCAGTGATGAAATTAAAAGACACTGCTCCTTGAAAGAAAAGCTATGACCAAGCTAGACAGCATATTAAAAAAGCAGAGACATTACTTTGCCAACAAAGGTCCGTCTAGTCAAAGCTATGGTTTTTCCAGTAGTCATGCATGGATGTGAGAGCTGGACTGTAAGGAAAGCTGAGCGCTGAAGAATTGATGCTTTTGAACTGCGGTGTTAGAGAAGACTCTTGAGAATCCCCTGGACAGCAAGAATATCCAACCGGTCCATCCTAAAGGAAATCAGTCCTGAATAGCCATTGGAAGGACTGATGCTGACGTTGAAACTCCAATACTTCGGCCACCTGATGTGGAGAACTGACTCATTGGAAAAGACCCTGATGCTGAGAAAGACTGAAGGCAAAGGGGACGACAGAGGATGAGATGGTTGGATGGTATCACTGACTCAATGGACATGAGTTTGAGCAACCTCCAGGAGTTGGTGATGGACAGGGAGGCCTGGCGTGCTGCAGTCCATGGGGTGGCCAAGAGTTGGACACGACTGAGGGACTGAACTGAACTGAATACTGGCAGGTGGCGCTAGTGGTAAAGAATCTGCAGGAGACTTAAGAGAAGCAGGTTCCATCACTGGGTTGGGAAGATCCCCTGGAGGAAGATATGGCAACCCACTCCAGCACTCTTGCCTGGAGAATCCATGGACAGAGGAGCCTGGCGGGTTACAGTCCATAAGGTGACAAACAGTTGGACACGACTGAAGTGATTTAGCATGCTTGCATGCATTATTGTCTATAGGGTAAAACAGAGAGTTAAGGGTAATCTATTTGAAACGAGTATTTTCAAAAAATGGTTTTACAGTCTCTCAGGAAAATGGCAGAAATAATATAAGACTCTACATTCATTACAAATTTCTGACATAATCCATGTTTATAAATAGTAATGTCTACAGAAAAAAGCATCCCAAATTCATCCAATTCTTATAGAGCAAACTCACTGGAACAGATGAGGCAGGCAAGCTTGCATTTTCACATCAACTATAATTAAAGATCTCATAGTAAAGACTGAGCCAGTTTTTAAACATTTTAAAAACAGTTTTGCATACTGGTACATAGTTTCCTTAATTTTAATTTTAGTCTTCTTAGTGTTTCACCAAGTTACTCTATCAATTTTCCCATGATATCTCACTTTAAATGGTTTCATAGTTTACATTATTTGTGTCAGAAAGAATACTGATATTAATAATATCGTTTTGATATGAGGTCTTACACATATTTATGAAATAAAAAAGCACAAACCTAAGATTTTTTTTTACATGCTTGAAAGCAAAATCTATTTTTTTCCCCTTAAGTTTACACTCAAAATTCATTGTGAGTCATTATCTTGCTAACATGTTCCACATAAAGATATCAATGTATTTCAATGTAAGATGTCACTTCATATCCTTTGGGTGTTACAGGACATACAGCAGATGCATATAACATCTTAAAAAAAAATAAAGTCTGAATTCTGAAGCACATTCTGCCCAGAGTTTGGACAAGGGATTGTGGACCAGTTTTCCCTTTATCATACTTTGAGTCACTTATTTTTGGTAAGTTTCTAGAAGTGAGATTCCTGATCTAAAGGGTACAAATGTTTTTATTTAAAAATATTATTCTGATTTACAATATTATTGGGAATTTTTCAGGATAACTATTCCCTTCAACCTCTTCTGTATTCAATTTCATTTTAGAATAGCTTTTGTTAGTTTTACAGGATGCAAATAGTAGTTCATTGGTATTTTAATTATCTTTTATTTATACACGAGCCAATTTAATAATTTTTCCCAAATAATGAGCTCAATAAGAATAATCTCTTGATGAGGCACTTAAAGTTGTGGGAAAGTTCACGTCATGGTTTCTTTACGTAAAGTGTCTTTGAATTTTCTTTACACACATTCTTTATTTTTAATTACTTGTATAATGTGTTGTATATATTAACCCTTGACCATCACATTTATCACAGCTGTTTTTCCATGATTTTTTTTTCCACTTTTAGCTGTACTTTAGTTGTATTGATTTTCACTGTACAAAATTCAGGTCTTTACACTTTTAATTTGTAATTCCTTAAAATGCTTCCTTTAGTAGAAAACTGTCAGTTTTGAATAGCTAACTCATATCCTTTCAAAGCTAATAGTATTTTTATACTTTTATTGACTTAATAAATGCCTGCTATAGATATGATTAGAAAACTTACTTCACTCCCAGTAAACCACTACTTCCCCATGCTGCTGCTGCTGCTAAGTCGCTTTAGTTGTGTCTGACTCTGTGAAACCCCATAGACGGCAACCCACCAGGCTCCTCTGTCCCTGGGACTCTCCAGGCAAGAATACTGGAGTAGGTTGCCATTTCCTTCCCCAATGCATGCATGCATGCTAAGTCGATTCAGTCATGCCCGACTCTGTGCAACCCTATGGGCAGCAGCCCTCTGGACTCCTCTGTCCACAGGATTCTCCAAGCAAGAATTCTGGAGTGGGTTGCCATTTCCTTCTCCCTGCTGCTGCTGCTGATGCTGCTGCTGCTAAGTCGCTTCAATCGTGTCCGACTCTGTGTGACCCCATAGACGGCAGCCCACCAGGCTCCCCCGTCCCTGGGATTCTCCAGGCAAGAACACTGGAGTGGGTTGCCATTTCCTTCTCCAATGCAGGAAAGTGAAAAGTGAAAGGGAAGTCGCTCAGTCATGTCCGACTCCCAACGACCCCATGGACTGAAGCCTACCAGGCTCCTCCATCCACAGGATTTTCCAGGCAAGAGTACTGGAGTGGGGTGCCATTGCCTTCTCCATTTCTTCTCCCTACTTCCCCATAAATGTATTTAATTCACAATATAGAATTCAGTCAAATAACGTTAAAACTCATGCTTGGCTTATTGCTTAAAACAACATTGATCTTTACCTCTTTCTAGCTGTTTATAAACATTTTTACAACTTTGAGGTTATTGTTTATTACATGAAAATCTCTTTGCAACTGTTTCAACACAGTCCAGCATAAGACTAGGGGCATGCACTCATTCAGTGCTTCTAACTTAGTGACTTGGTACATGCCTCTCAGCTCCAAGGGGTAAGAAAGACACATCAGAACTGATCCTTGCACTCAACTTTTTGCAGTTTGTTTAGAAGGCCAGGAAACATCGAAAATCAATGCAGAAAATCGTAAGCACAAAAGGAATCTCCAGGGGATCTTCCCAGTCCAGGGATCAAACCCAGGTCTCCCCCATTGCGGGCAGATTCTTTACTGACTGAGCCACCAGGGAAGCAAAAAAAGAAATAATCTAGACATTAAATATCTGGTTGAGAGAAACAAGAACGGGGTGAGTATATTAGTTAGGTGACTCGCCTCAGATTTATTCTCTAAATGCTGTTTTATAAACATGAGTTTTAAGGCAGACCCAGTAAAACAGCCCATCATAAATTAATAGAGAAGAAACTGGGACCTTAGGAAGTAAATTCAGGAACATTAAATTAAAGCTGGGGCCCACAACATCAAATTATCTGCTCTGCTTTACTTTGAAAGAAAGTGGCTATGGGATCAACCTATGTTTGAGCTCCCAGGCAAGTGAAGTCATGAGGAAAATGTACACTAAGCTCACATGATTTGTGCACGTGATTTGTGCACGTAAGTGTGCACATGACTGAAAAAAGACCATTCGCTAGAAGAAAATGGATAGGCCTGGACAGCTGTGTTCAAAACTCAAACTTACCCTCAATAACATCCCTAAAGCACATAGGGTAACAAGCATCCTCTCAAAGCAAAACAATCATACTTCTCAAGAGTGCAATTCATAAAGGAAACAAAGCCACATGGGGGCCAGAAAGCCAAGTTTCGGATCATTTAACTTGATTTCAGGATAGTATTAAAATAGTTAATATGTTGAAAATATGCATAAGAACTAAGATATGATCATGACTGCTTGAAGTGGTTGTTAAAAATTAGACTTTTCAAAGTTTTTAAAAAAATAAACAGTAAACAAAATTTACTGAATACTTTCTCACATCCATTATGATGATCACTGGGCCTTTCTCCTTCGCTAGAGGATATTGTAAATTACATCAATATTTGTCAGCTGAATAATGTTCAAATGTCCACGCAACTTGGTCTTAATTTTTTAAAAATTCAGTCAGTCCAATAAGCTATTCTTTAAATAATTATTGTTTATGTATTTATAGGTGGGACTGGCTTACGATTTTTCCCTATGTCATTTCCTGGCATTTCCTTTAATATCAGAAATACCACACTAAGGGCCTTGTAAGTGCATGTACAACTGACTTTTCACAACAAATAGAATTAGCCCCCCTGACTTATGCCACATACAAAAATCAGTTCAGATAGGGAAAGCCTTTAACACAAAAAGACAGCTTTAAAATGCTTAGCAGAAAATTTGGGAGAGTATACCTTTAAGATCTGTAAAAACAAATCATAAAAATAATGGTTACAGAAGTGAGACCTTTAAAATTAAAAAATTCTGTTCATCAACAGGAATAATAAATAATTAAAATGAAACAACTCAGAGTAGCAAGAAGATACTTATGAATATAAATATAAATAGGAAATAACAAGTATCTAGAATATTAAAAAACCACAAATCTGCTATGCTGCTGCTGCTGCTAAGTCACTTCAGTCGTGTCCAACTCTGTGCGACCCCATAGACAGCAGTCTATCAGGCACCGCTGTCCCTGGGATTCTCCAGGCAAGAACACTGAAGTGCGGTGCCACTGCCTTCTCCAATGCATGAAAGTGAAAAGTGAAAGTGAAGTCACTCAGTTGTGTTCGACTCCTGGTGACCCCATGGACTGCAGCCTACCAGGCTCCTCCATCCACGGGATTTTCCAGGCAAGAGTACTGGAGTGGGGTGCCATTGCCTTCTCCCAAATCTGCTATGGAAGACATCAAAAACCCAATAGAAAATGAGTAAAAGAAATGCCAGACAGCCACAGAAAATACCCTAGCTCCTCCCACTTAAATGTGAATCTTTTGCTCCAAAAAGGCCCACTAGCATTTAATTGCCAGTTCTCCTTTTATTATTTATACTGTTTAGGTACTTAGAACATAGAAGTTTCTTGCCCTGAAAATGGATACACAAACCATTGGAAAAGATTAAGTGCTAAGCTACCTAAGCCTTGAGGAAAGTGGTTTGGGTTCTGTACTCCTACTTTGTCATGCGGTTTCTAACATCGTAGCATGAACGTGTACTTCCTCCCTGCTGGAACTGCAAGGGTTGTATTCTTTTTCCCCTTTCAAATATTTTTCTTCCAATGAACTTCAGAGTCTCTGGTTCTGCTACCACCACCACTGTTGTTTCAAAGTCAAGGACATAATAGAAATACTTATGTTTTCTCGTCTGTGCCAAAGGAAATATGTGGGTTGTGGAAGCAAACTGTTCACAGCAACTACTACCAACAGCTCTCCCAAGGCAGGGATGAGGGGCAGTTACCCGGGAAGGAGCAAATCCCACAGGAGAAAACGGATGCAGAGGAGGGACACTACACAGAGGCTCGAGAAATCCAGTGTCGAAATCTGAGTGCCCACTTCACTTTTGGGAAGGGTGTGTGTGTGTGTGGTTTGACCCACCTGTGAAGAGCCACCATAATTGGGAAATAGAATTACATTACCCTGAGGGACCAGCTGGAGAGGCAGAAGTGTGTGAGTGCTCAGTCGCTCAGTCGTGTCCGACTCTTTGAGACCCCGTGGGCTGTAGCCCACCAGTCTCTTCTGTCCATGGGATTCTCCAGCCAAGCATACTGGAATGGGTTTCTATTTCCTATTCCAGGGGATCTTCCCCACCCAGGGATCAAACCAGCATCTCTCTCATACATCTCCCACATTGGTGGGCAGGTTCTTTAGCATAGAGCCGGCAAAAGAGTGTAGCTCAATGCAGGTTAGGACTTCTAATGTATGCCATTGCCACTGAGTGCTTTGAGAAGTTCCTAGCCCCCTCTACCCCAGTGTCCTCATAGGTAAAGTGAGGATAATAATAGTACCAATCTGGTAAAGCTGCTATGAGAATCAAGTGAGTTAATGCACATTAGAGGTAATACACATGAGAACTGAATTTGGCACATACAAAGTTCTCAGTTAAGACACAGCTATCATTGTCACCATCACCAAACACCACCACCCTCATCACCACCACCACCACCACCACCACCATCTCATCATTATCACCTCACCACCACGTACCACGATTCTCATCACCATAATCTGTATCAACCATATCACCATCATCATTCATGGACTATTCTTCCAGTGAAGAAATTATTAAATTATAAAGTCATTGAAGTGAAGTGAAGTCACTCAGTCGTGTCCGACTCTCTGCAACCCCATAGACTGTAGCCTACCAGGCTTCTCCATCCATGGGATTTTCCAGGCAGGAGTACTAGAGTGGATTGCCATTTCCTTCTCCAGGGGATCTTCCCCACCCAGGGATCGAACCCTGGTCTCCCGCACTGTAGGCAGATGCTTTAACGTCTGAGCCACAAGGGAAGCAAGAAAAACAAATCCAAAATAGGCAACTAAAAACTCCTAAAATATTAAAAGGACTTCAAATATTCCCAGTTGAAGGCACCTTTTTACTCACTTTCCTACTGGCACACTTAGAAACTGATTCTGACCTCCTCTCAAATCTAATTTCTTTACACTTTTATTGGTGTATGAGAAATATTTCTCTTTCAAATTTCTGCTTTTTAGTATTTACCCTGACACTAAATGGGCAAAGAGAAACACCACCTGTTGATTCAGAAATGCCTCACGTTTCCAGCTCAAACCCTGAGACTTACTCTTTCCTTAGCATTCATCAGCTACTCACATTTCCTGAAGTTTTCTGTGTGGTGTTTAGCGGGAGTGTGTGAGACGTGGGGTTGCTGGGATCTGGCTTCCTGGTCCTCCTTGACTGACAGGCTTCTGCGGGAGCCATCTGAAGAGGGAGTCGACTTGACAGAAAGAAGGCACGGGTGGGTGGCAGGCGTGTGGGCACTGTGCAGACTTGGAAGCCGCGGAAACAGGCTTTTGTTCAGTGAAGGGAAAGACGCTGCCTGAGTCGGTGGAGGATGAGAGCTGCAGTTCGTGTAGAGACCTCGAGCGCATTGGAACGATTAGGAGGAATTATCCGAATTTAAGTTCTGAAATTGAAGTGGTCAAAATGGCCAACTGAAAAGCAAGAAAGGACTGGAGTCCTGAGAACTTTTCAAGGATTCGGAAGACTGCAGTTGAGGGAAACAAGGACGGCAGAGACGGTGCAGGGACCTCCGAGGAGTTGCGGGTGGCCTTGTGAGGCCCCACGTCCACGTCCACCCCTGGGCCGTGGCGAACAGAGCGGATGGACCGGAAGCACTTAGCCTTCGGCTTCCGGTTGGCCCTGGAGGGCCTTGGGTTACAGCTTACGACTGCCTTTGGTTCGTTTTCAGACGCCATCTTTCGCCTCCTGTCTGAGGCGCAAATTTGAGCTTTAGTTCACAGTTGTCTCTGAGGCTGTGGGCTGACCTCCTGCAAGTGTCACACAGCCGGGAGTGCCCCCCTGGGGAAAACGGGCAGATGCACAGCCATAATTGGTGGGTACCATTTCTGTGCACAGAGCCCTGGGTGCTCGCTCACAGGAGACCACTCTCCCTCGACAGTTCACCCGGGGATGGCAGTGCTGTCTTCAAGCCCACGTTTCATGAGGGGCCCTAAGTCTCCTTAACACATTCACCTTTCCTGCTTTTATGCTTTCCAGAGTCAGTGTGGCAAGTGCTTCTATGGTGACTCCAGTGGCTCCCGCCTTCTGGGGGGTGGGGAGGGTCACACCTGTGTTGCCCCCTCCCCTCGAGGGTGATTTGCTCTGATGGATGGAATGCTGCAGAAGGGATGAGAGGCCAGCCTGGCAGTGTGCCCAGGGAGTGAAGGAAGGTCAGGAGAGGTTGTGAGAGGCCTAGAGCCAGAGGACCCTGAAGAGCTGCACCCCAACTCCTCACCCACAGGAACCCAGAGACAGGAAGTGTGTGCCCCTTCAAAGTGCCAGGATGTGGAGTCTTTTGTTACACAGCCATGGGTAATCAGTAGAACTGGTTCTGTCTTCTGTGCCCCAAAGAGTCTTAATTAATACATCAACTTGGCAGGAGTACTAAGAATTCTCAAATGCTCTTTCCTTCAGGTTAGAACAGTAAGGGACTCTGAGCATTTCATTTCTACTGCCAGCATCTGTAAGGAAACAACCTTTGAAGAGATGCTATTTGAAATATGAACTATACTACACAGAGTTATGTATCCTCTGATGATTTTCTTTTATTCTTGTGGGAAAGTTACCAAAATTAAATCACATTAGGAAATGTCCATTCATTTCTTATATATGTATTAAATGTATGTATCCATGAATAACGACTACTTTTAATATGCAAATCATTTTACTAAAGAAAAAGACCTATTGTTATAATTTGAGAGAAATATGAATAGTCTTTAAGTTGATTATCAATTAAATGTTTCTGTGGACAATATGTGAAACTATATTACTTGAATTTTAGATAACCAAGACAAGTCAGAGTTGTTAGAAATATATCTAGTATCAATGTTATGTTGTCTTGCATCTTTATTGTTTAGTCCCTAAGCCATGTCTGACTCTTTTTGTGACCCTGTGGACTGTAACCCAACAGGCTCTTCTGTCTATGGGATTATCCAGGCTAGAATACTAGAGTAGGTTTCCATTTCCTACTCAAGGGGATCTTCCTGACCCAGGGATCAAACCCACGTCTCCTGCATTGCAGGTGGATTCTTTACCACTGAATCACCAGGGAAGCCTATTGCATCTTTAACAAATCAAATAATGTACTTTAGACCTTCATTCCCAGGGAATTTGTAGGTTAGGTTGAAGGAATGCATTTCACACAGTCTTGGGTAGATAGACTGGCAGGGTCCACCTTTGGACTCTATTCAGATAGCTTAACCTCTGGGGGGGGGGAGGGGAACCAAACTCTCGATAGGAAGGGCACCTGATGGTGTCTCATCAGACAAATGCTAAAGGAGGAACTTTATTTCACACACGGAAGGCCCCCATGAACAGCTTTCCTTTACCTAAGCTAAGAATACACTTTGTTTTTGTTTTAAATAAAAATGTGAGAACTCACAGGTTTTATTTCTTAAAGGATAATCACAATTTTGATTTAGTGTTTAGTTTTCTTTTTTCCCTACCATAGATGCTAATTTAAGAAGGAAATGGCAAGCCACTCCCATAGGCAGAGGAGCCTGGTGGGTTACAGTCCATAGGGTCTCAGAGAGTCAGACATAAGTGATCATACACATATGATGCTAATTTGCTTAAATTTAAGCTAAATGAATTTCAATAACTAATTATGGGCTTAAAGTTTTGGGTAACTTCCTTTCAGTGACAGAGTCTCATATAATTCATCATAGTAAAGTATTCCTGAGAGTTTGCAATGCTGCTGTACTTAGAAGTGCAGAAATACTAATGTCTGTACATGCTTTCCATATTGATATAAGCGTGGTTATAATTGACTAGAAATAAGAAAACACAGACAATAATTCCTCAACAATCATTTGCTTCACTTTCATGATTTAGCATAGCCCAAACACATGCAGCTAGTGAGATACGTAATGTGATGTACATACCAAGGTTGCCAAGGGCACTAGAGTCTAGTCAGGTTGTAACCTGGTGCCAGGAAGATGGCATAAGTGACAGTAGAACTGAACCTCCAATGTTTCTGAAGCACAGATTGGAAACATCTCCCCAGAGAATGAACTAGAACAATCATTTGCTTCCTACAGAGCAATGAAGACCTACTACTGCTGATGTTAATACTAACCAGTGTGCTGTTGGAGAAAACTGCTTTAAAGGTAGTTTTTTGAAAATATATATTTAAATTTTAACATAACAGTTCTTATAGGTATGGACAATCAAAACATACTTTATATACATACGTGTGTGTATCTTTTTATTATTATTTTTGGTGGCTAAGCACATGGATTTTGGATTCAGAGAGCTGCAACTCCACCTCACTTACAATGTGGACTTGGACAGGTCATTTAACCTTTTAAAGCTTCAGTTTCCTCACCTTCAGAATGGCAGTAACAAGGATATCCTATTCATTGTGTTGTTTTAGGAATTAATTAGATAAAACATGTAAAACACTTAGCTGGTCACCCTTTTGGAGTCAAGAATAGAAATATGTCACTCCCATCTGAACACCTATCTTACCGCAAATCATTTAATCAATCTAGAATTAGAATTTCTGGGACACAATAAATAAGCTTCTCACAAAGAGCTTCTATCTTGAATATTATCTAGAAATATTACAAAAAGTAGATTTTTATTTCAATAATGTTTGTGTTTAAAATTGAACAAAACCCCCAAGCAGTAAAATAGAGTTTATATAGACAGACATGCTTAGTTCTTTGAATATTTGAATAATATCTGAAGTCCTATAAAGGCTAACGGTGTTCAAACAAAAGTATTGGGCAGTTTGTGATGAGTATAATAGGCAATGGCCATTCACAGCCATCTTAGAAGGCTTGTTTCCTTAAAGCCATTATTGAGAATCAGCTTCAAGTGGGGGAAATAAAGTTTGAAAGCGCTGTCAATTATACACACAGCTGCACTGTGGCAGAAAGCCATGGCTGTGAGTGTCTTTGGTCTCTGAGAACAGTGAGCATATGATAATCAGTGTTGGTATTTCTGTTTCTAAGTCAGTAAAGGATGCTGGAGCTGTGCTTTGTTTTCAATAAAACAGTATGTATCTGTGGTCAGTAAGCTTTAAAAAAATTCTCTTTATTTTCTTACAGATAATTTTAATATGAAATCATCACGATGTATACTATGAATATTTTACAAATTTACTCGTTAATTATATTACAATAAAGTTTAAACTGGGGCTTCCCTGGTGGCTCAGACAATAAAGAACCTGCCTGCAGTGGGAGAGACTGGGGTTTGATCCCTGGGTTGGGAAGAGCCCCTGGAGGAAAAAGTGGCACCCCAATGCAGCATTGCTGCTCGGGAAATCCCATGGACAGAGGAGCCTGGCGGGCTACAGTCCATGGGGTCACAGAGAGTCAGACACTACTGAGAAACCAACACTTTCACTTTTTTCAAAGCTAAAGTTAAAAAATAAATATCCCTCCGTGGCGGGGGAAAAATCTCATTGCAAACACTTGTGTGGTTTTGGTTTTTACTGTTTACCCGTAAGTTAGGAGTGTTAGGGGAAAAGTCCAAATCCATGTCTCGGAACTGTTCTGCATCTATCTTAGATATTAAACAACAAGCAAAGAGAGACAGCCACCCCCTACCTCCTCCACCCTCCCCTCTGGAGGTGACTCCGTGGAGGATAGGGCAAAGCAGAAATGAATTCCTAAAAACATTTTTCTTTTGCTATTGAACTTCTCTGAAGAGGTGCTCGTGTCCTCCGTTCAGAGGAAATCAGGAGGCACTGACCTGACCCGGACCTGGGGATAGCAGGAAAGTCAAGTCTGCGTCTTTCTGTGCTTTGCTAAAAGCGGCGGCATCCTCATGAGAAACAGCACTCTTAATGAGATCGCTGAGTAGCAATTATTATTTCGTGCTAATAGGGTCCTGACTCTGACCATGTTACAGAATAATAACTACAAGTTATCAACTTTAAAGTACTTATGACACTTAATTATAAGACAATAAAATAAACAGTCACCCTGGGGAAATAAGGTCTTTGAAATGATCCCATAGCTGGGCATCTGAAGAAAAAGCTCCCTGTGTTTAAACAAGTCTTTGTCAGCAGACTTCTCTCTCTAAATATCATTCTACCGTCACTCAGAAACACTGCTATTAGAATCACTCTTTTCCTTAAAATACAGCACAAAAAGCAGGGTGTCTAGTCTTCATTATCAAATAAGCTTCAAAGCTGTTCTTCACCTAGTAATTTGGAAGAACGGCTGATAAACAGTGATTTAAACCAGGGAACGATAGGGTTTCATGTTTCGAAAGGCAGTAAAGGGAAAGAACCCGGGTGGAGGGGGTTTGTGGAAGAAGAGACGGGAGAGAGGGAAACACAGAGCGTTGAAGAGGCTGGAGGGCCGCCCTCAGCCCCGCCCAGGGGCGCGACCGGCTCCGGGGATCACGGGCAGTCCAGCCATCATCCGCCTCAGCACAGGACTCAGGGCCGCGGGTTCAGCGGGTCTGGCCACGCCTGGGGAAGCAGCAGAAACCTGGGCGGGCGCCGACGTGCCTGGGGCATGTTTCCAACAGCGGTCCTTCTGCAGCTTCCTCTCTCCACATGGACACAGGAGGCTGATTTTCCCAGCGTCCAAGCGCAGGTCCAGAGGAACCCCCGCCATGGGACCGATGGGGAAGCCGGGACCTGCCCATTCTGGGAGCCAAATCCCTACTCTGTGACCCCCAGGACTTGGAGCTCTGCTTTTCTCTCAGATCAGACCAGATCAAATCAGTCACTCAGTCGTGTCCGACTCTTTGCGACCCCATGAATCGGAGCAGGCCAGGCCTCCCTGTCCATCACCAACTCCTGGAGTTCACTGAGACTCACGTCCATCGAGTCAGTGATGCCATCCAGCCATCTCATCCTCTGTCGTCCCCTTCTCCTCTTGCCCCCAATTCCTCCCAGCATCAGAGTCTTTTCCAATAAGTCAACTCTTCGCATGAGGTGGCCAAAGTACTGGAGTTTCAGCTTTAGCATCATTCCTTCCAAAGAAATCCCAGGGCTGATCTCCTTCAGAATGGACTGGTTGGATCTCCTTGCAGTCCAAGGGACTCTCAAGAGTCTTCTCCAACACCACAGTTCAAGAGCATCAATTCTTTGGCGCTCAGCCTTCTTCACAGTCCAACTCGCACATCCATACATGACCACAGGAAAAACCATAGCCTTGACTAGATGAACCTTTGTTGGCAAAGTAATGTCTCTGCTTTTGATATGCTATCCAGGTTGGTCATAACTTTCCTTCCAAGGAGAAAGCGTCTTTTAATTTCATGGCTGCAGTCACCGTCTGTAGTGATTTTAGAGCCCCCCAAAATAAAGTCTGACACTGTTTCCACTGTTTCCCCATCTATTTCCCATGAAGTGATGGGACCGCATGCCATGATCTTTGTTTTCTGAATGTTGAGCTTAAAGCCAACTTTTTCACTCTCCACTTTCACTTTCATCAAAAGGCTTTTGAGTTCCTCTTCACTTTCTGCCATAAGGGTGGTGTCATCTGCATATCTGAGGTTATTGATATTTCTCCTGGCAATCTTGATTCCAGCTTGTGTTTCTTCCAGTCCAGCGTTTCTCATGATGTACTCTGCATATAAGTTAAATAAACAGGGTGACAATATACAG
>NW_011494694.1:954812-989131 GCF_000754665.1 Bison bison bison | reverse complement strand
AAATTTCTCAAGAGGCAGATCAGGTGGTCTGGTATTCCCATCTCTTGAAGAATTTTCCACAGTTGATTGTGATCCACACAGTCAAAGGCTTTGGCATAGTCAATAAAGCAGAAATAGATGTTTTTCTGGAACTCTTTTGCTTTTTCCATGATCCAGCGGATGTTGGCAATTTGATCTCTGGTTCCTCTGCCTTTTCTAAAACAAGCTTGAACATCAGGAAGTTCACGGTTCACGTATTGCTGAAGCCTGGCTTGGAGAATTTTGAGCATTACTTTACAAGCGTGTGAGATGAGTGCAATTGTGCGGTAGTTTGAGCATTCTTTGGCATTGCCTTTCTTTGGGATTGAAATGCTCCGGGAAAGGATGGGCCCTCTCTCCCCTAGTTTGTCTCCTTCCACTGAAGAAATTTGCTCCAAAGATGTAAACAATGTGAAGGAAAGAATACGGAGAGCAGGCCACACGAATAACCTTGTTTATAGGTTTCTGAGCACAGTTTCCAACTAATGATATATATATATATATTTATATATATATATTTATCTATAGGATAGATCATGAAATACATCACCCGACAGGCCTTTTCCTAAAGATCAGCAAGTTCTGTCTTCTCATTGAAAACACGTGGAAAATCCAATTCAAAGTGGATTACAGAGCCGGCAGATCATCCAGCTCTCCCGGCCTCTCTGTTGTGCCTTCCTTATCCCTCCTCTGTAGCTGCTCACTTTGATTAACTATGGGCTTCCCTAGTGGCTCAGACAGTAAAGAATCCACCTGCAATGCAGGAGACCCAGGTTTGACCCCTGGGTTGGGAAGATCTCCTGGAGAAGGGAATGACTACCTGCTCCAGTGTTCTCGCCTGGAGAATGCCACTGCCAGAGGAACCTGGTGAACTACAGCCCATAGAGTCGCAAAGAGTCAGATTAAACTATACTTGCAGTGGGCTGAAAAGTGAGTTCTAAAATTGTCTCATAAGTGGTATTATTTTTGTTTCATGTCTACTTCATCCTTGTAGAATTATTTTGTACTTAATTGCATATATTGGTTAAAAGCAATGTACTGAACATTACTGCTATAATTTTGCACATAAAGTGCACATCCTAGAATAATTTGATCCTAGAATAAAATGTACCGAGTTTAATCCCATGATACTTTTCGGAAATGAATCTTTTTCAAAAAGGTGAAGACATGTAAGTTATCTCACGGTCTTCTCTTCCCATGTACAGTTAGTACAGCAAGAGAGCCCTGTCGCAGAGGTTTTTCATCGTTCGTATAAAGGGAGTGAAACTGGGATTTAATTTCATCTTCCTACACTGTCTCAAAGCCTAGAGTTGAGATTAATCTGAAGGCTGGCCAATTGCCCACCGGGTCCCTGGGCCACTCACAGTAGCCGCTAAAACACTACACACGTGTGTCTCCATGGCACCCCAGCGCAGAATTCCTGCCTGGGAAATCCCATGGGCAGAGGAGCCTGGTAGACTATAGCCCAGGGGCTTGCAGAGTTGGATACGACTGAGCGACTGAACAACAATGCATCTCCACACATTGGGGATTACTGACAACTCATTTCCAGCTATTTTTTCCTAAACATGAAATTGGCTGCTCAGCTAATTGCAGCATTAGAGAAAAAAAAAAACAAACCTTGATTATTACATTTACGCCCCAGATGTTTATCACCATTCTTCTGATTACTTCACTAGATCTGCTACTCACTTTACAAAATTGTAACTTATTTCTTTGTTTTTTTGATAACCATCTTTCATCCAATTCTTTGCTGTCAAGTTCTAAGCTTCTTCTACTTCAAACTTCATTTCCAGGAGGAGTCTTATTGCCTATATAAAGGGAAAACGTACAGTACAATGTATTTTCCGCTTCTTTGTGTGTATTTACTTAACAGCAGAATAATAGTGTTTGTGTACCCCAGCCAGTATGCAGGAACACTAATGGTACTAATAGTAACTGATATCTAATTACTACTGCTTCCGTCGCAATTGGCACGTGTGAGCACTTGCTCTCTGCCAGGTGCTTCTCCAAGCCAAGGCCTGAGACGAGCGTGGTCAGCTGCGCCCATCCTTCTCTCTTGTCCTGGATGCTGACCCTGGAATACCCAAGGGCGCTTGTTGGCTCTGTTGTGTGCCACTCCCTTCAGAAAAGATGAACTCTCATTTTTCTGTCCTTTATTTCCAAAGGCGAAACTTAACTTGGACATGCGGTTTTATATGGGTGATCTCTTTTACTGCTTGGTCACATAGTGGATAAGAAGACCATGTGGTTTTCGTCTTTCCTGGACTCAGAGTTTACCTAAAGCAGTTATTTCAACCTTGTCACTGTTTCCTTCCATCCTCCTCTATCTTATTCCCTTTCTGCATCCCTCCCCAAACGAATCCCTCCCCATCCTCTTCAAACGAACATTATTCATTTCTAATAACCCACTTTACAGATGAGAAAACTGAAGTCTGAGCAAGCTCTTGGGATTTCCCAGGTCACATGGCTGTTCAGTGGCTTGGACCAGATTTGCTGATTTCCTCCCCCTCTGCTTTTTCCATCATGTCAGCTACTAGGTTTTAATAAATATTTGTTGACAGCGCATGAAGTATGTGTGCTAAGCATTTCACGGGCGCACCCATAAGAATAAAGGAGTGAGACCCTGCCTCCTAGAGCGAGGGTGGCTGCTGGCTGAAACTTACTCTCCCACGCCCCACTTGATGTTTCACAGGTGTCATCTTAGTCTTCTAACGGAAGCATGATCACTCTCGTTTCAAAGGTGAGACCACTGAGTTCATACCAATTTACCGACTAGTCCCAGGCCCCACGGCTGGTAAGTGGCCGGGAAGCCCCAGTTTGAGGCATGGGTTTCGGTTAACACAGCTCGAGCTGGCTCCGGGGCCTCCTCCTGGTCTGCCCCCTGAAGAGTTTACACTCACGCTGATGGAGAGGATGGACATGCAAGAAGGCAGTATGAAATGACAGCACCTTTCCTACGATTGATAGGAAACGTAAACGCTACAGAGGTTCACATGCATGAAATAAATCAGGTGCGGACCTTGGGAAATGCAGATGACTGTGCTGATGTTTAGTTAAGGATCACCTCTCACTTAACTTTCTGTATCTTTTAAATGTTTCTAAAATCTGAAGACCTGGTGACCACTGACAGAATGAGTTGTAGACAACCTTTAAAAAGGCATTAGCTAAAAAGACCATTCAGTGGATTTCTATTAAAAATAACCAGAGAAAGGATCAGTTACTGGTTTTCAGTTACTTCTTACTGTAGAAGGTAGTTTTAGCCACGTAAGATGATGTACTTCAAAACATTTATTTTATAATTTACATCTCAGTGTCATTTGAAAGTTCTATCAGCTGGTCATCTGTAGTATCTCTGCTGGGCCCATCACAACTTTGCCAAGACCCTTTACATTTCCCCTCAGTTTTTTAAAACTCATTTATTTTTAATTGAAGAAAAATTGCTTTACAGTATTGTGTTGGTTTCTGCCATACATCAACATGAATCATTCTGGGTATATGCATGTTCCCTCCCCCTTGAACCTCCCTGGCACCACCCACCCCATTCCCTTCAGTTTTGCTTAATATACAAGCATGCCTTTAAATTTAAAATGTTGGGGAGGGAGGCGGGAGGAGGGTTCAGGATGGGGAACACATGTATACCTGTGGCAGATTCATTTTGATATATGGCAAACCAATACAATATTGTAAAGTTAAATAAAATAAAATTAAAAAAAAATAAAAAATAAAATGTTCTACATAAAGTTAAGACACCAGGTCACAGTAGATACTTAAAACAGCAGATTAAAAGAGCAATCTCAGTTATTATAAATACAAAACACTTAGTGTTTTGATGCAAATAATTAAAACATATTGTTGTTGTTCATTTGCTCAGTCATGCCCAACTCTTTGCGACCCCATGGACCAAAGCACTCCAGGCTTACCCGTCCTCCACCATCTCCCAGAGCTTGCTCAAACTCATGTCCATTGAGTCAGTGATGCCATCCAACCATCTCATCCTCTGTCATCCCCTTCTCCTCCTGCCCTCAGTCTTTCCCAGCATCAGGGTCTTTTCTAATGAGTCAGCTCTTTGAATCAGGTGGCCAAATTGTTGGAGCTTAAGTTTCAGTGTCAATGAATAATCAGGGTTAGTTTCCTTTAAGATTGACTGGTTTGATCACCTTAAAGTCCAAGGGACTCTCAAGAGTCTTCTCCAATACCACAGTTCAAAAGTATCAATTCTTCTGCCCTCAGCCTTCTTTATGGTCCAACTCTCACATCCATACATGGCTACTGAAAAAACCATAGCTTTGGCTATATGGACCTTTGTTGGCAAAGTAATGTCTCTGTTCTTTAATATGCTGTCTAAAATATATTACAATGTTTTAAATGAATATTATATCTGCTGTCAATACAATGAATATATAGAAGACACAGAAATATCCCTTTCAAAGGAAACCGAATTGTAAATTATAAGATAAATCTTTTAAAGCACACCCGGTCAGGTGGTTGGAACAACCTTCTACAGTAAGAAGTAACTGGATGCCTAGTAAATGATCCTCTCTCTTGTTATTTTTAATGGAAATCCACTGAATGGTCTTTAAACATAATGCTTTTTAAAAGGTTCATTGCAACTTATCCTGTGAATGGTCACCAGATCTTTAGATTTCAGAAACATTAAAAAAAATGATGGTTTAAGAGTAAGGAAGACAAAAAGGGGGAAATTACTAATTTTGTAGACCTATTCTGTAATTATATCTTACAGTTATACAAGGGATCATTACAAATTAAGTGAATTAGAACACAAAAACATAATGATTACAAATCAAATAGCCATGGTTCTTATAGAAATTTAGCTACAGTGTTTTCCTATGTCACACAGAGGCTACCACCTTTGCCTCAATGAACTTACTCCGTTGTCCTTGGGCTATTGTCTCCACAAGAATAGCAGGTGAAATATAGGGCCATGTGTGCATAGAAGCACTGAGTAGTAGTCCTTGAAGATTATGACAACTGGACTCAGGAGAAAGGTGTTTATTTCTGACTGCTTTTGCACATCCAGTGTATGGTAGGACATATGCCAGTACTTACTTGAAATAAAACTTTTAGCCTAGAAAGAGCTAGCTTATATTGACTCAGAAAGATTCATTCTTGCATATGATTATATTATTTAGTTACACATGGCTTATAAGGTCTTGCTGTTGTCGCTCAGTTGCTAAGTCCTGTCCAACTCTTTGCCACCCCATGGACTGCAGCTCCAGGCTTCCCTGTCCTTCACCATCTCCCAGAGCTTGCTCAAATTCATGTCCATGGAGTCGGTAATACCATCCAACCATCTCATCCTCTGTCACCCCCTTCTCCTTCTGAGCTCAATCTTTTCCAGCATCAAGGGTCAAATCAGTTGGCTCTTCACATCAGGTGGCCAAAGTACTGGAGCTTCAGCTACAGCATCCGTCCTTCCAATGAATATCCAAGGTTGATTTCCTAGTCTGCTCTCCTTGCTGTCCAAGAGACTCTCAGAAGTCTTCTCTAGCACAACAATTATAAGGCCTTAGCAAGAATTTTATTTTAAAGTTTGATTTATCTTGTCCCCATTCAATTTGGCATGGAGACCATGATTGAGTGCCTGGCTGAAAAGCTCTGTATAAAGTTTAGACAATGAACTGGAAACCCTAGCAGACAGTCTGAAGGCTTTTGCAAATTAAGATCAAATCACCATGCAATTGTTTTGTTCTGCAAGCTAGCTGAATTTAAAAAAATATTACACCCATACTTTTATTGTTTATTGGTCATGTGGCAAACGCTTCCTGCCGGCAACTTGTCCAGGCTGGATTTTTTTCACAGCCCAGCAGATGAAGCCCCCAGACCCGCAGCTCTGCGGTGATCCTGCCAAGGGACTTCAGAGATTTAAATACAAATGCAGAGAGCGACAAACAAGTGGAAATAAATGTGCTTAGTAGTTTGCCAGTGCACTCAGAATCATTCCATTTACTGCAAACTTTAGAGACATATGAACATCCTGTGTGGTGCAGAGCTCTATTTATACAGCCGTTAAAAGATTATACAACATGCAGTCTTGACTTTAAAAAAAGATGCTTACTACTTGAGTCTTTCAAACTTTTCATTGTTTTATAATTGAATTTTCTGGCTCACAAATAACACACTCTGCTTATAATTTATACTTTTAGCTAAAGTGAAAAGAGCCGCTTTCTTACATTTCTACATGACAACAGGGACTCGATTTCGCGGTTATCATTTCACTCTGACACTTGAACTTTTCCCCCCTCAGGTTCCCTAAAACATTGGATCAGACAACACTCAAGAAACTTACATACGATTAGATAAAGTGTTAAAAAGAAAAACCAAGAATTATATATTTATTTTAAAATATTTTATTGCAATATAATAATATACCATAAAATTCATCCTTTAATAAAAGCACATAGTTTGACTGTAGAATAGTCACAAAGCTGCACAACCCCCAGCTGAACATTTCCTAATCCCCAAGGGAAACCCCATCCCCGTTAGAGGTCACCCCCATTCCTTCCATCCCCCAGCTCCTGGCAACCACTAGCTTCATTTCCGTCTCTGTGCATTTGCTTACTCTGTTTCGTATACACAGAATCTTACAACATGAGATCCTCTGTGACCGGCTTCCTTCACTTAGCATGTTTCCAAAATTCATCCATAGATGAATGATGCTTAGATGTTTTAGCATCTATTAGTACTTCATGCTTTTTATGGCTGAATGCTATTCTGTGGTAGAGATATGCCTTATTCTGATTTTCTGTCCATCAGCTGATGGACATTTGAGTTGTTTCCGCGCTGGGGTTATAACTATGTTACTCCTCAGTTCAGTTCAGTTCAGTTCAGTCGCTCAGTCGTGTCCGAGTCTTTGCGACCCCATGAACTGCAGCACGCCAGACCTCCCTGTCCATCACCAACTCCCAGAGTTTACTCCTGTGAACATTCAAATTCAAGTTTTCATGTGACTATATACTTCCAATTATCTTGGGTATATATTTAGTAGTGGAATTGCTGAGTCTTATGATATCTCTATGTTTCACTTTTTGAGGAGCTGGCAATTTCCTTTCCACCATGGCTGCACCATTTTAACATTCCCACCGAAAGGTACAGGGTTTTAATTTCACATGTTTTTGTCAACACTTGATTTTTTTTTTTTTTTAATTTTAGCCATCCTAGTCGGTGCAATTCCATCACATGAGCTTGAGCAAGCTCCAGGAGGTGGTGCAGGACAGGGAAGCCTGCAGTCCTTGGTGTCGAAAAGAGCGGGACACGACTGAGCGACTGAACGAGGACAAAGTGGGTGTGAAGGTATCTCACTGTTACTCTGATTTGCATTTCCCTGCTCACTAATGATGTCGAGTGTGTTTGCATGGCTAGTTGACCATTTGTATATCTTCTTTGGACCGACTCAATGGACATGAATCTGAACAAACTCTAGGAGACAGAGGACAGAGGAGGCTGGCATGCTGCAGTCCATGGGGTCCCGGGGAGTCTGACAAGACTTAGCAACTGCACAGTGCAATGCATATCTTCTTTAGAGACACAGCTATTTAAATCCTTTCCTTCTTTTAAAATTGGATTGTGTTTTTATTGTTGAGTTGCAAAAGTTCTTTATCAACTAGATCCTTATCAGATACACTCTGCAAATACATTCTCCCGTCCTGTGGGTTGGTCTTTTCACTTTATCAATAGTGTTCTTTGAGAAACAAGTTTTTCTTTTTGATGAAGTACATTTTTTTTCTTTTGTTGAGTGTGCTTTAAGTTATCACATATAAGCAACAACTGCCTTTTAGGGCTTCCCTGGAGGCTCAGATGGTAAAGAATCTGCCTGCAATGTGGGAGACACAAATTAAATTCCTGGGTTGGGAAGATCCCCTGGAAAAGGGAATGACTAATCACTCCAGTATTCTTGTCTGGAGAATCCAGTGGACAAAGGAGCCTGGCAGGCTACAGTCCATGGGATTGCAAAGAGTTGGACACAAATGAGCGACTAACACTTTCACTTTCTTCTAAGAGTTTCATAATTTTAACTTTTACATTTAGGTTTTTGATCTATTTTGAGTTAATTTTTCTATATGGTGTAAGGTAAAAGTTGCTCAGTCATGCCCGACTCTTTGTGACCCCATGGACTGTGGTCCATGAATTTTTCCAGGCCAGAATACTGGAGTAGGTAGCCTTTCCCTTCCCTCCAGGGGAACTTCCCAATCCAGGGATTAAACCCAGGTCTTCCGTATTGCAGAACTTTAGACTGCAATGGACGCATTCTACTCTTTACCAGCTGAGCCACAAGGGAAGTCCAAGAATACTAGTATAGGTAGCTTATCCCTTCTCCAGCTGATCTTTCTGACCCAGGAACTGAACTGGCATCTCCTGAATTGCAGGTGGATTCTTTACTAACTATCAAGGAAGCCCACATGGTGTAAGGTAGTGATTTCTTTTAAATGTCCTTCACTTAGCTCTCAAACTTTTCCATATCTATAGAAAGTGAAAGTGAAGTCGCTCAGTCGTGTCTGACTCTTTGCAACCCCGTGGACTGAAGTCTACCAGGCTCTTCCATCCATGGAATTTTCCAGGCAAGAGTACTGGAGTGGGTTGCCATTTCCTTCTCCAGGGGATCTTGCCAACAACTCAGGGATCGAACTCAGGTCTCCCACATCATAGGCAGACACTTTACCATCTGAGCCACCAGGCAAGTCCTAAAAAAGATTATACGAAGTCCTTCTATAGGGAAACAGAAAATTACCCAACATCACTGATCATATTAGATCACCTATATAAAGAATGCCTAAGCACTTTTGAAGCTCAATGTATCATATACATATAGAGAGAAAGTTAACGCCAGAACAATGCTGGCCTTAGGGGTACTGACCTACTACGTAGTTGACAATTTGAGCGTAACTTATAGTCAGTTCAGTTCAGTCAGTCAGTTGCTCAGTCATGTCCAATTCTCTGCAACCCCATGCACTGCAGCACGCCAGGCTTCCCTGTCCATCACCGACTTGCAGAGCTTGCTCACACTCATGTCCATTGAATCAGTGATGCCATCCAACCATCTCATCCTCTGTAGTTGCCCCTCCCAATATGTGGTTCCTCTGGATGCACGGTTCTGCATCCATGGATTCAACCAACTTCATATCACACAGTGATGCAAAAAATTTGTGGATACTGCAAAAAATTCACACATAAGCAGAACCACCCAGTTCAAACGTGTTATTCAAAGGGGTCAAATATATGTATATTTAATATGTATATATATGTATATTTTATACATATATTCCATTCATATATGTATATAATATATATGTGTGTATATAAAGTATGATAATCTAGGAATACTAGGAAGAAAAGATAGGAAATCAAGATTGGCCTTTAAATCATTTTTCCTCAGATATCAGTGAAGGGCAGTAAATGTCAGTGGTCTGTGCTACGTCCTTTCAGTCGTGTCCGATCCTTTGGGACCCCGTGGACTGCAGGCTGCCAGGCTCCTCTGTCCATGGGATTCTTTGCAACTCCACCCAAAGCAGCACACTGTGTGCAAACTCGAGCCAGCTCCTGCCGCGTTAAACCAGAGAAACACAGTGACCGTCATCCACGTGACTGTTCCCACACTTTCCTCCCTTTGTCTAAAACAGCAAACAAAGCACAGCAAGCACGGAGCTCCACAAACTCAAACGTGTTACATGCCATGTGAGGACAGGACAGAGGCAACTGCAGCCCCGACGCGTGCTTGGTGTTCTGGTCTGTAAGAAATATACAGAGAGCTGCATCTCCGCCTTCACTACACTTCACAAAGTACTACAGAAAGTTTTCCTCCTGGACTCTGTTTATGACCTATGTTCATTCTAGACTAGTGCAATCCAATGGAACTTTCTGAGGGGACGGCATATTCTGTACCTGTGCTATCCCATACAGGGCCATAACAACCTGTGGCTATTCGGTGCTTGAAGTTTGGCCAGGCTGGCTAAGGAGTTCAGTGCTTAACATTGTCTATTGTAAGTGAGTCAAAATAACCACAGGTGGCTACCGTGCTGATGCCACACCTTTATCATCTAGGGGAAGCAGTGACAGATTTTATTTTCTTGGCTCCAAAATCACTGCAGAAGGTGACTGCGGCAAGGAAATTAAAAGACGCTTGCCCCTTGGAAGAAAAGCTATGACGAAACTAGACAGCATGTTAAAAAAAAAAAAAGACACATCACTTTGCTGATAAAAGTCCATCTAGTCAAAGCTATGGCTTTTCCAGCAGTCACATAGGGATGTGAGAGGTGGACTATAAAGAAAGCTGAGTGCTGAAGAATAGATGCTTTCGAACTGCAGTGCTGGAGAAGACATTTGAGAGTCCCTTGGACTGCAAGGAGATCAAATGAGTCAATCCTATAGGAAATCATCCCTGAATATTCATTGGAAGGACTGATGCTGAAGCTCCAACACTTTGGCCACCTGACATGAAGAACCTACTCATTGGAAAAGACACTGATGCTGAGAAAAATTGAAGGCAGGAGAAGAAGGGGGCGACAGAGGATGAGATGGTTGGATGGCATCACTGACTCAGTGGACATGAATTTAAGCAAACTTCAGGAGGCAGTGGAGGACAGAGGAGGCTGGCATGCTACAGTCCACGGGGTTGCAAAGAGTCAGACATGACTTAGCAACCGAACAACAATTAAAATATATGAATTTTAGAATCGGTGAGACTGTCTGCTGAAACTGACCTATTTGAAAAAAGGAGGCGGGGGTGGGGGCGCTGGGGGAAAGTTGAGATGTAGCTCCTGTGGCAATCTGTATTGGTTAATTTAAACAGTGATGTATATGTTGAGACTCACTTCCTCTCTCTCTGCCAAAGAAAAGAACATATGCAGACTTCTGGCTGAATGTATCTCAGACTCTGCCAAGTATGTAACTAAAATTAAGCAAAAGTTAATTGCTAATAGTTTTTCTTTTTTTACATGCTGTGAAAATCCTGGAAAGCACATAATCAGAGCAATCACATTCATATGGAAACGTAAAACATGAGCAAGCTTGTCTGTGAGCAGAGGCACAGTGTAGAGCCTCGTATCTCAACAGAGAACACACAGCACTTTATGACACGGACCAGAGAAGAGAAGCCAGCCTCAGCGCTACGTTAAAAACTATCTTGCTCACTTAATGCTTTCGTCTTCAAGAGTTTGTATGTATAACACAAATGTAATAAATTATTTATGCAACACGCTATCTTGGGAATTGGAAGGAACTCTATACACACAAATTCCTTGCAGATAAAAAGATCATCCTTAGTCTACTATATGATTTTTATTTTTTCTTTTAATGTAATTCCAGAAAATAATCAACAGATACTGATATTTTCTAAAGAAACTCCCTTTTTTACTCAAAAAGGAGTCCTGCAAAAGAGACACTGATGTATAGAACAGTCTTTTGGACTCTGTGGGAGAGGGAGAGGGTGGGATGATTTGGAGAATGGCATTGAAATACGTATAATATCATATATGAAACGAGTCGCCAGTCCAGGTTCGATGCACGATACTGGATGCTTGGGGCTGGTGAACTGGGACGACCTAGAGGGATGGTATGGGGAGGGAGGAGGGAGGAGGGTTCAGGATGGGGAACACATGTATACCTGTGGTGGATTCATTTCGATATTTGGCAAAACCAATACAATATTGTAAAGTTTAAAAATAAAATAAAAAAGGAGTCCTGGCTATTGAACTATTATGTTGTACATATAAAGCTATTATATGTCAATTATGTTAATTTTTTTAAGGGGAGTCTTGACAAGATCCTACTCTCCATATCTATTCCTGAATAACACACAGAGGAGCAAACATTGCAATAGAAATATTACCAAATGAAAACAAACAAAATCCATCTGTTAGCAGAGGTATGATTTAAAAAAAAGGTAGATCCTTTCTCCTGGGGCTAGAACAGGGTCCTGTGAGGGCCCACTGGCAGTGCTCAGGGACTTAGGAATTGTCCAACGGTGTGCTCTGCAGCGTAGAAAACAAACGTGCAGAAGGTGTCCCGTGGCAAGTGCAAGTCTCCCCACCAATCCCCAGTCTGCACCTCTACCGCCGGGATGAAGAAACATTTCCCCTGCATCCTCCCAAAATGTTGTCTGTGCAGATATTCACACATAACAGGCAGTCTTTTATTTCAAGAAATCATGTAAGTTTCATGAGCCTGAAGACGAGCTCTGGATTTCCACCCTAGAAACAATGGAATCCCTCTGGACTCGCACTTCCCCTCCTGTTCACACAGTACTCCGCCCAGGCTCCTCTGACCATGTGACGTCATGGCATCACCTACAGGAGAAAATGCAAAGTCCAGGAGCAGAGCTGGGACCCTGCTGCCCCTTCCCCGCGCCCATTGCTGCCCCTTCCCCCGCGCCCATTGCTGCCCCTTCCCCCGCGCCCATTGCTGCCCCTTCCCCCGAGCCCATTGCTGCTGCCAACCTGCCAGTCCTTGCTTCTCTCTAGAATTTCCTACCCAGACATCCTGCTGATGGTCACCATTCCGTGCTAGGACACCCACACTCTCTGCCCAAAGACCACGCTCCTGGGGAGACTCACCACAGTCAGTGGACTTTGATTGAGGTTCCCAGGGCAGGGCTCCTGTTTTGCTAGTATCTTTATCTGTCCTGCCCAGTACAGTCTGTGGCTGAATGTGTTAGTTGCTGAGTTGTGTCCGACTCTTTGCAACCCTATGGACTGTAGCCTGCCAGGTTCCTGTGTCCATGGGATGCTCCAGGCAAGAATACAGGAGTGGGTTGCCGTGCCCTTCTCCAGGGAATCTTCTCAACGCAGTGACCAAACGTGGGTCTCCCATGTTGCAGGCAGATTCTTTACCATCTGAGTCACCAGGGAGGCACCAAATATCTGTATTGATTAAACAATAAGGAGACCCAGAGAGTCCATAGTGGTCACTGTGGAGTATGAGTATCAACACCCACGGAAGCTGAACTGACTTCATTCTGTTGTGGCTGCAGAGCCCCAGGAACCAGGTATGGCTGGGTTGCATCGCATCACAGGACAGGACCGCTAAACCTCGCGTGAAGCCTCTCCCAGCCCCCAGCCCCATTTCCCTGTTAGCCCCACAGACTCGTCAGCGAATGCCTCTAGGTTTATCCGCGCAGCCCTGATTCCACAGGTCCAACAAGTAGGTTCTCATACATGTGAAGCGACCTGCAGGAGACTTCCATTTACTCCAATGAAATAAACAAGGAATAAAACTTCCTCCCTCAAAGCTTATGTTCCTCAACAATGCTCCATATAAAACAAATAATGCACTTGTGACGATGACAAGTCATGTACCTTTAAGATCCTGATTTCACTGCTATCAAATTTCCAGTTGTTTTTTTTTTTTTTTTTTGAGGACGGGAACAAAAGAACTTGGAAGCCCTGCTTATCTCTCCTACCTCATTAGGCTCTAGCTTGTGAGCTGGTGGCCATTCTGGGAAGTTTGTGGACTGTGCAACCTCTGCCTGCACTAGAACAGCACGAAGGCTCTAACCACGGCCACAGGTGGTCGATTCCAGTGCCCGAAGGGCTGTGTCCACGTAACCGGCGGTGGGCCTGGGCTCCTAACTGGTGGGATCCGAGCCGAAGTCTTGTAGCGCTGCTGGGTTTGCCTTCAGAAGTTCCCTTGATCCTTCTCCTAAAGCTGAACCTTCACACCGGTGTATGTATTTAGCTGTGTTTGAAAATACCTCTTTAAAACATCTACCTTAAATATTCATATTTCTGTGAAACTGGAATGATGTTTAACTCTGATAATATCTTTTAAAATAATACAAACTGCTTTTAGTCCCATTGGCAAGAATAAAGAATAAAGCACTGAGCATTTTGAAAAAAGTCTGAAGAGGAAACTGCTATCTTATAGGGATTTTTTTTTTCGTGTTTAAATAGGATGCACTTTAGTTATTGTGCAACGTAATTAGGCTAAATACGCTTTTAATGTTCTCCAACATTTTCATATCCATCTTCTGCCTACAGTAAAGCCCTAACAAAGAGGAGGAAGAAACCCAACCCTTTAACCTTTAACTCCTCTTTCAAAACCCTGCTGCTTCCCTGGTGTCTGTTTTAACATCACATCACGTCCGGCCTTGGAGCCCCTCCTCTGCTGGTTTCCACTCGCTCCTTCTTAAGCCCTGGTCCTTCCCGTGGTGGGGGGCCCGCTTTTCCGAGGAGCAGTAGGACCTCCCGGGGCGGTTCTCCTTCATCAGGGGGCTCCTCACCTCATCTAAATATGGTCGGCTGGGTGACCTCTAGGGTCCCTTTCTAACTTTATGATCTAACAATTATGACCATTTTTTTGTTGTGTATTTTAATTAGCACTTTACTTTCCAAATGAATCAAGCTGGGAAAACAAACGGGGGTGGGGGAGGGGAGGACGCAAGGGCTCTGACTCCTTTTTCATTTAATAATTGAAGAAAGATGGTGCTGGTTGATTTTGATGGGGAACAAAGACTTGGACAGAGTGAAAAGTCTGAAAGACTATTCAAAGAAACACAACATTTTGTAAAGCAATTATCTTTCAATTAAAAATTTTAAAAAATATTAAAATTATATATATATATAAAAGAAGCAACAGCTCGCCCTGTGACCTGGGCCGTGGCCCCCAGCCCAGCAAAGCACACACATTCCTGGACTAGCCTGTGCACCAACCATCATTTTCATGGAAATAAGTTAAGTGAGTTCTTCATCCTTAGAAAACAGATCTTTCAGCAAAAGTCATCTCTATCATTTTTCCCTGGGCCAAATCATTTTTTTAACAGGCAAAATGATCTGTGAAAGCACGTATCTCTCTGAATTTTCATGTTTTATTACTTCAGATTCAAATTAATGAGCTTTTACTTATATCTAAAACAGCACAAATCATTATATTAAAATATGCACATGCGTAACTGGTCTCTTCCATCATTGGCAAAAGAAATAATCATTTTTTCTTCTTGAAAATATTTCTTTTTTTTTAATTTGAGAAATGAATGTTGATGCTCTGGGTCCTCTCAGAAGTTTCCACATCTGAAGGAATGTTCAGCAGAAAGTCTGCCCCACGTTGCTATGAGAGGCAGCCTTTGAAAAGCTGGCCTTATCATTTGTGATGACAACTTGTTCCCTATTGCTTCATCACTTTTTTCATATACTCAAATAAAAGCATTAACTAAAAAAAACAGAAAGCATTTCTCATTTTAAAATATTTCTTTTTTCTTCCCACAAAGAAAAATTCAGATCTTCAACTTTAGTTATTTTGACCAGGACACACCCAAGAACCAAAAATAAGAAAGAGGCCCGTGACACAAATTTATGCTCTTAATGAGTTCCCCACAGATAGAAGGCTAGTTTGGGTTTATTAATTTATGGTTAAACTTTCCAAGTTGTTAAGAATGGTTTATTAAGAATCAGGAAGGAGAGTTTCCAGAGTCTTAACCAAGGATGAGAGCAAAAGTGTCTGTCAATGTGACACTAAGTCAATGGACAGAAATACCATAAAACCTAGATATAAGAGAAAAAAAAAATCACGTGGGGCCATCAGTGCAACAGGGGAAACAGCCCTCAACCTTGGAGAATCTTAAATCATATGATTCAGCAAGCATATTCAACATGATACAGGGCTTGTTTGTTTTCTGTTTGTATTTTTAAGGCTAAGATGTGTTTAAGACATTATTTCAGAAAGACTACCATCCAAAGAAGATCTGGCATTTCAATTGACTGGGAAAGTCACTTGTAACCAATCTCTTCAAAAACCTCCAATAAACGGAGACCTTTTAAATTTAACATTCTCTTCCTCTGAAAGTGGGATAGAAAGAAAAAGTGAAGTAAAAAGTCAATGTAAAGTGAAAGAACTTCTACAAGGTCAAGGTAGATGGATGTGACATGGGTGCGATTATCTTTAAATTTTGTGCTTTCTTTTCATCTTAATTTCACTCTAAAAATAACTATTAAATAGCAAGATTCTTAGGAAGAGATTTGCAACCATAGAAATTAGAATTATCTATCTTTAAGAGAATGTTGAGGGGAGAAAGCGAATTGTAGGGACATACAGAAATAAATATGTGGTTTTTTGGTATATTTTAAAAACACACATAGATTGACTACGTATTATATCCTGTGAATATGCAACCGTTTAGTAGAATGGCCTGGAAAATCATACACCAAACTCCCTATAGTCATTGCTCTGGAGAGTATGGGAAAGAGCTGGCAGAAAGAACTTCCTGTCTTACTGATAATCCTTCCTTTACTTGAAAGAAAAAGCTACTTTTTCCTTCACTTGAAAGGAAAAGATTGTGACTTAAAAGCTAATGTGACAAAATGACAACTCACAATTCTGGATGGCTGGAATACAGCTCTATGCTTTATTACTTGCTTTAATTTTCTGTTTTTAATTTTTTTGTTTCTTTAATACTTCTCACTTTGGGCATGACCCATCGTGGCCATGATTCTGAGGACAGTGAGAGGCTAGGAACTTGACTTCTGGCTTCTCTCCATCTCATTATTTAGAAGAGAAAAATCAAGAAGACCACCAGCAGCCTGTGAAACAGTGTCAGGCTGAGTGACCTGCCCGTCTCTGGAAACAATCCACATCCCACTAAACACAAATGTGAATGCTTCCAGCCGGCCAAGTGGAGATTTTTTCTGGTTTATCTCAACAGTATTATCGAGAATATAGTTAGTGGGAAACAAAAGAGAAGCATTGAAAGCCATTTTCAGGACTGGCTCGTTGCTACAATAAGAATGGTAATCACTGGCGCGGAGCGGATACCAGGTAGAATTCCCACCCCTGCAGAAGAGCTGACGTCTTCCTAACGCATGGAGTGGCCATAGCAACCACGTGGGCAGCACAATGCCTTCCACCGTAACACTTCCTTAGCAACCATTTAACACCCTGACTTTGAAATCATCCATTATTTTGGCGACAGGAAGAATATTTGCTGTTCATGAACTTTCAAAGGTCATCAGCTGAAAACAAAACCGCTTCCTGTGATTCAGCCCCTCCCCATTCATGAAATGTACAAACCACTCTGCAGATGTAAAACCTAATTTGTTGAGGAAAAAATACTTTTTGCACCTTTAATGGGAAAATAAAATCTTATTTTGGGTACATTAGAAAAAAAATCCTAATGTCAATGCCCACATTTTATTAATTGCTACTGATTAATAGAAAGAATAAAAATTATCAAAAATGAATCATTTTGTGGAAGCAGTTTTAAGCATTTTGGTTTATCCTTTAAAGTCAGTTATTAGAGTAAGACTTTAATAGGCTTATTAAAGCCTATTAAAAATTGCCAGGAGAACTATTAACAGCCTCAAATGTGCATATGATACCACTCTAAAGGCAGAAAGTGAAGAGGAACTAAAGAGCCTCTTAACGAGGGTGAAAGAGGAAAGTGAAGAAGCTGATTTAAAACTCAACATTCAGAGAACTAAGATCACAGCATCTGGTCCCATCACTTCATGGCAAACAGAAGGGGAAAGATTGGAAACAGAGACTATTTTCTTGGGCTCCAAAATCACTGTAGACGGTGACTGCAGCCATGAAATTAAAAGACACTTGCTCCTTGGAAGGAAAGCTCTGACAAAACTAAACAGCAGAGACATCACTTTGCTGACAAAGGTCCCATCTAGTCAAAGCTATGGTTTTTCCTGTTGTCAAGTAGGGATGTGAGAGTTGGACCATAAAGAAGGTTGAGCACTAAAGAATTGATGATTTTGAACTGTGGTGTTGGAGAAGACTTTTGAGAGTCCCTTGTAAGCCAGGAGATCAAACAAGTCAGTCCTACAGGAAATCACCCCTGAATGTTCACTGGAAGAACCAGTGCTGCAGCTGAAGCTCCAATAATTTGGCCACCTGACATGAAAAGCCAACTCATTGGAAAAGACGCTGATGCTGGGAAAGATTGAGGGCAGGAGGAGAAGGGGGTGACAGGATGAGACGGTAGGATGGCATTACCAATTCAATTGACGTGAGTTTGAGCAAACTCCAGGAGGTAGTGGAGGACAGGGAAGCCTGGCGTGCTGCAGTCCTTGGGGTCACAAAGAGTTGGATGTGACTTAGAAACTGAACAACAAAGTAAGACTGTAAATGGAATTATTTTGTTAATTATCTTTTTGGGTTGTTCGTTGCTAGTATAGAAATGCAACTGATTTTTGTTGAATTTGTATTTTGGAACTTTGCTGAATTCATTTATTAGCTCTAACTTCACGTGTATAATCTCTAGCATTTTCTAGATAAAAGATCATGTTGTTTGTGAATACAGATAATTTCATTTCTTCCTTTCTAATTTGAATGCCTTTTTCTTGCAGAATATCTAATATGATATTGACTAGAAGTGGCAAAAGTGGGCTCTGTTCCTGATTCCAGGGGGAAAGCTTTAGTCTTTTGCTGCTGAATATGTTGCTAGCCATGAGTTTTTCGTATATGGACTTTTATCATAGTAAGTTTCCTTCTATTTCTACTTCATTAAGTGTTTTTATTATGAAAGGATGTGGAAGTTTGTCAAATTCTTATATTGCATCAACCGAAATGATTTTTTTTCCCCTCATTCTATTAAGGTAACTTATCACATTGATTAATTTTTGTTGACCCGATTCTCAAATTCCAGGAATAAATTCTACTTGGTCATAGTGTAAAAAAATAAAGTAAGTAAGCCTGTAAAGCTCATACAGTTAGCAAAAATGCAAAATTAGTTGACTTTCAAATTTTAACTAATATTATTAAGACTTGAACTTAATTTTCAACAGGAAAGAAAAAGTGGCCAATGTTTATACTACTTCCAGAAAAGCATAGTTTCATATTGTTATAAAATTCACTTGAATAATGCATTTAATCAGCTTCTACATTGGCAATGTCTTCAAATAATTTTACCAGCTGGGTATGTCTGAGAAGAAATCAGAGAATTTTCCAATACTATTGAGGTGCTTTCATTTATTAACTATTTTCAAAATACCCTACTTGATGAGAAGAAAATACTCAAACTGTTTCTCAAAGCTTTATGGCTCATTTTACTTGCTCCGGCTAGAACCTCTAATATAGTATTGAATAGAAGTAGCTGTGAGATTCATACTAATTAGAATAAACTTATTTTTAGAATGATTCTTGTTAATTTTATAAACCAAGTAGTTGTTTTTTTTTTTTACTAATTATGCATATGTGTAGCACATATTTAAATCTAAAGTATAAAAAGGCTAAAATGTAAGAAAATTTGAGGAGGTTTCTGCTTCCGTTTTCTCCTGGTGAATCACAGTGATGTCCAAATGTGTCCAACAAGTTCAAAAGTTGGTACAGTTGTTGGCTGTTTTTGCTCATTTCTGTGAATTGAAACAACTGCAGTAAATACACAAGGTGAATGATTGGTTCAGAAATAAAATACTTGCTTTCACTCTAACTCCTTACAAAACAGCAGGTTATTCTTTATGTACATATAGTAATTATTGGGAGAAGGCAATGGCAACCCAGTCCAGTACTCTTGCCTGGAAAATCCCATGGACGGAGGAGCCTGGTAGGCTGTGGTCCATGGGGTCGCTAAGAGTTGGACACAACTGAGCGTATTCACTTTCACTTTCATGCGTTGGAGAAGGAAATGGCAACCCACTCCAGTGTTCCTGCCTGGAGAATCCCAGGGACGGGGGAGCCTGGTGGGCTGCCGTCTATGGGGTCACACAGAGTCGGACACGACTGAAGCGACTTAGCAGCAGCAGCAGCAGTCATTATTACCAGTCGTTGCCCTTTGCAATGGCATTACTCACTTTAACTTCATGAGCTCTCTGGACTTCCCAAAGCCTTTCCACGAACTGCCTTTTCTCCACGGTCTGCGGTTAACTACCCTCTTCCCTCCTCCAGCCTCCGTCTTCACCACTCCCTCTTCATCCCTTCCTCCCTCCCTCCTTTCCATGCACAAGGACCTTGTATTCTGCTCTGAAAGCATCGAGGAAGCCACGTGACTGATCCCTGAGAAAGTCACAGGCGAGTCATCAAAGTGGAGAGGTGGAGAGCAGGGCAGGGGTCCTTTTGTTTTAAGACTCAGGAACTGAGGTTCATGGAGGGTGAAAAGCTACCCAAGGTTTAATCAAATCAGCACCAGGTCCTAAGTCTCCTGGATGTTTTTTCCAACTAAGATTTTTCTCTCCATATTCAGATGTATGTAGCAAGATGAACCATACGTACGTGTGGGTTTGATCCTCCCATTCTCTCCATTTTAAAAATAAGGAGCAGCAGGTGTGAAGCAGGGAGGCAGGGGAAGGAGAATCTGGGTCCTGCCCCTGGCATCTTTAAAGCACACATTAGTGGCTGGTGTCCTGCAGTTTCCTGAAGACCAGTGTTGGGCCCAGAGCCCGCTTCCCTCCATGGGCCTGACGCGTGGCGGTGGGTGGAGGATGGTGCGTTTGAGTGGCAGGAGAGCTGCTCTCCTGCCATGTGCTTGTTTCCTCGCCATGTGCGTGTCTCCTGCCATGTGCGTGTCTCCTGCCATGTGCGTGTCTCCTGCTGTGTGCGTGTATCCGTGGGGGCAGAGAGCGAGAACAGACAAAGACTGTGCGGTTTCCAGGGAGGCAGGGGACTGCCTTTCCTCCCGAGGAATGAGTTGATTGCTTTCTCTGTGTATTGTTGCAGTTTTCACGAATGACCCTTTTCTAAGGAATGGTTAAGACAGGACACTGGTCATTTAACCCATGAGAAGAGAGCCAGAGCCTCATCTTTGCCACCAACAGCACTCCGCCTCTAGGAAGGATAACGGATTATTCTGAATTATCTTAAGCAAGAAGATAAATCTGGTGAACTTTCTGTGAAAAGCAGGTGGGTGCTCTCCTGTTATGATCAAGTTCTAGCCTAGGGAAATGGCCGGCTGTGCAAAAGGACTTGAAAGATGGATTAAGACAGAGAAGGTTCATTCCCCCAGGGCATTTTCCTGTATTGTTGTTCAATGTTTAATGCTTCCAAAAGACTATCTGTATAAAGCACAGTGCTAAGTTATGAAGCTTGAGAATAAACTGACCACTGTGAGTCAGTCATCAAACACGGAATGAGAACAGGCCTCCACCGGCACTTCAGCTCTGGCCTGCTCTCTCCCCTCCCCATTTCCACCTTCTCCCTAGAGGGCCCGTATTTCTCGTGTCTATTTTTTAGCTTTGCTTGGTTTGGGATTTCAGCAAACCGTGTCACCGTGTTTACAATATGCCAGCTTTCATTTAGCATTTTGTTTCTAAATTCACCCACTTGGTAGCATGTAGATGACATAGCCATTTTCACTTCTGCCTAATGTTCCATTTTGTGAATAAACAACTTTTATTCCTCCTGTTGACAGATTTCTGGGTTGTCTCCAAAGCCACTGTGCACCTCCCTGTACCCCTAGTAGATCTGAACCCACCTTCCACTGTCACGACGCAGGGTGGGTTCCATCCTGCGGGTTTCTTTCACCTCCCACCTTCCCACATGGACACAGTTCTGACTGGCCTAGAAAGGACCCTACCCTCCAATGCACTGCTGAAGCTGAAGCTCCAATACTTTGGCCACCTGATGTGAAGAACTGACTCATTGGAAAAGACCCTGATGCTGGGAAAGATTGAAGGTGGGAGGAGAAGGGGACGACAGAGGATGAGATGGTTGGATGGCATCACCGACTCGATGGACATGACTTTGAGTGGCTCTGGGAGTTGGTGATGGACAGGGAGGCCTGGCGTGCTGCAGTCCATGGGGTCGCAGAGAGTCGGACATGACTGAGCGACTGAGCTGAACTCACGGGTGCCCATGCCCCGAAAGGCCCAGGCACAGTCACAGAGCATGTGTCATGCCCTGCTGGTCTCCTGAGGTATGCAGAACCTAACCAGGCCATTTCCCACCACCCTTACTCCAAGTAACCTGCCATGTAGAATTCCGATCCTTGATTCTCACCCACTGCTTCTGTCCTCATCATCACCTGTGACGTTCCCCACGATGTCCTGCCCTGCTCCCGCCTCCCTCCAGGATGAGGTCAGAGCCTTCTTCCCAGTGTTCCACTCCACCCTTGCTGACTTCTTTCTGGCCCTCAGCATCATTTCACTTACCCAGTAATGAGTCATCAAATGTTCTAACTTTGAATAAATGATTTTTAAGAACTCATATGACCTTCATCTTGACCTGCCAAGTCTACTGCATTGGAAGACCTTATAAGCACATGAGGAAACTTCAGCTCCAGCCTCCAGAACTCAGCACATTCTCAGTTCACCACAACCATCTCACCTGCTACTTGATACAATCTCAGCCCTACCAAAGTTGCTCTTGTATTCAGTCAACAAACATGTATATATATACATGACTCATTGGTAAAGAATCTGCCTGCCAATGCAGGAGATGCAGGTTCAAGCCACTGGAGAAGGAAAAGTATTCCAGTATTCTTGCCTGAAAAGTCCCATGGACTTAGAAGCCTGGTGGGCTATACTCCGTGGGGCATAGGGTTGGACACGACTGAACTACTGAGCACACATGCATATACATTAATATATAGTGATGTTGACGGAGAACTGAATAGGACAGGGTTCTTGCCCACAGGGGGCTCACAGGTAAGAACACAGACAGACAACTGTAAGCAGCCCTGGTGAGTTTGAAGGTAGAGAAACACTCTTTTAAAGGGCATGCCTGGCGGGGACATCTAGCTTCTTCAGGGCTGGAGGAGGAGGTGTTCAGTGACAATTTCCTGGAGGTGAGTGGGATCTGGCAGAGCAAAGCTGCTGCTGCTGCTGCTGCTAAGTCGCTTCAGTCATGTCCAACTCTGTGCAACCCAATAGACGGCAGCCCACCAGGCTCTGTCGTCCCTGGGATTCTCCAGGCAAGAACACTGGAGCGGGTTGCCATTGCAGAGCCAAGAGGAAGCATCTATTCCATCGAGAATATAAAACACGAGCAAAGGAAATCAGGGAAGCGTATCATGGTGAATGTAGGGAACTTCAAATTATTCCAGAACTTCTCTACCACCTCCTCTGACACGGCTCCTTCCATAATCCTCTCCCTCCCATGTCTGTGCCTGTCTTCCTCTGGCTCATTCTTTTCCATCTACAAGCCTTGTCCAAGTATCCCTTGTTCTGATGACCCTCCCTCAGCCCTGCCGTCAGCTCAGGGGCAGGTCCTCGACAGGTGCTCGCCAGCCTACCCACCACAGAACTGGGATCCAAGAGTGAGGCAGACTGCCCTGCTGCCTCTTCTCTTCCTGTCCTCCCATTGCTTGGAGCAAGACACGGTAGCGGGACCCAATCCAAAACTGCTCAGCACTCAAAAACCGGGAAAATCTCCACTTGCATGGGAAAGACGATCAACCAAGGCCAAAGCAAAGATGACACAGGTGTTGCTATTCAGATACATCAAAACAGCTATTACACAGAAAGGATTTGGAGTTTTGCGTTTACCTGGTATGCGAGACTCTGTGCTACTTGGAATAAGTTCTCTTTCTGAGGACAGAGGCCTGTTTTTGCCTCAAGTCTGAATGTCTTATTGCCTTTTACATCCTCTGCTGCATGCTAAGTCACTTCTGTCATGACCAACTCCTTGTGATTCTATGGACTGTAGCCCTCTAGACTCCTCAGTCCACAGGATTCCAGGCAAGAATATTGGAGTGCGTTGCCATGCCCTCTCCATATATTCAATTTTTTCCCTTCTCAGATTATTCACATTTATATCTTTAAGTGGTACAGGTTTGAATCCAATTGTAAAGCGCCTTGAGTTTGTCTAAGGACAATGAAATTTAACAAATAATAAAAATAATAATTCCTAGTAATTTTTTTGCCTAAGCATTCAGCGTGAAAGTGCAATAAAATAGAATAGTCTTTAATATTCAGAAAGGCCAGTCATTTTCTTTCAAAATGTAATTGAAATTTTCATGCTTAATGAATCCCAGTATGGAAAGTAATTAATAGAGATGTTGAATCTAGTAAAGTGACAAAAATGTGTTTGTAACAATTATCTTTACACCAAAAAAATGAATATATCATAAGAGAAGAGTTAATAACCCCCTCATGTGATTAATTTGAACTGCTGTGTTTTCCAGATAATACATTAGAGTCTGTGTTACAGTGGGGGAAAAAAGAATCCCTATGAAAGTTATAAATGGAAAATGGTGAAGTAAAATAGCACAGTTCTGCAGGTGCCCAACAAATGCCATCCGACACTGGGTTCTCAGGAAGATGGAGAGCAAAGTGACAAGCTTGGAAAGCCAGGTCCCTGGTGTTTAACGAAGTCCACGCAAGAGGAAAGCATCATCTCTGAGAATTTATGAGACCATCTCTGTGCTCTCTGTAGTCACCAAATCCTCGTGATAAATAACCGCTGAGATTTTGTGCACAGGAGGCACAGCACCGAGCTTCACCTGCCTGCGCCGGCGTCAGGGGCTGATTGGACCTTGACAGAGGTATCTGATGATCAACCCTCCTGCATATTTAATATAATGCCTGACACTGACTGTCTCTCTACTCAGCATCTGCTTGGTGTTTTAACTTCCTGTATCTGGTGTCTGACCATGCTGCTGCTGCTACTGCTGCTAAGTCACTTCAGTCATGTTCGACCCTGTGCGACCCCATAGACGGCAGCCCACCAGGCTCTGGTCCCTGGGATTCTCCAGGCAAGAACACTGGAGTGTGTTGCCATTTCCTTCTCCAAAGCATGAAACTGAAAAGTGAAAGTGAAGTTGCTCAGTCGTGTCCGATCTTAGCAACCCCATGGACTGCAGCCCACCAGGCTCCTCCATCCATGGAATTTTCCAGGCAAGAGTACTGGAGTGGGGTGCCGTTGCCTTCTCCAGTGTCTGACCATAGGCAGGTTCAACTCTGGTTGATGTCTTGCTGTTTCTTATCTGGTGCATTCAGCCCTAAGACTGGGTATCTGTGCAAAAGGAGCAAAAAAGAATTAAGAGAGATGCAAAGACAATAATAGCATTATCCTTTCAGGACTTTGTGTGTTGGAGAACATGAAATACACGAACACTAACCATCCTATTTTGGTGAGAGCCTGTAGTCAGCAGAATAAGGTCCCCCTCCTAAAAGATGCTCAAGTCCTAATTTCTGGAAACTGAGAATGTTATCTTATGTGCAAAAGGGTCTGTGAAGATGTAATTAACTTGCAGATCTTAAGATGGGGCTATCATCCTGGATTTATCAAGTGAGCCCACTTGATAAATCGCTGTTGATAAATCGCTGTTGCTATTTAGTTACTGAGTTGTGTCTGACTCTCTGTGACCCCATGGACTGTAGCCCTGCAGGGCTCTTCTATCCATGGGATTTCCAGCGAAGACTACTAGGGTCGGTTACCATTTCCTTCTGCAGGGGATCATCCCAACCCAGGAATCCATCCCACATCTCCTGCATTGGCAGGCAGATTCTTTGCCACTGAGCCACCAGGGAAGCTCTAATGTAATCACAGGGGACCTTAAAAGTGGGAGGCAAAAATAGAAGGAGAAGCAGAGAAAGATTTGACTGTAGAAGAGGAGGTGATATTACATGAGAAAGACTTGGACAGATGCTGCTGGCTTTGAAGATGGAGGAAGAGGCCACAAGCCAATGAATGTGGACAATTTGTAGAAACTGGAAAATTCAAGAAGGAAAAGGCTCCAAAAGAAATGCCTTCTACTAACACCTTGATTTACCCAACACAGCAGGACCTGTGCTGAACGCGTAATTCATAAAGCTGCAAGATAATGCTTTTATGTCATCTTAGTCCACTACGTCTTTGGTTATTTGTTACACTAGCCATAGAAAATAACACAATGCCCCAAATCAAGGGGGGAAAAAAAAGGCCATAGAAGGGAGAAATACTCAAAAATATGGAAACTTAGCTTCCTTAATTGGTAGTTAATTTGCTGTCTAAGCTAAGTATAATCCGAAAGTTGTAATTAAAGTATGTTCACCTTGAACTCTTAAATCAAAAGTTTCTTAATAATTCAAAATTTAATCACGAAGTTAGCATATAGCTCTGTAAAAGGACTAAGTCATGTGAATCACTGACAAGTTAATTGTCTTCTGGGATTTTCCTGTCAGCCTCTTCATGAATTTGATTTATTGCTTCAGAAAAATTATATTGCTAATTTAAGCCTGCCTTACAGGCCTTGCCACAGACACACCCCCTTACTTCAATGCACAGAAATGTATTTGATCATCCTAATTGAAAATCACTCTGTAACCTAGTCAGAGGGTCCGGAGCGGGGCCAAGGTGTGGGAAGTCCGATCAAGCCTGTTACAAACTGCCTAAAAATAGATTGAGCCCTATTGATCCCTAAGGCAGTTCAGACGTGTACAAGCGTCACACGCAGAGTTAAAGATCAATACAGTTTCATTGGTTTTCACTTGACCTTCAGAGATGAACACTGGACTCAATTACCCAACCCTCCCCTAACATTTCCTGTGGGACTTGGAACTCTGCTAACTCAATTCACCGTGTTTCCCCCTCGTCCACACACAACGCAGCATCCGTCATAAACTAACTCTGAAGCCGCGACGTTACTCAGGACAAGAACCACATCTTACTGCATGCCCAGTGACGCACATTCTGCTTCAGTGCATCGGCTCTACAGTGCCTCTCGACCTAGCTAATATCCATCATGTGGAGTAGGAAATAGTACAGCCAGATTTCAAAAGCCAAGTTCAATTTTTTAGGTGAATTATGCACAGTTTTAAAATGCCGCTGAATACAAAGAGAACAAAACGACCCAAACACAGGTTTTAGTGTGCAGCTTTCGTGCTGCTGCAGGTTTTTAACACTTACTTTGTCACACTCTGATGTTTCACATCCACTTTCTTGCTCATAAATTAACGAGTAAATAACTTGCCTACTCTATAAAATCATGCAATCCTTGAAGGCAGTGACCACTTTATGGCTACCTGGCAATCCGAAATAGTGTATTCCGTAGGCAAGGGCTTGGTGAGTAGCTGCTTTCCTAGAGATTAAAAAAAAAAACCCTAGAGGAGAGCATCTTATCATGACCGTCCAGCTACACAGACCCCAGGGACTATTACAGAACATGTCGTGAGTTACTATTACAGTTGTAACTTTACTCATGGTTTTTAAAGTGCCTTCTATCAGTCCTACAAGGATATATTCTCTTTGAAGGTCAGGAACAGATGGTTTAGATTTTTATCCTCTACCCGAGCATGTAATGTGGCACAGTTTTACTCATTCATACCATTCCTACAGAAGGAATGAATAACATCAAGAAACAGCTGTGTGCACTAAAAAAGGGGTCATCTCTCCTACCAAGGGTTTTTAGGAGTGTGATAATTCTGTTTAAAGCCTGATTTCTAAAGCAGTGGTGGGCATTGATCATAGAAGAGAAGATTCTTCTCAGGAAGGAAGATTTCTTTCCCAGAAGCACAAGGAGAGCCCTGGGGCACAGTGAGACTGTTGGTTTAGAGAAATCTCACGCTCAGAACTGGAGTATCATAGGCTCAGTGCTCTACAAATCTTGAGCTGAGTGTTGATGGGCCAGTTTAAAAACTCTGAAAAATAACACTCTTTAAGAACCAGGAGTGATGAAAGAGTCCATCTAATTCAACCACCTTCATTTTAGAGAAGAGGAAATCAGAACAGAAGAGTAAGTTCCAACTACTAGTTAACTTAAAAGCTGGGAACAACCCAGGTTGATGGTGAGAAATGAATTAACTGGTGTCTGGAGAAATTGAGAGAAGGCAACGGAGGAGGGGAAATGTGTCTTTAATGCATGTGACTGGTAACAGCACACTTCAGAGTTGTGTAGGACTCACTTCTGTCTAGTCAAGGCTATGGTTTTTGCAGTAGTCATGTATGGATGTGAGAGTTGGACCATAAAGAAAGCTGAGCACTGAAGAATTGATGCTTTTGAACTGTGGCGTTGGAGAAGACTCTTGAGAGTCCCTTGGACTGCAAGGAGATCCAACCACTCCATCCTAAAGGAGATCAGTCCTGGGTATTCATTGGAAGGACTGATGCTGAAGCTGAAACTCCAATACTTTGGCCACCTGATGTGGAGAGTTGACTCACTGGAAAAGACCCTGATGCTGGGAGGGATTGGGGGCAGGAGGAGAAGGAGAAGTCAGAGGATGAGATAGCTGGATGGCATCACTGACTCGATGGACATGAGTTTGAGTGAACTCCAGGAGTTGGTGATGGACAGGGAGGCCTGGCATGCTGCGATTCATGGGGTCGCAAAAAGTCGGACACGACTGAGCAACTGAACTGAACTGAACTGAAGACTCACTTCCCTGGCCCTCGGGGCTGTTGATCAAATAACCCACCCCATGTCCACCTTCTCACCCTTTATCTTCTCCTTTCCACTTTTCCACATTAATGTCCTGCTGCGTGCTCACTCCACTAGTTCCATCGACAAGCAAATCCTTTCTCATCTTTTTAGTTTTTAGGCCCCCTTTTTTTTTTAACAAAGGTAAGGAAATTAATACAGTTGAATAAAATTAAATAATTCAAACTTCAAGCTTCCAGTATGGTAGAATACTGAATAATACACAAGAGGTATTGTCACTACCTTTAATAGGAGCTAAATCCAAAAAGCAGCAAGTGATGCCAAATCACTTACTTAAATGTGCTCTTGAAAAGCAGCAAGTGATGCCAAATCACTTACTTAAATGTGCTCTTGAAAGTGATACAAATGAACTTACTGACAAAACAAAGAGATTCAGACTTAGAAAATGACATTATGTTTGCTGGGGGGAAGGGATAGTTAGGGAGTTTGGGAAGGTCATATACTCACTGCCATATTTAAAATGGATAATCAACAATTGCCTACTGTATAGAACACGGAACTCTGCTCAATGTTATGTGCCAGCCTGGATGGGAGGGGAGTTTGGGGGATTATGGATACATGTGTATGTATGACTGAGTCCCTTTGCTGTTCTCCTGAAACTATCACAACATTGTTAATCAGCTATGTGTGTGTGCCTGCCAAGTTGCTTTAGTCATGTCCAATTCTTTGCAATCCTATGGACTGTAGCCGCCCAGGCTCCTCTGTCCATGGGGATTCTCTAGATGAGAATACAGGAGTGGGTTGCCTCGCCCTCCTCCAGGGGAGCTTCCCCACCTAGGGATTGAACCTGCATCTCCTGAGGCTCCTGAGTTGCAGACGGATTCTTTACTGCTGAGCTACTAGGAAAGCCCATTAATCAGCTATACCCCCAATACAAAAAAAAAAGTTTAAAGCTTGGAAAAAACCTTAATGTGCACTTGAAAATCACCATCCACTTCGCAACCTCATAATAAGTTCAAATGTCCCCAATAATTTTGCTTTTATTTGTTTTCCATGCAGACCAAGTTAGCTGCTCAGAGGGTGGGAAAGTGATGGACACTGGACTAGACAAGGTAGACTGAATCTGTGAGGCGATAGCTGCAAACAGGATTCAGGTGGGAACTGTACGGCTGAGGTGGGGTCAAGACAAGGAAAGGTGACCATGGGGATAGAATTGCTTGAGTTCCATTTGAAGAAGATCAAGCAAGGTCAGGAAGAGTTGGGGCTGGGACTTTTCAGTGCCAGGGAAGGTTCAATCCTGGTGGATTGGTACCTGTGGGAAGACCTGGAGAAAATATTGCTCGTGAACCTCAAAAAAGAATGTGGAGCCACAGGAACTCTCATTCATTGCTGATGGGAATCCAACATGGTAGAGCTATTTTATAGACAGTTTGACAGTTTCTTACAAAGTCAGACACAATCTTGGGGGACCTCCCTGGTGGTCCAGGGACTGAGGCTCTGCCTTCCCAATGAGGGGGCCCGGGTTCAATCCCTGGTTAGGGAACTAGACCCCACACACCGCGACAAAGTGTTCACGCGAGGCAGTGAAGGATCCCTCAGGCTGCAGCTAAGACCTGGCGCAGCAAATGAATAAATGTTGAAAACGAAACAAAAGCGTAATCCCACCAGATGGTCCAGCAACCCAGCTCTTTATCGTTCATGAGCGGAGGACCCTTCCCAGGGCTTCTGCCTGACCTTTGTGGTAGTTCATGCATCCATCCAGCCATCCATCCATGCATCCATCTACGTCTTCTAACATTTGGGGCACTGTGATGTCATGCTTTTAAAGAGGCAAATAACTGCCCATAGCAGCCATCTGTCTGGATAATATTAATAGCAAAATACTCTAAGTTATTTTGTACTCTCTTACGTATAAAGTTGGTAGAAACTTATTGTTGCTTTGTATTATTTAAATGCATTTTGTTTTGGTAAATGAACTGAGTATAAAATATTTAGGCCGTTAACACTGTTTTCAGAAAGCTTTTTAATTTCAGCAAGTTTGGTCACGTGTTGCAGGCCTGTTAACACAGCTGACTTTCCGCGTCAGCATACTGCACATTTCTTTGTCCTGTTGTTGACTTGCAAGCCCTAGTCATGGCCGAGTACATGTACAGCAACAGAAGTAAATTAAAGATTCTGGCCAAGACTGGATTATGTGGAATCCAGTCTCTGGTTTTGGGTCATTATGTAAAAGGCCTGAAGAATTACCACCTTAGTGTGCCATCTGTTATAACTGAATGTTCTTTGTATATCTGTCTCTGGTGTAAAAGGTGGAGTAACACAATTACAATACACGATTAAATGCAGTAGTCCAGATTTTTTTTCATTTCCAATAAATACCTCTTATTTACCACCTCTAGAAAAAGAAAGAAAGTTTTAAAGCTCTTCAGGGAAGGAAAAACAAAACGAAACTGAGGTCTGATGAAACTTCAGGTAGTTATTTTCAAAAAAAAATTGAGTTGAAATGAGTTGAAAACTTATGTTCACACAAATACCTACATATAGATATTACCGCAGCTTTATTACTAATTGCTAAAACTTGGAACCAACCAAGATGTAAACTAGTACATTCAGTCCTAAAAAGAAATGAGCTATCAACCATAAAACAACATGGAGGAACTTCAAATGCATGTTACTAAGTGAGAGAAGCTGAAAGAGCTTCATGCTGTATCATTCCAACTATAAGACATTCTAGAAAAGGGAAAACTGGAGATGATGCAAAGATCATGGTCGCCAAGGGTTGGGATGAGGAAGGGGTGAATACACGGGCCACAGAAGATTTTTAGGGCTCTTAACCTGTTCCCTGTGATATTATAATGGTAGATACATGACATTACCTGCCACTCGCATTTGGCAAAACCCACAGAATGTACCAAGAGCGATCCCTAGGATAAACTACAGACTTCAGTTAGTAATAATGTATCAATGTCGGTTCATCAATCATAACACATGTGCTGCACTCACATAACATGTCAGTAATAAGGGAACTATTGCAGGAAGGGATGTGAAGGGAAGATGAAAAAGGAATATAAGGAACATTGTTCTTTCTGCTCAACTTTTCTGTAAGCCTATAATTACTCTAAAACACAAAATCTTGTCAGGGGCACTGACAAGAATAATCAATTTTAGGCTTGGACACTCATGGCTGATAGTTCAAAATATCACTGCCGTTTTTCTACAGTGGTTTAGTGACCGAGAACCATCATGCCACTCCACTCCACCCGTTCCCAGTCTTTGTTTCTCTGTCTTAATTGTAAGAAGGCACAGGCCTTATAAAAAGAAATGGAATGATTCACTATGAAGAATAAAAACCTCCATTTCAGTTTCAAAAATCCCATCATCAGAAATAAAGACGTGACTCAAGGTCTTTTGACAAGAGGCCAGCTTTCCCTCTGGCTTCAGCAGACCATGCCACCTGGCAGTGCTCTGCTCCGGCTGCGTGGCTCCCACACCCTCCTCCTGACGGTTTACCAGTGAGGAGCCTGAGCCCCACCGCTGCCCAAGCAGCTGCAGATCACTGGTACCCAGTGGAAGCTGCTCTCAGCAGGCCAGCTGGGGGAGCTCCTCCTGGGTGGTCCCTGCCCATTCTGCCACATCAGGGGCACACACCCTGTTACCCATGATTGTAAGAAAGTGGGCAGCTACTTGTGAACTAGCCAGTGGCTCCACCAACTTGCAAAGAGGGTTAAGGATAGGTGTTTTGATACGCAGCTCAAAGGCTAGCATTTTGCGTTTTAACTTCTGTAGATAGCTCTCCAATGTTAAAAGGGAATAAATACCTGTTTGACAGATTTCCACACTGAAATACATCTAATGAAAAAGAAACATTCACAAAATAACAGTAATTTGAATTTATTGTGTTTATTATGGGTCAGGTATCGGAACTGACACCTTACATCATCTCATTTTGCTTTCAAAAAGTAGTGTAAAATAGGTAGAATTTTTGTTTTATAGAGTCACAAAAATCTAAACCTGCCCAACAACTCACAGCTAGTAAGGGGCAGAGAGCTAGGATCCAAAAGCTGCCTCCACATCCTGGTGTCACGTCTCCAATGCAATTCCACTCTGCACACTCACACACCCATGCATTTACACTTGCACACACTCACACCCTCAACTCACTCTCACTTTCACACACTCGCATGCACATACACACACATTCGTGCACACTCACACACTTGAAACTCACAGGAATGAATTCCTCATATAACAGAAAGGCACCTTAACACTGGAACAATTAGATCCTCTAAGAACCCATCTCTGCCAGATATCATGGGTCTTTAAAGGGCATAAAGTGAAGTAAAGATTTGATCATGGAATTGCACAAATCGTCCAGAGTAAGTGAAACTTTCTGGAATGAGGAACTTAAAGTGCTGATGAAAGCGATCTCCAAAATTATTAATGAATAAACATGAATGTGCCTATTGTTTTTGAGCAGCACACAATCCTATAATAGAAAAGATTAAAATTATATAGATACTCTATCATAAAAGAAAACCTTATGCGACACGGGCTTATTTTAGAGCTCTGTCAAAACAGAACTGTCATTTCAGTGTCAGAAAAGGAGTTAATTTTTCTGCATCTCTGTACCCCCACTCCCAGCTATTGTTCCTGTCATCCAGCGGCACCTGAACTGACTTTCCTGGGGGTGGTTCTGAACAGCCTGACGCAAGGCACCCCCTCTGGAGGGTGGCTGCCGACGCCTCCGTCTCTCTGATCGCTCCTCTTCCCTCTTGCTCTTTCTTCTGGAAATGCTCTAACGCCTCTCCTGTCCTTTGCACAGTACCCAGCCATCAAGTTGTCTGAATAAATGCATCTCCGGCAGTGATTTCACTGCTCATGACCCTCACTGGCCGCCATACTGTGGTGTCCGGTGTGGGCTGCGCTGGCCACTGGGGTCTTCATGGGACATCAGGGGTAAGAATGGACCAACGCCCTTGGCTGAGCTGAGCGGCTGTGTCTCTGACCTTCACCCCTCTCCTGCCCTGAAAACGTCCTTACTGACGGAGACCTGGGTACACAAGTGAGGTCAAAAGGAATATTGACTCGTGGTCCCCCACCTCCACACTCACTCAGATTGTCCTTTGGATGAACCCGACAGCTACATTACGCATTGGAGCTTGGAGGGATTGATGTTCCTTAGCCTTTATTTTCTCAACATTCATCTGAAACCTCAGTTTTTAAAAAAGTTGCTGAATTCAACACAGTCAAAAGAAAACCCTTGCCCAGGAGGATTCTACAACTAGATTGCATTTCAACACCTCTCAACTCATCCAAAAATTGGAGAAGAGATTTCTTCAGTCTCATTAGCCATCTGCTTACCCATCTAGGCCAAAGGGGCACCTCCCCACAATGGTAGGACCAAGTCGTAGGGTGTCCCGTAGTCCTGCTCAGGCTGTGTAATGCCCGAGTGATAGATATAGATCCGTATGATTACATGGAGGAGTCATGTACAGATGTGAGAGTTGGACCATAAAGAAGGCTGCGTGCCAAAGAATTGACGCTTGTGAACTATAGTGCTGGAGAAGACTCTTGAGAGTCCCTTGGACTGCAAGCAGATCAAACCAGTCCATCCTAAAGGAAATCAGTTGTGAATATTCATTGAAAGGACTGATGCTGAAGTGGAAGCTCTAATAGTTTGGCCACCTGATTGGAAGAACTGACTCCCTGGAAAAGACCCTGATGCTGGGAAAGATTGAGGGCAGAAGGAGAAGGGGACGACAGAGGATGAGATGGCTGGATGGCATCACCAACTCAATGAACATGAGTTCAAGCAAACTCCAGGAGATGGTGAAAGACTGGGAGGCCTGGCGTGCTGCAGTCCATGGGGTAGCAGAGAGTCAGCCATGACTGAGCCACTAAATAACAACAATGATTATGCATGAAAAGTGAGTGAGTTTGCAAAAGTGAAGTGAAACTTGCTCAGTTGTGTCCGACTCTTTGTGACTCCGTGGACTATACAGTCCGTGGAATTCTCCAGGCCAGAATACTGGAGTGGGCAGCCTTTCCCTTCTCCAGGGGATCTTCCCAACCCAGGGATCAAGCCCAGGTCTCCCACACTGCAGGCAGATTCTTACCAGCT
>NW_011494694.1:935941-954712 GCF_000754665.1 Bison bison bison | reverse complement strand
GACTCCATGGACTATACAGTCCGTGGAATTCTCCAGGCCAGAATACTGGAGTGGGCAGCCTTTCCCTTCTCCAGGGGATCTTCCCAACCCAGGGATCAAGCCCAGGTCTCCCACACTGCAGGCAGATTCTTACCAGCTGAGCCACAAGGGAAGCCCAAGAATACTGGAGTGGGTAGCCTATCCCTTCTCCAGCAGATCTTCCCAATCCAGGAATTAAACCGGGGTCTCCTGCACTGCAGGCAGATTCTTTACCAACTGAGCTATCAGGAAAGCCCAAGTTTCCAAATCTGTAATCAGTAGTCTCTCCCTTTCACATAAATTTCACAAATAATAGAATTTATTCTCTAATATCTAAAATCAGATCTTCCCAATTATTCCTCAGTGTCTTCTATAACAACTTTCATTTTTGTTATTCCAAACCAACCTCCAATCGAGGTTCAGGCATTGCCTTTTGGTTGTTATGTGCCTTGAGTTGCTTTCATCAAAATCTTCACGCCCTGGTTCCCTGTCTTCCCAACATTTTCACATCAATGAAGCTGTGAAGAAACCAAGCCAATTCTTTGGTAGAATATTCCACTTTCTGTATTTACTGTTTCCTTATTGTTTCCAAGGGCTTCCCTGGTGGCTCAGAGGTTAAAGTGTCTGCCTCTTCCCGCTTCTTCTATAACTTCTATTTCCTGATTATTAGAAGTTAGATTTAGATGAGGTAACCATATAATTTTTTGTCCAAATTGGAATATTTATGAGAGTAAAAAGGGCCCTTGTTCATAACTGCACACCAGGCAGGCATTAGGATACAGGTGCAAACAGGTGAGTGGTCACCTTGGTCTGCAGGCTTGATGGAGTTTGGGTGAATGATTCAGGCGAGGACACCTCCTGGGTGCTCTGTCTAGTTCACATTGTCACCATGCTCGGTCTCATGACTCGGTTAAGTGTGATCATGGGATCCCCACTGTATGGGTTTGGTTTTACGATTTGCAATTAATAAGTCACTATTCATCAGCAGCTTTCATTGAACTGTTTTGAACCCATGGGTGATTCTTGTCAAATCTGTTATTTCTTTGGGAGTTGAAAAATGATTGTTTCCTAAACCTATCATTTGTCCTACACTTATCAGAGCTTGCATTTTTCATAATGGAGAGCTTTTTTCCTCATTATCCAGGGTAAACTACAGTCCCTCCTAGAAAGACAGGATAAATTCCTTCCCTTTACTTTACAACGTTCAGAATGAGGACCTAGGGGAGTCACTGCCACAGAAGGAGTAGTGTCTTTTCTCCCTTCCTTTAAGCATTACCATTGCTTGAAGATACTTTATTTATTCAATATTTTACAATCATTTATAGTAATTATTCTTTTTTATGGTAAGCACATTATTAACATGATCATAAGTTTAGGAGAACTACGGTCTGAAGATTTAGCAAGTGACCAAAGCATAGTAGTCATTTTAAAAATGAAAATACGTATATTTGGAAGATATTTTAAATCTTTGATCTTGAAACAATGAAAGACAAGCGCAACATTTACACACCAAGCACTTCTTGTTTCAAGCAGGGCAGAGCCATGTGCTCATTCATTACCATTTTCCTGCGCTTTGCCTTCTCTAACTTGTGCGATAGTGTGTAAGCCGAAAATACAGCAACGAGGCAGGTGAAAGTGTCAGTAAATTCAGGCCACGTTCTATTATTGAGCAAAGCCTGAAGTTAAAGTGTTTTGGATTTAGTAATTTTGGCTTTTGCTTCCATCCTGTTGAAGAAATAGTTCTTGAAGCGGTGGGGGAGGCATCACGCTGCTCCTTCGTACATCCTAGAATGCACGTAATTTTAAAATGTCCATGCTTAGCTGGAAAACGAGGTAACTTTGAAGTTTAAGATTTTGTTAACATTGTATTTCTCAAAAATATCACCTTCGTGACCAATTACACACACTCAGTAAAGTTCCTGGTTGTGTTCTGCCTATCTGTTAATGAAAAGTGAATATGGTGGATTTTGTGAAATCAGGTCCTTGTAACAGAAAAATCAGGATAAAAATGATAACAGAGGAATTATGGGGAGACAAGGTGCAAGGTGAGGAGAGCCTTTGGATGTTTGACGTTTGACCCCGCGGGTCCCAGAGTTGTCGTTCTGTCCCGCATGTGTCAGAACTTGGCCATTTTGGTTACTTTCAGGCCTCACAAAAAGACAGGCTCCAGTCGTGCGCTGCAAAGCCCACACCACTGTCCAAGTTTGAAACAGCGGTCATTTCTTTAAGTGGGGGCTCAGAGGGGACCTGCGGTTGGGAGAGAAAGAAGAGCCTGGGATCCACACCAAATGTGAAGCTGCTTCATCATTCATGCAAAAAGCTGAAACTCTTCACATGGAAATAAAATATTTTAATGATATTAATCATCAAAGTTAAATTTAAACCAGTAGCATTTAAGAGGTGCTTAATTAAATTCAGTGAGGACATGATTATTAATGATAAAAATTAGTGACAACAGACTCCATGGGAACATTAATGGCTCCAATTTAAATTTTGGCCACAAAAACAAAGACTCTAAAGCTGGAATTCCCTTGGCAGCCTGCAAAGCCTGTCTCTGATTTAGAGCTCATTCCTAGTTTCTGTACGGGCTGCCCTGGAGGCTCAAGATGGTGAAGGGTCTGCCTACAATGCAGGAGACATAGGTTCGACACCCAGGTGGTGAAGATCCCCTGGAGGAGGGAATGGCTACCCACTCCAGTATCTTGCTCGGAGAATCCCATGGACAGGATCCCATGGACAGGCTGGTGGGCTACAGTCCATGGGGTCACAAAGAGTTGGACACAACCCAGTGACTATCACTCTCTAGCTTCAGCAGTGAATGAAAATCTGTGAGAGAAAAGCTGCCGTGAACAGGAAACCAGAGAAAGAGGGCAAATCCCTGCTCCCGACTAAGCTGCCCTGCCTTCTGCCAGCTGCCAGGTCTTTGAGTTTGTTTTGGTGGCTGGTTTAAAATCTTACAAAACTAAGGACTACCTGGGTAGAATTTCTAGAGGTAACTGTTCCTTTTTAAGCTTTTTAACCATTTTTTAACATTGTTAATCTACAATGTTATTTTCGTTTCTGATGTAAAGCAAAGTGAATCAGATTTTTTGGGCCTCGCCACCCGGCACGTGGAATATTAGTTCCCCGACCACCCTCCTTTCCTGCAGTGGAAGCAGAGTCCCAGCCCCTGGATCAGGGAAGGCCCTGATTCGGTTTTATACGAGTTTTACATGAATCTTTATTACAGGTTATTACAAGATATTGACCGCAGTCCCCCGTGCTGTGCAGTAGGTCCTCGTTGGTTATCTGTTTTATGTATAGCAGTGTGTGCACGTCGGGCTTCCCTGGTGGCTCAGACAGTAGAGAATCTGCCTGCGATGTGGGAGACCTGGTTCAGTCCCTCAGTCAGGAAGACCCCCTAGAGGAGGGCACGGCAACCCACTCCAGTATCCTTGCCTGGAGAATCCCATGGACGGAGGAGCCTGGTGGGCTGCAGTCCACGGGGGCGCACACGACGGAGCGACTAAGCGCAGAGCAGCATGGTGTGAACACGTTAACCCTGAACTCCTGGTTTATCCGCCCCCATCCCCTTTACTTTAAGGAACACGTTAATCCTGAACTCCTGGTTTATCCGCCCCCTCCCCTTTACTTTAAGGCTTTTAAAAGAGTATCCTCATGGGGAAATTCTGTCCTGCTTCTTGGTGACAGCCTACTTCACCTCACTTTCCCCTTCTCTCCAGGAAGGCAGACAGCAGTTACGTTCTCTCACTGCTGAGGAACCTTCCTAGAAGAGGCTTGGGAAAGCGTTTTCTGGTTTGGATCTCAGCCACTGAGCAGCATTTCACCCATTAATGAGTCCCTCCATTCGGCAAGTGTGCACTGAGCATCTGTGTGTGCAGTTCACACCAGATTGCAATTTTCCCCTGCGGTCCTCTTAACTGGGAAACTTCCCACTTCATCGGTAACCACCTTCCCACACTCTAAGTCATCTTTAGACTGACTTGCACCCGATGAGATTAGCACTGGCCTAACCTGGACGCCTCTTCCCCTCTTTCGCAGGTAACACTGTCCTGACTAAACAGATCCTAAGTGGGCTGTGATTGGTAGGGGGGTGGTGTTGGCACTGAACCCGTCAAAGCATGCATGTTGGCTCCTGGCCTGCCGCCCACTCCTCACATCCTTAACCAGGTCACTGGTTGGCTGTCTGTGGGAACCCTCCTGTGAGGTCTTGTGAGCTCAGCCGAAAGACAAAGATGCAGGTTTGACAGCGAGATCCCCGGGGCATCCTTTCTGAGCAGATATGCTCAGAATTCAGGATTAATAGTTCGGTAAAACTAGGCTAAGGAACGTTTTTAAAAGCAAGTTACTCACACGATTCCCAAAGCAGGGTGGTATTGTCCTGGGAGCCGTTGAACAAGAGTAGAAGACAGAAAGCTTAGCTTGTCTTTTCTGCCATTTTTCAGGGGCTGATGGTATAAACAGGCTCTGTCTTCTGAAAATGGACTATATTGTCTCAGGAGCCTGCAGCCCGTCTGCTGGAAAGGTGGGACTGGGAAATGGTGCCTGGCAGATTGGAATCCCTGCCATGGCAGGTGGACCCAGGAAGGTCCTGCTTTGGCTCAAAAGAGCTCAATCCACATATGGAGATTGCTCAAAAAATAAAGAATAGAACTACCGCATGATCCAAGTATCTTACTTTTCGGTATTTACGGAAAGAATTTGTTGTTGTTCAGTCAATAAGTCATGTCTGGCTCTTTAGAATACAAAATTGCTAATCCGAGAAGATATCTGCACCCCCATGCTCACTGAGGCATTATTTCCAACAACCAAGGTGTGGAAGCAGCCTAAGTGCCCATCAGCATACGGACGGATAAAGGTGTGGTACATACGAACACAACGAGGATACAATCTTGCCATTTGTGACAACATGGACGGACCTTGAGAATATTGCGCTAAGTTATTTGAGTCAGATGGAGAAAGACAAATACCCTAAGAGTTCACTTGAATTTGGAATATAAAAACCAACCAACAAATAGAAACAAAATAAATGAACAAACCAGACAGACATGTAGATAGAGATAAGAGAGTAGTGGTTACCAGAGAGGCAAAGTGGAGGGCAGGGTGAAATAGGTAAAGGAGATTAACTGTGCAGTGATAGGGGAAACTTCTGGTGTGACCAGGCTGTGTTGTATACAGAAGTGGAAATTGAGTGTCATACACATGACACTCCTATAACACTACAAATCAATGTCAGCTCAAAACATTTTAAAAAGGGTTTGATCCAGTGTGTTCTACCTGGAATCCCCTCTATGTATCCACATTCTACCTACATGACCTGACCGCATTCGTCCCAGTTTCTCCATAAAGACATTCCAGATTGCATGCTTTCCACTTAACTCTGTTCAGTGTATTTATTATCCTACTGCTTATGCTGATCCTTATTAGGACATTTCATAGCGTTTTTCAGTTGTCTCAGGTTAGATTTATTTTGGCAAATAAATTCTAAGTCTCAAGAAGGCAGGGCTTTGTTTTATGGTACAGATAACCATGATGTCTGGCATAATATTGAAGATGTGATGTATGCTTACAACCTGGTTGAGTCATAGATGGAAGAAATGATTGAACTTAATTATTCCACGTTTTGAAACCAACGTTCAGTGGCACCAAGGGGTATATTTTTTTTATAGTGTGGCCCTTTTATCAGATGAATCACCTCTGAATATAAACCATTGCTGCTGCCGCTGCTAACTGGCTTCAGTCCAAAATTTCTTTCAGACATTTAAAATCTCTGAACTTACATACTTGCTCTGTTCTCCTGTCATGATACATATTCTTCCTGCATCATCTTGATTCCTCCCATAATTTCAACTTTTTCTTATGTGTAGGGACCTTCAAACATATCTTTCTGACCCAGCTCCAATGTCATATATCTAACTTCACCATTATATTCCTGTGTGCCTACAGCTTGCTTTTGCTTGCTAAGTTGTTCAGCTCAGTTGTGTCCAACTCTTTGAAACAGCATGGACTGTAGCCAATCAAGAACCTCTGTCCATGGGATTTCCCAGGCAAAAATACTGGAGTGGGTTGCTGTGCCCTTCTCCATGGGATCTTCCCAACCCAGGGATCAAACTCATGTCTCCTGCATTGGCAGGCAGGTTCTTTACCACTGAGCCACCAGGAAGACCTGTGTCCTTACAGAACCTGTACTAATTGCATCTACAACTATATATAGGAGGGCAGCTGTGGAAAAGAAAAGAACTTAAAGTACATTTAAAGCCATTTGCTTGCCTGTGTTCCTACACTAGACAGGAAGCTCCGTGAAGGTAGAAATGAATCAAATTCACCTTTAAATCCTCAGCACCTAATCTAAGCTGAAATCAAGTAGGAATTTAACAAATAAGCCACAAACAAATGATATATGTCTTGCAGTGAATTGCTAAAAGTGGACATTTTATATAAAATGTTCATGAAATATCTTCCTGGGTTCTATGCCCTACACGCTCCATCCACAAGGCGCCTTTGGACGGGACGTTTATCATATCCCTGCCCCTACACTACTGTTCTGTGCGTAGGCTGAGCAGATTCACCTTCCTAGGCAGGGAGACGCACAGCTGAACTTGTCTCCCCCATCCCCCTACGCGGGCCCAGTAATGACTGGGGGTCTCAGGGCACCCCACCTGCCTCACACGTGACCCCTTATGGCCCCAACTCTACTCTTCTAAATGAAAGAACTATTAGTTTTGACAACAAGAATGGAAAAGTAGATACTTTCAAAAAAGGAACTTAGGAAATGAAACAGGAAACAAACTTACTGTTATAAATGGGGAAAGGTTGTCGGGAAGGGATAAATTAGGGTTTGGGGTCAACATATACACACTGCTCTACATAAAGCAGGTAACCAATAAGGACCTACTTATAGCACAGGGAACCACATGCAATATTTTGTGATAACCCATAAGGAAAAAGAATCTGAGAAAGAATAACTCAGTTCAGTTCAGTCGCTCAGTCGTGTCTGACTCTTTGCGACCCCATGAACCACAGCACACCAGGCCTCCCTGTCCATCAGCAACTCCCGGAGTCCACCCAAACCCATGTCCATTGAGTCGGTGATGCCATCCAGCCATCTCACCCTCCGTTGTCCCCTTCTCCTCCTGCCCTCAATCTTTCCCAGCATCAGGGTCTTTTCCAATGAGTCAGCTCCTCACATCAGGTGGCCAAAGGATTGGAGTTTCAGCTTCAACATCAGTCCTACCAGTGGACACCCAGGGCTGGTCTTGCAGTCCAAGGGACTCTCAAGAGTCTCCTCCAACACCACAGTTCAAAAGCATCAATTCTTCGGTGCTCAGCTTTCTTTATAGCCCAACTCTCACATCCGTGCGTGACCACCACGTTTGTATATATGTATATGCACACACACACACACACACACACAGCTTTGCTGTACACCTGAAATTAACACAACATTGTTCATCAGCCTGTGTGTGTGCTCAGTTGCTCAATTGTGTCTGACTCTTTGCGAGCCCACGGACTATAGCCCACTGGGCTCTTCTGTCCCATGGAATTTTCCAGGTAAGAATACTGGAGTGTTTTGCTATTTCCTACGCCAGTACTCTTTGTGAAAGTCACATGAGGTCACAAAGAGATGGACATAACTGAGTGACTGAACTGAACAGAACTCCAGTACATCCGCTATACTTCAATAAAAATACAACAACTGAAGTATGGAAGCAAGCCTGTGTTTAACCAATTGAAGTATTCTTCAACTGAAATTTACTTAATGAGTCAAAACATGGGTTTACAAAGCTAAATGCTAAAAAACCAGCAAATAGATGTTTTGGAGGGTGGGTGGATGGGGCAGATCTATAGGGAAGATTCAGTGGGAAATATTTTATCAAAACAATGACTCATCCTATACTCAGAGGTCCTCACACTAACATTTTCTTCTAAATCCAGGCTAACACGTTGACAGCTGCTCCAGGAATGTGCTTCAAGTTCCATCCTGATATTATAATTTTCTCACTCTCAATCACTCCTTTGCTTTCAGTTATTTTGTTTTGGTTTTTGGTCCCTAGGCTGACAAAGATGAAAGGGATGTTCACGTTGTTTTATCAAAGGCTGGGTGGTGGGGGTGAGTGGTGGGTGATGGATGCGCCCTCCAGAAAGGGAATCAAATGAGGTAGCGGGATACCGGAAGCTTGCCCGGGAAGATGGCGCTCTTCGCCATGCGGTCAAGGTCGATTTCCTCTAAACGGCCAAGAAGCTATTGAGAACTCCGGGGTGCACAGATGGAGGCATGGGATGGGGTACTGGCAGGTGGGGGGCCTTGGGAGGGGCAGGAGGGGGGGAGGGGGGCCGATGCACCGAGGAGCGCTTGCCGAGAGAAACCTTTGAAGAAAGCCAAGTGTTGAGCGCCAGGGGGGGACCCTTCCTGCCTTTAAAGCGAGGAGAGAGCTTTGAGCCGCAGAGCATCTCCAGTGCACCCAGGGCGAAGACGACCCATCTGTCCCGGAGCACAAAGTTGCAAGGGGAAGCGTGTGGCACAGCGACTGCGAGGGCCTGGTGCGGGGGCGCCGGGGTCCCCAGGGATCCAGGGGGCCAGCCCAAGCCACCCGCCCCGCGGTCACCTCCTTGGCCCCTCGGAAGCTTTAGCAGGCTCGCCTGTGCTCCCCCGCGGGCGCCAGGAGGTGGAGAGGCTCAAAGTGCAGGGACTAAAAGACAGATGAAAGTCAACGAATGTTTGAAAGTAGAAAAACCCCCAGTGAGAGGTGAAGGAGGCCTGCGCCCCTCCACGGAGCGCTGGAGGCGGAGCCACCATCCTTGGGTCCCCGCCCCGCGCCACCCCTCCCGGGAAATTTCCAAACCCCGCCCCCTTCCTCCCCAGTCTTTCTCTCCCCAGCTCTCAATTTCTTTTTAACTCTATTTGCAAGTATATGTAAATATTCTTTACGGTGACAGGAGGGAAGAGAAGGGGTCCCAAAAGACCCGAAACAGACTGCATCAGGGCCTCTGGCTGTGCCCTGACTTCTTATTCCTGGTTTACCCAAGTGAATTCTCCCGGCCGGTGAACCGTGTCTTCCTATTCATCCTACTGAGTTAGGTGTTATCCGGCGAAGGTTCTGTTTTCCTTTTTGGAGCAGGCCATCTTTATCCTACTTCAACGTTTACAGAATTGAATGAAACTTGGGAGGGTCTCTGAAGCAACTCACGAAAGTGAGGCACTGGGACCTGGTTTTCTGTAGGGACCAGTCAGAGCAGAGGTTGGGCTCACAGTCACCCCAGTGGGTCAGAACCCAGTTCCGGAGGTCTGCAGAGACTGCTCGAGTGACTTAACCTCCCTTAGCCTAATCCATTATCCAAAAAGAGGTCTTGTACAGCCTAGGCTTCCAATGGAAAGGCATGTTTCCAGTGGTCACTACAGAATCTAATACGTTTCATCAGTAGAGTTAGCTCTTCCCTCTAACCGCAACCTTCTGTGGGGCCCTGGTTGACAGAGAGACAAAGATGGATCGCAGCTTTCAAGAGCCCCTTAAACAGCAAGAAATCTCAAACATCGGCATTCCTTGAATCCTCCTGGAATCCATCCAGCACCTGGCCCCAGACATGTACCCTCCGAAAAATGAAGGAAATTGTTTCTGACTTAACAGGTGTCAGCCCACTTCGAGAACGCAAGGATGTGAGGGGAAAAGAAAACCTGCAGTCCCCTCTGGGAGCCTCAGTTGCTTTGCAATGTTGCAGTTCCCCCATCTGCTGGTCCCCTCTCCGGAGCGAAGCCCTGACCGCTTTGGTCTGTCCGGCGGGGAAGCCCTGAGTCGTCTCTGCTCATTTTTGGTTTTGTTTGTCTGATGGGGCCACTGCATTAACCTGTCCCAAGGTCTACGAGAGGACAAGCTGGTCTGTCCTCGCCTCCTGGGGTGGTCTGATCCCTTCCTAGGGTCACAGGGACAGAAAGTGGACAGCAATGTATTAGCAGAGTTGTGGGCCATCTCCCCAGACACCTGCTCTTGCCGATGCCCACACGGAGGCTCTTCTGTTGCTCTGCGCCCATACTTGGTCGAGGGTGTCGCCTTTCACTGTGTTCGCAAGCCGGGAAATCAGCACGCTCTGATGTCGCACGGCCTCCGTCCATCCAGCGGCCTGATGATCCTCCTCATCTAGCACCTCTGGATCTGGGAACCGTGCTCGTTTAACTTGGAAATTTGGGCAGCCTATTTGTCCTCATTCTCTAAATCTGAAAATAAATTTTAAGATTTTTTTTTTTTTAGGTCTTCAAATCTCTTAAGTGATCAGCAAACGTTGCTAAAATAACCACTTTGGGTTTTGGAACATAAACGTCAGTGTAGGCCTAATTAATTAGGTGTTTTCTGCCAGATTACGGATTTTATGCTTCATCTGCAGATGGCTGCCCCCAGGGGTTACTTCTCAAAATGTTCCAAGATTGGCAAAACCCAGGCACTGAGCACAGAGAGTCAGAAAACAACAGGTCAGATAAAGATAATAAAAATAGCATCAAGGATATTTTCATGAAAAGCAAATCGCATTTTCAGAATAAAACAGATTTTTCAGTGATTAAAACTGACCCCAGGAAGTAATCTTTCTCCTGAAATGCAGCTGAGATGCTCTGATTGAGGCTGACTTTCCTCCCAAATTGGATACTAAACAGACTGCATTCGATTCAGCCACTGTTGTATTGAAATGTAATGTTTTGAGCATTTTCTTGATCCCCTGTTAAAGAATTAATTGCTTGTCAAAACGATGGTGTAACTGCTTGGCCTTCTAAAAAGGATCAAATGAATAAGAACATCTTTTTCTGGGCTCGCCTTCTATCTATATATTCCGGCGCCAGAGTTTCAATTGGCAATTCTTTAAACGACCTCATAGATGGGTGTGTGTGCTAAATTGCCTCATTCATGTCTGACTCTTTGTGACCCCATGGACTATAGCCCGCCAGGCTCCTCTGTCCACAGGATTTCCCAGGCTAGAAAACTGGAGTGGGTTGCCCTTTCCTCCTCCAGAGGACCTTTCCAACCCGAGGATTGAACCCGTGTCTCCTGCGGGTCCTGCATTGCAGGTGAAGTCTTGACCACCGAGCCACTGGAGAAGCCCCTCATAGATACCCCCGCTGTCTACTGGAGTGGGGAGCAGTACATGTGTTCTTCTGTGTGAGGTGAGTTTCAGGTCTTGGGTGCGTAACTATGGCAAAACCACAGAGGATGAGGGATGCCTGCGTGGATGGGGGTCCAGGGGTCCCTTTATACTGGTGGAGGGCCCGCCCTTCCTGTGGCTGAGTGCAGGTTGCAGCGCCCACACCCTGCCATCCAGCCTGCCCCAGGTCTTCCTGCAGCTCAGGGGGGTCTTCACCCACCCAGTGGCCCGATTCTTGTTTACAGACTTGACTCCACCCTGAGCGCCTCCGCCCTGAAACTACTCTTCTGGGTGCTCCCTGACTCGGCCCAGACTCTGCTGCTAACATTTCTTCGTCCCCTTGTGTGTGGCTTGTGGCTCACTGAGTTCCCAGGACCTTCCCAGAACTCCATGGGGATTCTTCTCGGTGGGGAAGAATCCCTCCATGGGGATTCTTCCCAGTCCACAGGGCCTTCCCCTTAGACACCGCAAACCCCTGCCTGCGAGGACCTCTTACACTGATGTCAAATGCTCCTTCAAAACCAGAGTGAATTGCTTTACATACTGGGTTTTATTTAGTAAATTTAAAAGGCATATTTGTTATTAAACAATAGGAATCCTTATAATTAAAGTCCTTAAAATGTCCCCTTATAATCGTATTTCTTTGCACTTAATAAGTATACCCACATGGTCTACCATATACTACCATTTTCCAATATATTTTGCTAAATTCTAGTCCTTCAGTCACAGTGAGTTCTTTTGGACCAGCCTCTCTTGCAGTTTAAATTGAATCCCTGACCAAAGGTAAGAGAAAACTTGAGATGAGGAATGGAAATGACAGCTCTTCAGTCGGCTATTAATTTTTTAAGCATGTCCATTTCAATCTCTCTAAGAAAGAAGATTCCCTGGCACCCATAAAGTAAATTACAGATGTGTGTATATATGCGTTCTAAGTTGTTTTAGGCATGTCCCACTCTTGCCAACCTGTGGACTGTAGCCCACCAGGCTCCTCTGTCCATGGGATTCTCCAAGTAAGAATACTGAAGATGCCTTCTCCAGGGCATCTTCCTGACCCAGGGACTGAACCCACCTCTCTTACGTCTCCTGCACAGGGCTCTTCACAGCTGCGCCATCGTAGCGCCTCTTCTGATGACCGGCAGGATGCGTATGGCCTTCTCAGGTAGTGCTAGAGGTGAAGAACCCATTGCCAATGCAGGAGATGTAAGGGATAGGGGTTGGATCCCTGGGTCAGGAAGATCCCCTGGAGGAGGGCAGGGTAAACCCACTCCCACGGACAGAGGAGCTTGGCGGGCTGCAGTCCATGGGTCACAAAGAGTTGGACAGGACTGAAGCGAGTTAGCAGGCACGCACAGGATGTGTGACGACAGGGCAGGAAGTTGAATCATCCTTGGGATCTTCACTGAGTCACCAGGAAATTCCTTCTGTCTCTGTCTGAGCTTCCGCCGTCTGCACAAGGTGGTCTCCATCGTGGTCTCCACGTGGTCTCTGTATTTTGTCCCCTTCTGCCCCGCCCACAGCAGGCCTGGATTACAACCAGAAGAACAGAAGAGCTGTGACAAAGCGGATCGGGTGTGCAGCGGAAAGGGACGTCTGGAGCACAGCTGCCGGGCCAGGCCTGAAGGCTGGGATGGCATGAGGTCAGGTGAGTGCTGTGGTCACGGAAACCTCTACCATCCGTTGGAAAGAAGCAAAGGGCAAACTCAATGCCAACTGCTAGTTATTCAGGGCTTTAAAATATTTGAAAAGATCATGCCTTAACTCCCCCAAATCCTCTGAGAAATTCAGATTCAAGCTGAAGACACAGAAGCGATTGCGTGCGTGGCGGATGGTCCACGGCACGGGTGGTGTCCCTCTGGGCCGTGGGAGTTAGCGGCGCTCACGTTTTCGTCTGGCCTGGGTTCATTGTTTCTGGAACCTAGGTCTGCCTAGTGCTGGTTACACACGTGTCTGTGAAGCCACTGTCACAGCCTTTCCTGCTGCCGCCGCCAATGCGCCAGTATGTGAAGAACTGAGAAATTCTGCAGGGTGGAGAGGGGAAGGTCACGACATAAAGAAATGGATGCGTGTTTCGAAAGCCTTTCAAGGAAGACAGAGGGGCGGCTCTGTGCACAGCCGAGCTTCCGCCGCCTCATCTTCGCTGCCTTTGTTTCTTTCTTGCCGCCTGCTTTCCAGTTGTGTGGCCCAGTGGTTCCAGGTTCCCTTCCCAGCTCACTGCCTGGAGGTGATCACCCCTGTTACTGCTCCCAGCTCACCTCCTTTGCTGTTCTTGCCGTTATGTGCAAGTCTAGAGGGAAATACTAGGGGCTTCCCAGGTGGCTCAGACTGTAAAGAATCTGCCTGCAATGAGGGAGACCTGGGTTTTACCCCTGAATGGGGAAGATCCCCTGGAGAAGGGAATGGCAACCCACTCCAGTATTCTTGCCTGGAGAACTCCATGGATAGAGGAGCCTGGTGGGCTACAGGCTATGGGGTTGCAAAGAGTCAGATAAGGCTGAGCGACTAAAACACTAGAGGAATACAGGTGTTCACGTTTCCTGGCCAAGCAGAGTTCCCGTTCATACTTACTCGCCGAGAACAATCAAAACCTGCAACCATCACTTATGCCAATTGACTTATACTGTGGCCTTTGCACGGGTCAACGTGCAAAGTGTCCTTTAAATCCAGTTGTGTTGAAAGCACTCTTGTCTATTTAAAATGATAGAGGTTGTGTATTAAAATGACAGGCTGCAATTTTCTTTCATGTGAAGTAAAAAGCATCCTTGCTTGCTAATATTCTTTGACATAATACTGGCAATGTGGACATTAAATATAATTAGAGTGTGCTACATCAGACCTTTTGCCAACACTGGGCACAGTTAGGAAGGTAAATCACTCCTGGCAGCAAATCATCCTCCTTTTTAGCACACTTCAGACTTTTGAAACAAATTACTTCGCCCTGAGTATTATTTGCTGGAGCTTCCCAGGTGACTCAGTCTGTCAAGGATCTGCCTGCAGTTCAGGAGACCCGGGTTCGATCCCTGGGTTGGGAAGATCCTCTGGAGAAGGAAATGGGTACCCACTCCAATATCCTTGCCTGGAAAATCCTATGGACAGAGGAGACTGGTGAGCTGCAGTCCATGGGGTCACAAAGAGTCAGGCGCACCTGAGCAATTAACACTTGCTTACTTACCCAGGTGGCTCAGTGGTAAAGAGCCCACTTGCCAATGCAGGAGACACAGATTCAATCCTGGAGTTGGGATGATGGCCTGGAGAAGGGAACGGCTATCCACTCCAGGATTCTTCCCTGGAAAATCCATGGACAGAGGAGCCTGGCGGCCTACAGTCCATGGGGTCACAAAGAGTCGGACACGACTGAGCGACTAAACAGCAACATTGTTTGCCGTGGGACTAAAACCTAAATATACACAGTTCGTGCTGCAGAGAACCACGTGCTCTGAACCCGGCAGCTCTGAAATCGGCCTTTCCATTGGGAAAATGAAGCTTTGCACTTCCCGGAAGAGGCGAGCTGGAATGTGGGGGGCTCCTTGTCAGCGGCAGCCCTGGGCTCATGAGCCAGTCCTAGAGGTCTCTGCTGTGCTCCAGCCTCGCCCCATCTAACCACCCAACTTGCTGCCCCCTCGCTTAGCCCTTTCACAAATCCCTGTAGCTTTCAGGTTCAAGTTCAACTGCCTTCTTTAAGATGCAAGGGTCCATCTTTGCTGGCTTTTGACCCTCTCCTCCTACTCACGGCCCAGGCCCCTGAGCTCCAGCTGCTGCTGTGCCCCCAGCAGGATCCTCGCCCAGGCCCCTGAGCTCCAGCTGCTGCTGTGCCCCCAGCAGGAGCCTCTCCATGCCAACTCCCTCTCCTCCACCCACTTCTCTGCAACCCAAAGGTCCCTCACACTCCCACAGCAGGAGGGGCTCAGTGTCTCCACAGACCAAGGGCACTTGGGTTTGCTGATCGACCTGTGCAGACCCAGCACCGCATCTGGCTTCCAGCGAGCTTATTGGGTGCTTAATGGGCAGACCTAACAAAAAACGATGCCTCGGTCATCCCTGGTGGCCCACTGGTAGAGAATTCGCCTGCCGATGCAGGAGACATGGGTTCGATTCCTGGGTGGGGAAGATCCCGCGTGCCTTGGAGCAACTAAGTCCATGTACCACAACTCTAGAGCCTGTGCTCTGCAACAAGAGACGCCACCGCAGTGAGACGCCGACATGGCTGAGATGAGCCCCCGATTGCTGCAACTAGAGAAAAGCCTGCAGGGCAATGAAACCCACCACAGTCGGTAAAGAAATCAGTCTTTTTAAAAAGTGCTGCCTAGGGTCCACTTTTTAATGTTTGTAGGAAACAAGGCTGAGCTGCTTGGTTCCTACAGGGCTCTGCCAGCAGGCGAAGCCCGGCACACACCAGAATCACCTCTAATGGGGTGCGGGCGGGGACCAGGGGCTCCCCAGAGAGAACTACTTAAGCGACCTGTGGAATGAACCCCCAGTCAGCCAAAAGCACAAAGATACCCGCCCTCCCCAACAACAACTACAAAAAAATCAGACCTGATTTTTTCCCCCTAGATGATACATTCACTCTCTGTGCAACGTGATGGGGTCAGCGGGCTGGGTCTGGAAGAGGCTGGCAGGCGGGCCTTCCTCCTGGTTCCGGGGGCCCCGCTCTGGACCAGGGACACAGGCAGCACCCCAGGCCCCGAGGATTTCCACACCCACACGTCCTGGTGGTTCAGGAGAGCTGAACTACGATTACTCCCTCCTGACCCATCTGTTTCGAAAACATGAAATTCTGACAGACCCGCAGAGAGCACAGGCTTGCTCTGGAACCAGCATCTGGTTGTCCAGACGTTCCTTCTCTCAGCTTTGTACAGGAAACATGCCTGAAGTTTGTTCAGATCCGATTAAGTACTTTGAGGTGTGACGAGTTAGAGTTCATGTGCTCAGGCGCGTCCAACTCTCTGTGACCCTATGGACTGTAGCCCACCAGGCTCCTCTGTCCAGGGGATTCTCCAGGCAAGAACACTGGTGTGGGTTGCCATTTCCTTCTCCAGGGGATCTTCCCAACTCAGGGATCGAACCCAGGTCTCCTGCACTGCAGGCGGACTCTTTACCAGCTGAGCTACCAGGGAAGCCCCACATTGCACATTTATGAGCACTGCCTTTCTTTTTACCAGGGGACCCGGTAATGAGGCTTCCTCCTTCCCTGGCAGGTGTCTGCCCCTGGTGGTCTTCATTGCTACACATGCCCCAGTCACGTGTCTGCCCTTTTATTGACTTCAGAATCACCTCCTGGGAATGGTGAATTATCATGGACCAACCACCGTTTCCTGGTTGATTCCTAAGCTACAGCATCCATTGTGGCCCACGGCCCTGAACATCGGCGTCCTACCTCCAGGATTCTCCTGGAATCCTGTTGACTTTGACCACCATTCTCTCAAAGTCAACATCTTTAAAACGAAACTCTTTCCCTTCCTCAGACGCCTGTTTGGCAGACGTACAGCCTGCGGTGTGGCCCTCCTCTTTCTGGCTGCTTCTGCCCCACGAGCATCAGCCCAAGGTTTCTTTCCTCTGAAATGCCTCCGCTCTCAGCTCAGCTCCTCCTCACAGGCAGGCTTTCTGCCCCGGTGCCTTTGCTAGCACCACCTTAGAACTATTCCTAGGTTAATCTTTCTGAGATATTTTCTTCGTTTAATATTTTTCTGTTTGAAAGGGAGAAAAAGCGGACAAGGAGTGGCTGGGTCTTAGTTGCAGCATGCGGGATCTTGTTCCCTGACCAGATACGGAACCCAGGCCCCCTGCATTGGGAGCTCAGTCTGAGCTACCGGACCACCGGGGAAGTACTGGGAGTCCTATTTATCTTTGAAAAATTATTCTAGAAGGGGGTGGCAGAGGATGAGATGGTTGGATAGCATCACTGACTCAGTTGATGTGGGTCTGAGCAAACTCTTGGAGATAGTGAAGGACAAAGAAGCCCGGCATGCTGTAGTTGATGGGGTCACAAAGAGTCAGACACGACTTACTGACTGAACAGCTATAAAATTATTCTACAACCATTTCTTTCATGATTTCCATAGTCATTAAATTCTGATTCACTTAATATGATTTAAAAATTCATATTTCCTTATTATGTAGGGGTACAAAACAGTAGAAATCAAAATCCAGAGTTTGCAGGAAACTGCTTATACATGCATATCCCTCAGCTTGGTGTTATTTTGCTATAACTGAAAAAACAAAACACCCTCAGAAAAGAGCCAAACCCACGTTTGATCATAACTGTATAAAGTGATACCATAGCTGTGGAAGTGACCATAGCTGTGTAAACAATAAGCCAGCCCCTGACTAACAGGAAGTGGACACAGATCTGGAATTCCTAGCTGACCTAGCAGGCTAGCTGGGCACTCGTCCTGCTGGCTCCTCTGCTGCGTCCAATAAGTCTGGTGCTAAAGGCCAGCTGACAGGCCAAATATTGAGACTCATTGGGCTATTTCAGCAGGTCATCCTTGGCACCAGGAAGATGAAAGGCTTGCATGATGAAAATGGACTCTGGGCATCTGTGATTCTGAAAGGAGACTGAGCATTTTAAAAAATTGCACATGATTTTTATCTCCAGTTGCCTGTTAAGACAAAGGACTAAACACCGTCGGGGTCAACGTTACATGCAGAAACAGATAAAACAAGCAGGGGATGAATCCTTCTCGTCGCTGTACACTCCAGAGCACAGCTTCTTCAGCACTGAGCATTCTCCATAAACATCAGTGGCTCAGAGAATTCGTCACTTAACAACAGAAGAATCTCTTCCCTGCAGTTCTGACCCAAATCGTGGAAGGCAGGACTCCCTGGTAGCTCAGCTGGTAAAGAATCCGCCTGCAATGCAGGAGACCCCAGTTCAATTGCTGGGTTGGGAAGATCCCCTGGAGAAGGGAAAAGTTACCCACTCCAGTATTCTGGCCTAGAGAATTCCATGGACTGTATAGTCCATGGGGTCTCAAAGAGTCACACATGACTGAGTGACTTTCACTTTCAGGGTGTCTTTATTCTTAACGGGGTAGGCATGTTAGCTGGGTTTTGAACTCTTGTTAGAAATATCTACTTCCCTGGTGACTCAGATGATGAAAAATCTACCTGCAATGTGGGAGACCCAGGTTCAATCCCTGGGTTGGGAAGATCCTCTGGAGAAGGAAATGGCAACTACTTCAGTATTCTTGCCTGGAGAATCCCATGGACAGAGGAGCCTGGTGGACCTCAGTCTATGGGATCACAAAGAGTCGGACATGATTGAATGGCTAACACATTCACTTTCACTCAGGTTCCTCTGTCCATAGGATTCTCCAAGCAAGAATATTTGAGTGGGTTGCCATGTCCCTCTCCAGGGCATCTTTCTGACCCAGGGACTGAACCCAAGTCTCTTGTGTCTCCTGCATCGGCAGGATGGTTCTTTACCTCTGGCACCACCTGGGGAAGCCCAGGAAAATCTAGACCTCCCATTTGGCAGAGGTCAAGGAGAATAGTTTTGCGATCAGTTAACTCATCAGTGACACTGCTGTTAGGGAAATTGCCCAGAGAGGAGAGAATACAAGATCAGTTATGTCTGATGGGGGAAGATGGATGGGAGGGAGATAGGAGTAGCTGAGTCACTTGCATGGG
>NW_011494694.1:931688-934864 GCF_000754665.1 Bison bison bison | reverse complement strand
AGCATGTCAAGGCTGTATATGTTATCATTAACTTATATGCAGACTACATCATGAGAAACGCTGGACTGGATGAAGCACAAGCTGGAAACAAGATTGCCGGGAGATATATCAATAACCTCAGATATGCAGATGATACCACCCTTATGGCAGAAAGCGAAGAAGAACTAAAGAGCCTCTTGATGAAAGTGAAAGAGGAGAGTGAAAAAGTTGGCTCAAAATTCAACATTCAGAGAACTAAGATAATGGCATCCAGTCCCATCACTTCATGACAAATAGATGGGGAAACAATGGAAACAGTGAGAGACTTTATTTTCTTGTGCTCCAAAGTCACTGCAGATAGTGACTGCAGCCATGAAATTGAAAGAGGCTTGCTTTTTGGAATAAAAGTTATGACCAACCTAGACAGTATGTTAACAATCAGAGACATTACTTTGCCAACAAAGGTCTGTCTAGTCAAAGCCTTGGTATTTCCAGTAGTCATGTATGGATGTGAGAGTTGGACTGTAAAGGAAGCTGAGCACCAAAGAACTGATGAACTGTGAACTGTTATGCTTGTGAACTGTGGTGTTGGAGAAGACTCTTGAGAATCCCTTGGCCTGCAAGGAGATCCAACCAGTTCATCCTAAAGGAAATCAGTCCTGAATATTCATTGGCCTAACTGATGGTTAAGCTGAAACTCTAGTACTTTGGCCACCTGATGTGAAGACCTGACTCATTGGAAAAGACCCTGATGCTGCAAAAGATTGAAGGCAGGAGGAGAAGGGGATTACAGAGGATAAGATGGTTGATGGTATCACTGACTCAATGGACATGAGTTTGAGTGAACTCAGGGAGTTGGTGATGGACAGGGAAGCTTGGTATTCTGAAGTCCATGGTGTCACAAAGAGTCAGACATGACTGAGCAACTGAACTGAACTAAACTGAATAAACCAACACCGAGCGATGGCACAGAGCACTGCAGGTGTTCAGCAGGTAGAAAGAGAGGTGAAGGAGTCACAGAGGAAAGGGGACTGTGAGCTTTACTCCTGGTGGTAATGCGTTGGGCATGGGGCAAAGGAAGCAGAGTGCAGATAGGAGGAAGCCCCGAAGAGGGAATGGTGGATGTGGGGGACTACAGGGTGGCGAGAAGCTGGAGAGAAGTGATGCTGGAGAGGTTAAGATAGTTCCGGTTGCAGATGGTGGGAACACAGCATAAGCCACTGTCACAGAAAAAGAGGACAAATAAAGTGAAAATGTTAGTCAATTCTGCCACCAGACTGTAGCCCGGCAGGCTCCTCTGTCCATGGGATTTTCCAGGCAAGAATACGGGAGAGGATTGTCAAGTCCTCCTCCAGGGATCTTCCCAACCCAAGGATCGAACTCAGGTCTCCTGCGTCTCCTGCGTTGGCAGGCGGACTCTTTACCACTGTGCCACCTGGGAAGCCAAAATTTATGAAGAAAAGGACACAAATAAATAAGCTGTGGTTAGTTGTTAGCTTAGAGGTGTGAGGTACTCCTATCCAATCAGTTTGCCAGTGGGAAATGTGAAAATGAGATTCAAAGACCTTAAAGCAAGAATCATTATTTTATGAATGATTATTTCACACTCAGGGCAGATTTTGTATGAACCCATTCTCTTAATAATAGGCAATAACATCTGAAGGGCTTTCAAAGATGGTTGCTAAATGTTCTCAAACATTTATTTGGAGCAAATCTATAGATAGTGATGAAAATTTCTTTCAAAGTGATTAATAGAAGATGAAATCCTATTTTTAGTTAATCTCTGTTGGACAGTATTTATATTTAGCAGATGCTGAGTTTCAAATCAATCTAAACTCTTGAAACTTTTCACAATTTGCTTACATTTAGGTTTAAAAATGTCAATTAAGTATACGAAATGCAAGAGGTTGAACAAAATACTGTGTAGCTGGGAAACATGTGCATTTTCCTATGTACATTTATGAAACTCCCATCTAAGCTTGAGTTCTGCCTTTACACTAGCTGTGAGATGTCCTACACACATCTCAAGCTCAACATTTCCCAAAACAGGTCCATCTTTTCCTCTAAACTTGGTTCTTCACCCGTGCTCCTTGTCACCATGTGTGCACTGCATCAGCATACCTTGCTGTGATTTTTATCCTCTTCCACCTGCCCAGTTTTGCTTTTTTTTTTTACTATACTATGTTCTTAGGTTGAAAGAATAAATATTGTTTAATGACCATACTACCCAAGGCAGCCCACAGATTCAATGAAATCCCTATCAAATTACCAATGGTGTTTTTTACAGAACTAGAAAAAATAGTTTTAAAATTTCTATGGAAACACAAAAGACCCTGAATAGCCAAAACAATCTTGAGAAAGAAGAGTGGAGCTGAAGGAATCATGCTCCCTGATTCTAGACTATACTACAAAGCTATAGTAATCAAAAGAGTATGGTACTTACACAAAACAGATATGTAGATCAATGGATCAGAGTAGAGAACCCAGAAATAAACCCACCCATTCATCATAAGTCAATCTACAACAAAGGAGGCAAGAATATGCAATGGAGAAAATACGGTCTCTTCAATAAGCGCTGCTGGGAAAACTGGACTGCTACATGTAAAAGAATGGAATCAGAACATTCTCTAAGACTACACGCAAAAATACATTCAGAATGGATTAGACCTCAATGTAAGCCTGGGCACTACAAAACTCCTACCAGAAAACATAGGCAGAACACGCTTTGACATAAATCAGGTAACATTTTTTTGGATTTGTCTCCTAGAAAATGGAAACAAAAACAAAAGTTAATGGGATCTAATTAAATTCAAAAGCTTTTGCACAGATATGAAAGTGTAAACAAAACAAGAAGACAACCTATGGGATGGGAGAAAACGCTTGTAAGTGATACTAAGCAACTAACTTCCAAAATATACAAACAGCTCCTACAGATATATATATATGTACACACATATGTATATATAAAGCTATATATCTGTATATATAAAGCTGCTGCTGCTGCTGCTAAGTCACTTCAGTCACGTCCAACTCTGTGCCATCCCATAGACGGCAGCCCACCAGGCTCCCCCGTCCCTGGGATTCTCCAGACAAGAACACTGGAGTGGGTTGCCATTTCCTTCTCCAATGCATGAAAGTGAAAAGTGAAAGGGAAGTCGCTCAGTCATGTCAGACTCTTAGCGACCCCACGGACTGCA
>NW_011494694.1:923910-931588 GCF_000754665.1 Bison bison bison | reverse complement strand
ATTGCCTTCTCCATATATAAAGCTATATATATAGAGAGAGAGAGAGAGAGAAAGAGAGCTGTATAAGTTGTTTGTATGTGTGTGTGTGTATATATATATATAAAGCTGAGATATATATATATTTCAGAACAATCAAAACATGGGTAGAAGACCTAAATAAACGTTTCTCCAAAGAAGGCAAAGAGATGGCCAACAAGCTCATGGAAAGATGCTTTAAAATTTAGAGAAATGCATGAGATATCATCTCACGTCAATTAGAATTGTCATCATCAAAAAGTCTACAAATAATAAATGCTGGAGAGGGTATGAAAGAAAAGGGAAACTTCCTACACCGTTGGTAGGGATATAAATTGATTCACACAGCATGAAAAACAGTATGGAAGTTCCTAAAAATGTTAAAAATAGAGTTATCATATGATCGATCCAGCAGTCTCACTCCTGGGCATATATTCAGGAAAGATGAAAATTATAATTTAAAAGTTACACAGACCCAAAAATGCATAGCAACACTATCTACAGTAGACAAAACCTGGAAGTAACCTACGTGTCCATTGACAGAGGAGTGGATGAAGCAAATGTGGTGCATATATACAATGGAATATTACTCAGTCACAAAGAGGATGACATAATGCCATTTCGGCAACATGATGGACCTAGAGTTGATCACACTAAGTGAAGTATATCAGACATACGTCATATGATATCACTTGCATGTGACTCTAACAAAATTATAAAAATGAACTTATTTACAAAGCAGAAATGGACTCACAAACATAGAAAACAAACTGATCATTACCAGTGATGAAAAGGTGGGGAGAAGGACAGATTAGAGTTTGAGATAAGCATGTGCACACTACTATGTATACAGTAGACAAGCAACAAGGACCTGCTGACCACACAGGGCACTGTATTCCATGTCTTGTCATAGCCTGCAGTGGGAAAGAACCTAAAAAAGATTATGTATATGCACATATATGTAAACACACACACATGTGTAGTTGAGATGGATATCTGTATCTGTCTGACTTACTTTGTTGTGCACCCAAAACAAAGACACCAACAACACAAAGCTTTACTTTTTTAAAAAAAAAAAGAAAGATCTCTTTAAGTGAATAGATGGACAGACAATAGGCTGGAATAATTTCAGAGACATTTATTAGGTTGGCTAGATGTTATTCGACCTATTTGATTAATACTTTTTTCAGTAACCCAAGGCACTATTATAAAAAATCTTTTGTGTAACTCCTCACACACAAGCTAGGAGTGTAAAATTCAATAGAGAATTTTTAAAGTAAAATGTCTCTTGAATTATTACAAGTGCAACCATTAAAAATACGTTGTTTTCTGTGTGTACGTATGTATGCCCTCGGTTGCTCAGTCGTGTCCGACTCCATGACCTGATGGACTGCAGCTGCCAGGCTCCTCTGCCTGTGAAATTTTCCAGGCAAGAGCACTGGAGTGGGTTGCCATTTCCTACTCCAATATATATGATATATACCACAAAAATCTATAGCAAAATGTTTGAACAGGATTATTATTACTGATTTTAGGGTTAAGTTGTACTTATTTTTATATCAAAAATCTCCTATAGTGCATATTAATTTTTACACAAAAGAACAATATAAATCTCTTGTAAGCTTTTCCCCAAATCACCAGGATCACTTCCAAAGTTCATCATAAATAATCATTTGCTTTCTTTCCTTTCTCCCTGTACTCTGTGAGGTCTGTATTTGTCTTTGTGCTGCCTGCTGCTGCTGCTGCTAAGTTGCTTCAGTCGTGTCCGACTCTGTGGGACCCCATAGACGGCAGCCCACCAGGCTCCCCCGTCCCTGGGATTCTCCAGGCAAGAACACTGGAGTGGGTTGCCATTTCCTTCTCCAATGCATGAAAGTGAAAACTGAAAGTGAAGTCGCTCAGTCGTGTCTGACTCTCAGCGACCCCATGGATTGTACCCCACCAGGCTCCTCCATCCATGGGATTTTCCAGCCAAGAGTACTGGAGTGGGGTGCCATCGCCTTCTCTACTTTGCACAGCCTACAAGTGAGTATTATCAGCTCTATGCGTGCATGTTTGCTAAGTTGCTTCAATCACATCTGACTCTTTGCGACCCCATGGACTGTTGCCCACCCGGCTCCTCTCTCCATGGGATTCTCCAGGCAAGAATGCTGGAGTGGGTTGCCATGCCCTCTTCCAGGGGATCAAACCTGTGTCTCCTGTGGTTCCTGCATTGCAGGTGAATTCTTTACCACTGAGCCATGGGGAAGACCTCTCAGCGCTATAATTAACTGTAAATCTTGATTTCCAGTTTATTAAATGAGTGACTCAGAGCATCCTGCAGAGAAGATACCACCCTACTGGGGCTCCAGCAGGACCTCAGGGCTCCCAGGACACCGTCTTCCTGGGCACTGGACTTTATGGAATGTTGCATTTGCACATTTACTTTAGTCAAAGTAAAGAATAAACTGCTATTCAACATAAAGGAAGCAAAATGATATGTTAATGAACCTCAGTTCTTCCACTAATCAGTCACATTTTCAAATGCACTTCCCCTGGAAACACTCTTTCATATCTGTGCTGCATTTTGTTGAAAGCAATCTCTTTACAATTCATACTATTCATTTTCATCGAAGTAACATTCGCTGGCTTTAAAACTGGGGAAAGTAATATGGTTTGGTGAGTGGAGAAAATAAATTTCACAGGCTATTCCATAATTTGGAATCAATACACATTATAATATTATTCTGTTGGACTTGAATCAAATTAATAACACTGTCAACATTTTAACCTCAGAGACTGTTCAACGATGGCTAAAAGCTATTTATTAAGTGCTAATCAACTCAACCAATTAAAACCAAATATTTATCACATGTGGCATGATAAATCTATTCATGGTTTTGATGACTGAAAAATAGCGAAGACTATATAATGTCTGCAGAGAGCATTACGTGAAAAACTTGTAGCTCAAGATTTGGTACAGAACAGAATCTTAGAATCAGTTTTTTAAAGGGAAAAGAATACTTTAGTTGTTGAAGAGAAAATTTTAATTTATAACTATGCATATTAGAAATCAATACCCAGAAAATAAACCGTCTTACAGTAATTCCTAAAACTTTCACCCAACTTTCAGGAGACTTACTACATTATTAATTTCTGGGAACTTCCCTGGTGATCTAGTGGTTAAGACTTTGTGCTTCCAATGCAGGAGGCACAGCTTCAGTCCCTGGTTTGGTGGCACGACCAAAAAATAAAAAAAAAATTAATTTCTGCAGTAGAGTCAGCTGCCCCCAAATGACTGTAAACACACTCATATGAAACACAAGTATTTGACCACCTGTAACAAAACTGCAGTGAGAGCATTTGTAAAGGAATTTATTGTTACACTGATCCTATTGAAAGTTTAATTCATTTGAAAAGACCCTGATGCTGGGAAAGATTGAGGGCAGGAGGAGCAGGGGATGGCAGAGGATGAGATGGTTGGATGGCATCACCAACTCAGTGGATATGGGTTTGGACTCTGGGAGTTGGTAATGGACAGGGAGGCCTGGCATGCTGAGGTTCATGGCGTCGCAAAGAGTCGGACATGACTGAGCGACTGAACTGAACTGAACTGAACTTTAATTAGTAATCAAGAAGGTACCATGGAGGCTCTGTCATATTCTTCCTCCAGATGAGTACTTCTTTTCTATTTGTCCTGCTCAAGGGTCTGCAATGCTATTTTACAGCGTAGTAGGAACAATTTGCAAACTGCAGCACAGAGTAGATGCTCCATAAACCATTGAATAAATGATTGCAACATTGGAAACTTCTTTTAAAAGATCCGATGTCTCATTCAGCCTTCACCAACTGAGTGAAGTGTGCATACTCTCCAGAGTAACTTTTTATTCATCGCCTTTCTCTCACTCCACTGCGGAGCAGTAGTTTTTAAATGAGTTTGCAGTGAGTCCGTTCTGATAGAGAAGCAGATGTATGCCTGGAATCAGCACTCCTTTCCCAATGCTGAACGGAAAACAAAATGGAAACCCTGGGGAAGGCTCTTTTCCCAATTCACTTTCCAAATAAAAAGATCAGGAGTTCAGCCGTACACATTCTAAGTGCAGTATTTAGCTGGTACAAACTGCCGTAAGCTCAGCGAAAAGACCTAGAGGGGAGCCTGGCAGATAGTCAGTGCTCAGTAAGTACTTGGTGAAGGAGTGAGTGGTGAGTGTGGATTGAGACAGTTCGATTTATGATCTGTCTTCCAAACTCAACAACCTTCCCTATCCTCTCTCTTCCTCAAAAATGTAAATCACGGTGAACGGAAGAAATGGAACAGTCTGGAGTCAGCTGTGATGGGGCAGGCAGTTACTCACAGTTAACACTTGCCAGTTGGCTCTAGTATAAAGAACCCACCTGCCAATGCAGGAGACATAAGAGATGCAGGTTTGATCCCTGGGTTGGGAACGTGTGGCGACCCACTTGAGTATTCCTGCCTGAATCCCATGGACAGAAGAGTCCATAGGGTCCTAAAGAGTCAGACATGACTGAAGCGACCCCGTACACAGAGCAAATAAAAGATTGAGTGTCCTCTCCCTGCTCCATCAGTTCCCAGCACTGAAAGGAAGGACATCGAGCAGAGCAACTAATTTTAGGCTCATTAGCCTCAGATTCTAACCGCAGATCCTGAGCGGGTTCCTGAGCCGGGCTACCAGTGCTTCAGCGATGCTGAACTAGCTTCTGTGGGTCACGCCCTCACCTTCGATTTCCCTAGCTGCTTCTCGTCAACAAGCCCTTTCCTTCGCTGCGCCCCTTTGCAGAACAAAAGTGAAAAATCATTATCTTGACAGCCTGGAGAAAAAAATGGAAACCAGTTCAATGATGAGGCATTTAACGTTTTAATTACTGATAATTATGATACTGCAGAAGAACAGGGAAGATGGCATTATTTAAATGTAGAAGACAAGTTTAAATTATGCTAATATGTTCTAGCTTGTCTATAATTTTTTTTGACAGAGAATAAAGATCAGAGTCAGCTACTAACTTGAGTGAGTTGTTGGTCGTCTCTTCACCTTGTGATTAGAAGTCGTGACGTTCTGGCCCTGAAGCCTGGCAGGTGGGGTGCAGAGATCACGGGTCACAGAGCAAGATGACCTCAACAAGGTCAGCTCGAAGCCTCAGCACAGTGCTCTGAGCTTGCAGTGTCTGAACTTGGCAAAAACCTTCCCTTTTAATCTCACGCCCTCCAACTTAAATATTTATGCTTAAATGACATATGTGTGTTCCAGCATCACCATCCTTTCAACTGCTGCCTGAGAGTTTTTTGCTGTTTATAAGTCCCATGGGTTTTGAATTTAGACATGCCTGAGTTAAACCTCTATGTCTATGTTTTAAGTGCAAGTTACTGAATCTCCTGGTGACTCAAATGCTTCCTTATAGGATAGTTGGGGGGCCGCTTGAGAAGACAAAGAATGCCTGACACAGAGGGGAGTTTGGAAAGCATAGCCATCTTCTCCTATAACTAAGTATTTTCAGTAAAATGGAATTTTCAACAGTTATTCAGTTTTCACGAAGTCTGAGTCTTTCATCAGGGGGTGACAGATAAAACCAAACAAAAAAAAATTGCTTGCAAAAATAAAAAATCAATCTCAAAAATATTAGATAGCAAGACCAAATTATTAATGAGCTTTTGATGGGAGTAATATGGATTTGAGAAGCTTTTGCTTTGGGCAAAATTACATAATTGTTGTATAATTCATATGCGCAACCACTGAAAACGCACTTTCCTCAGAGTGCATGTTTATCTCATCATAATCTTCCGAGGGTTTAATCATCTTATTAACAAAACACTCAGGATCCTGACCTTGGGCTAGTCGCTTTACCCCAGCCCTGGCCTCAGAACAAAGAGGTATCATGCTGTTGCTGTATTTGCGGATGCTAACCTGGCTCAAAGACATGTTTTTAGCAGATCAGCATCACCAAGTACTTGGTGATCGTCAAGCCTTCACAGCACATCAAGCCTTCTTGATGTCTCTTGGAAAGAGTTTTCAGCAGCTTTGTTGATTTTCATTTTTTTCAGGACAGTCTATTATCTTTTATTTTTTGCAAAAAATTGATTTCCATGTCATTCTCACTCACTGAATTTTTGAACAGTTACACTCATTTATCTTAAATGATCTATCTTAAATCTACTGAACCACGGAATTGTTGACTGCATTATTTAGACAGGCCTTTAAATTAGCCCTCTCTTTGCTCTCAGGATAGTGCCACATGCGGGCTGGTCTGTCGGGCCCATGGAAGGGAGAGAGCCCTGAACAAGGAGGGAAAGCCACCGATACTTGGCAGATCACTTCTCATGTGGCAACTTCACTCCGTTCAGAAAAGGTAGTACCACCCAGGTTCTCAGCTGTTCACACCACTGCCAGCAGGGCGCAGGTCGATGCCTGGAGATGGTGTCTAGGTGCTGAGTAACACTCGTTCTGGTGGCAAACTGAAACCACTTGAAAAACACGGCTCAGCTCTGAGCAACTCCTCGGCAGCCGCCAGCCGGCCCAGGCCGTCTCCTCCCGCCCAGACCCCTGTGGGCCCTCCGCCCTGCCCCGCCCGGAGGCTCCCCAGGCCTCCTGACCCTGCGGCTGGAAACCGTGGCCTCCTGGCTCTGGGCTCAGAGCCCTTGTGTTTGCTCGTCCTTCTGCTCGGACACTCTTCCTGCTGATGGTTACATGACCATGCGTGACTCTGCTCCAGTGTCACCTACCGAAAACCTTCTACACACACACACACACACACACACAAACAACCACACACACACATACACATACAACCATACACAACCACACACACACAACTACACACACACAACCACCCCCCACACATACACACACACACGCACACACACACACAACCACCCCACACACACATACACACAGACAAACCACACACACGCACAACCACACACACACATACACATACAACCACACACACACACAAACCACACACACACATAACCACACACACAACCACACACACACAAACAACCACACACACAACCACACACACACAACCACCCCCACACAGCCACCCCCACACACATACACACATACACACACACAACACACACAACCACATACACACAACCACACACAAACAACCCCCCACATACAACCACACACACACACAACCACACACACACAAACAACCCACACACACACAACCCCCACACACAACCACACACACACACAACCACACACACACATAACCACCCATACACAGAACCACACGCATACAACCACCCCCACACACATACACACACACAACCACACACAAACATACACACTCACACACACAAACCACCACACAGAGATACACACACAACCACCCCACACACATACACACAACCACACACACACCCCCGCATACGCACCCCCTCCCTCCCCCTGGTTTCTGTCCTGACTCCCGTGAGCACCGACCCTGCACATGTTTCTTGCTCTGGGGTCTACCGCCTTCCCCACACCCGCCCCCCCACCCCCGCTGTCTGCTCTGGAGGGCAGGGGTCCCGGCTCGCCGGCTTGCAGCTGCCCCTCTAAACCCCACGTGTTCACAGAGCAGGGCTCCGGCCTGTGTGGGTGCCGGGGTCAGGCAGTCGGAGCAGAGGCCTCCCCCCAGGTTCCGACTCTTGGGAACAGAGGGGGGCCGGATGGAGCTG
>NW_011494694.1:921408-923458 GCF_000754665.1 Bison bison bison | reverse complement strand
AAGCTGGGGCCGCCTGGGGGGGTCACCGGCCCAAAGGGGCTCCACCTGGTGGGGGCATGTCCCCTGCTCGGAAGGGACTGCCACCGCCCGCCACAGCTTGTGGAACGAGTCCCCCAGCACTGCCCTGGCCCGCGTGGACGGCCGGCGCGGGGACAGGGCCAGGTGACCGGGGGGAAGTGGCTCCCGGCCGCAGAAGGAGGAGCGATCCGAGGGCCTGGGTCACGGCCCGTGGGAGGGGCCTCCGGCTGCGGGCGCCCCAGAACCCAGTTCAGATCCGCTCAGAGTGGTGCAGCCGCGCGTGGCTCCCTGACACCTGGGGAAGGGAGACCTGAAGCCGCGGAACCTAGCGGGGGTTCTAGCCGGCTTCCTCGGCATCTGGGCAGCCACAGATGGAGAGAAGTAGGCGCAGACATCCGCAGAGCCGGCTACCCAGGCCCATAAGGGGAGCGGCAAGACCTGGGATCTGCCCTGGTCTCCCTCCTACCGGCGGGCCTCCTGCTGGGTGATTGACCTCCGCTTAGCCCCTCTGACCTGTGGCCCCTGTGCCCGGGGAGCCCCCAGGCAGCTGTCTGCTTTCAGGGGTCCCTGCACGAGTGGCTGCCTCTGAGTCCGGGGGTGAGGGTGGGGTGGGAGGTGCTCTCTACCCAAAGCAGCTGAAGACTCGAAGACTCCCCTCCCCATCACCCCTGCACGCATGCGGAGTCAGTGGTGTCCGACTCTTTGAGACCCCAGGGAGGGTAGCCCACCAGGCTCCTCTGTCCACGGAATTCTCCAGGCAAGAATCCTGGAGTGGGTTGCCACTTCCTCCTCCACGGGCTCTTCCTGACCCAGAGATCAAACCGGAGTCTCTTATGTCTCCTGCACTGGCAGGCGGGTTCTTTACCACTGTTGCCATGCAGGAAGCCTTCCAATCACGCAGACCCAAGTTACATCTCAGTCCCAGAGTGACAGAGCCTCAGCGGCCGCCAACCCTCTTTTTGATCACTCCTCGTCTGTCTTCCCAGTTTCTCTGAGGACCAGGCCTTAAAAATTAACATCAAGAAACTCCTTTCCTTCCTCAGACATGCTAAAATATTATAGTCATAACTTTGATCAAGATACAGTTTCAAAAGAAGAATTCTCAAGCTTCTTAAAACTGAACCCCACACTCTTCAGTTCCAACTCTCTGTTATATCACAAAATTAGAAAAGGATGGTTTTCTTTTGTGTCAGTCTTTGATATTTCATTTCCTTGGAAGGAAAGTTATGACCAACCTAGATGGCATATTCAAAAGCAGAGACATTACTTTGCCAACAAAGGTCCACCGAGTCAAGGCTATGGTTTTTCCAGTGGTCATGTATGGATGTGAGAGTTGGACTGTGAAGAAGGCTGAGCGCCAAAGAATTGATGCTTTTGAACCGTGGTGTTGGAGAAGACTCTTGAGAGTCCCTTGGACTGCAAGGAGATCCAACCAGTCCATCCTAAAGGAGATCAGTCCTTAGTGTTCATTGGAAGGACTGATGTTGAAGCTGAAACTCCAATACTTTGACCACCTGATGTGAAGAGCTAACTGACTGGAAAAGACCCTGATGCTGGGAAATATTGAAAGCAGGAGGAGAAGGGGACAGCTGAGGATGAGATGGCTGGATGGCATCACCGACTCAATGGACATGAGTTTGGGTAAACTCCGAGAGTTGGTGATGGACAGGAAGGCTTGGCTGCTGCAGTCCATGGGGTCGCTAAGACAGGACTGAGGGACTGCACCGAACTGAACTTGACATTTCATGTTTTCTTCTCAATGTCGTTCTCCAAACTGGATTTCTTTTTTCACAAAGCAGATTAAATGTCCTCCCCTCCTTCAAAACAAAGCAAGCCACTGTAGGTAGGTCCCAAGGCACTGAGCCCAGAACAGCACACAGGTGCACTGGCATCCCGCGAGCTGAGCTGGGCGAGATCCCTGCGCATCTGACCTTCTCCTGGGGAAGCGAAGTGAGTGGGCTCCACAGGGATCGCAGGGATCGTGGGTCCCTCGCAGCTTTCGGGGAGGCGGGGTGGGGCACCGAGGGAGCAT
>NW_011494694.1:918648-921308 GCF_000754665.1 Bison bison bison | reverse complement strand
AGCCCAGAAGGATGGATGAAGTCACGAGCGCTCGGAGGGGATGTGGTCGTCCCGGGGCCTGGGGCGGTGCCACCTGCTTGCCCAGGAGATGGCCAGGCCCACGGGACAAGGCGTGCGCGGGGCCTCGGCTGTGTCCGGGGCGGAGACTGGGGCAGCCCAGCCCGAGGGCGCAGAGCCCCCCGACAGCGTGCGTCCAAGCGGGACCAGAGCATCCCGCAGGCTCAGGGCAAGCTGAGTGCCATGGCCCCCCGTGCCCCCGCCCCAGTATGGACCCCACAGGAGAAGCACAGGAACGACAGCAAAAGGCGCGTCCGCTCTCAGCCCCGCACGCGACACGCCCTCCAAACCACAGTGCAGTGGGGGCTTTGCTAGTGATGGGGGTCCGCACCCCAGGCTCCACGCTAACATCTCCCTCTAACCCGCTGTGCCACAGCCACCACCGCTATGCCACAGCGACCACCCAACCCAGCCACCTGGAGAAAAATGTGGATTTGGGACCGGAGTTGTCAACCTCTAAGTGGATCCAAGTATAGTAGTTTTGTGGGTTGCGAAAAGGAGTACCTGCTGGCTCAGACGGCAAAGAATCTGCCTGCAATGTGGGAGACCGGAGTTCAATCCCTGGGTCAGGAAGGTTACCCTGGAGAAAGGAACAGGTTACCCATTCCAAAATTCTGTCCTGGAGAATTCCACGGAGAGAGGAGGCTGGCGGGCTACAGTCCAAGGGGTCACAAAGAGTCAGACACTAAACCTTGAGATGATGATATTATTAAACACATGTTACTTATTTTGATACATGGCTTTAAGTCTATGTTTCTAATGCATTTTAAAGATGAATGAGAAAAATTTATTGTCCATTAACTCCCAGCCGTAAGGAATCTGGTCCAGACCAGCACAGGAAGGTACAGGTCTGATTTCAGGGCCAGAAAACTCCCCCAGTGACTCTGAGCCTGCTGGACCCAAGAAGAGAAAAGATCAAAATTGAGCTCAAGAAGTGGAACCCTAACAAGGAAGAAACACTTCTGTCTAGAGAAAATGGCTTGTTCTGAGGCATACTCCTTCCTTAGAAATGTAATTAGAAGCAGCATCATTCTTTAATTTATTCAATGCCTATTATTATGGGCTGGACTCGGCAGAAGATACAGAACACAAACAGGTAAACTCCTTACTGGGAAGAATTCCAGCATCTAGGGCATGAAAATCATTCCACACCAACCCGAGAGCAAGTTGGGTCTGAAAAATTAGTATGCTATCTGGGGGAAAGTGTGACACTCAGGTAAATATATATGTGTGTGTGTGTATAGAGAGAGAGTGAGAGAGAGCGAGAGAGAGAGAGAGAGGGGTGCTTCCCATGTGACTCAGTGGTAAAGAATCCACCTGCAATTCAGGACATGTGGGTTTGATCCCTGGGTCGGGAAGATCCCCTGGAGGAGGGCATGGCAACCCACTCCAGTATTCTTGCTGGAGAATCTCGTGGACAGAGGAGCCTGGTAGGCTACAATCCATGGGGTCATAAAAAAAATGGACATGACTGAAGTGATTACAAAACAATAAACATCAACTATATATGTATATATATAATTTATATATGTTATATATAAACATAACATATATGTTATTATAAACATATATATGTATATGTTATATATATAAACATTTATAAGCATGTGCGCACATTTATCATTGTACATAACTTCAATTATATAATTACAATTATGCATAATGTTAATATTCCCATTTTATAAAGAGCATGAAGTTCCAAGGTAAAATGCACAAGATTGCACAGCCAGAAACTCTGCAGCCTGAGACCCTGAGTGCAGTCTGCTCCTTAGCTGCATGCACATAACCAGACTTGTCAGAGCTGGACCTAACCCTTCAGCAGGTGTAACCAGTCTCCCAAGAGAAGGAGGAGGTTGGGGGCAGGGGCCCCGCAGCCCTAAGTCTGGGTCAGTTTCCTATTCAGGGCTGGAGGCCGGATAAGGAGTCCAGATGCCTCTCACAAGCCTCTCCTTACAAACTAATGCCTGACATTTCTTGAACAAAGAAGAAGCTTTCACTCTGCAAGAAGACAAAGGCTTATTTAAAGTAACACATCAATGTTAATGAGTTCAAGTTAGCCAATCTAGGAGGTACCACAGATACTGGCGATCCTGCCTCTGCAGGATTTTAACTGGCTTAGTGCTGGTCAGGGTGACGGGTGGTGGCGAAGGATGAGGAAGGAAGGGAGTGAAGGGGCAGGGGCCCCACCTGAAGAGGAAAGGCAGGAAGGAGAAGCGGGGCAGGACAAGGTCTGAAGGGCAGGCCATCCAGGCCGCTGCGGCCTGCCTGGCTGCTCGTGGCTGGGACAGGCTCGTGGAGGCGCCGTGGGGCTGTCCAGAGCTGGCTCCCAGGGCACACGGGCCCTCTGAGGTCACTGCTCTCCCCGTTTGGAGCCTGGTGGTTTTGTCAGAACGGCAGTTCCGCTGAAAGGCAAGTGCTCTGCTCTAGCGTGCAAAGCGAAGGACTAATAGTCTGTGTTTGCTCTCTCAGTGAGATGGTGTTCTCAAGTCGGAGAAGTCAGATTTATCGACAAGTTATAATGAAAGCAGAGTCATTGCTTTGTCCTCTTGCTTGTACTGTTTTTGGGAGGAAACGCTCTGGGGACTCTGCTGCAAAGACTCCTC
>NW_011494694.1:917338-918357 GCF_000754665.1 Bison bison bison | reverse complement strand
GCCTCCCCCCCCCCGCCCCCCACCTCTGCCTGGGGTGGGAGCCCTGCTACCTAAACACTGAAGACAGGAGCAAAAATAGTAACAGCCCTCCGCAGTAAACAATGAGTAATGTCTCCTCTAGAACACAGTCCAATACGTTCAGGAGCCAGCTTTTCAGTCCTTTCCAAAAATAATTCAGATGGACTTCAGCGTGGATGCCTCCACACACCAGGTTAGGAAGCCGTGGCAAACCCTGTAACCACCACTCACGGCTTCTCCGAGTGCTCAGAAGCAGGGGGCCTCCCGCCGTGCACCCCATGAATTGTCCGTGTGACACTAGATCTCAGTGTCTGAGGGAGTCGGACCAGCACCCTGGTTGCCTCTAATGACCTGTCTTTCTCCACAGATGGTAGAAAAGAGATGTCCAGTCTCTTCTGTGAAGCATGGTCTGAGCATTTGAAACGGTTACAAGCAAATAATGACGAGTTGGTCGAACTTCAGTTCTCCGTTCCTTATGCCAATAATATTCCTACAGGGTCAAACGGATACAAATGGATAATTCTCAGGCAATCCAGACGCTGATTTTTAAGTGTTCATGCTTGGCAGGTTGAAGCTGTCAGATGCTGCACAGTACTCGTTCTATCCAAACCTGAGCGACCAACTCTAAACACACCTTCCCTTTTCTCTGAAAACTTCAGGCACTGATCCTAACTGGTGACCAAGTGTCATTCTGTCCACATAAATAGCCTCAGTTCAGTTCAGTTCAGTCGCTCAGTCATGTCCGACTCTTTGCGACCCCATGAATCGCAGCACGCCAGGCCTCCCTGTCCATCACCAACTCCCGGAGTTCACCCAGACTCATGTCCATCGAGTCAGTGATGCCATCCAGCCATCTCATCCTCTGTCGTCCCTTTCTCCTCCTGCCCCCAATCCCTCCCAGCATCAGAGTCTTTTCCAATGAGTCAACTCTTCACATGAGGTGGCCAAAGTACTAGAGTTTCAGCTTTAGCATCATTCCTTCCAAAGAAATCTCAGGGCCT
>NW_011494694.1:915894-917238 GCF_000754665.1 Bison bison bison | reverse complement strand
TTCTGAGCCCACGTGCGGTCTCAGGGATACGACAGTGGATCCTGGACCCAGAGGGCGACAGATGCTGACAAGGCCATGTCAGAACCACCCATGGGGCTGCAGACAGAATTCCCGGGGGGTGGGGGAAATGGGAGTGAGTCCGGAGGTCCAGGAGCGTTGACCTTGGCCTCAGAGACTCCGGCAGGTGTCCGCAGCTCATTTCAGTGTCGCATGGCGGTAGCAGACTCCCCCACCACCATCCCGAGACCTCAAGCTGTATTTGAGCAATTATGAGACTACAACTATTTTTTAATGTCATTTCTTCTCTGCACACCCTCCCCCAGATGTCCCCAGGACATTCCTTTATAAGACCAGAGCTTTGCAGATGTGACTAGTCTAGGTTGCCCTGATCTCCACTCCACTCGTCTCCACGCAGCAATTTCCCTCTGTGCCCTGATCTGCTTCCTCTCTCAGACCCTGTGCATTAAAAGCCAGGATAGGGCAGCTGAGGCTCTGCTGAGGTGGGGCTCCTTCCCTTCCACCACCCCAGTCTAAGTGTCTGGATACCGCAGAGCCCTGGAGACGCCTAACAAGGTTCAGCATCTGGGTCTGGCTTCCCACTGCCCTTCCAGTGAGGGCTTCCTGCTCTAGGTTTACTGAACCCATGTGAGAGGGCTCTGCAAGGCTTCAGCCACCTGCTTGTATCAGCCCATGCACGTGGAGCAGAGGGCGCCTGGGGATACGGCCACCCGGAGAAGGGGGGCAGCAGGCAGGTGTGGACAGGAGGGGGCGGTGGAGGAGGACAAGAAGGAGGAGGAGAGTTTCCACAGGAAAGAGCAGGAAGAAGGAGGGTGTGTGCCTGCTAAGTCCAAAGGCCTGTCAGACTCTTGGACCAGCCAGTCTCCTTGGTGCATGGAATCCTCCAGTCAAGAGTACTGGAGTTTGTGCCATGCCCTCCTCCAGGGGATCTTCCGGTAGAGAGTTTCTCCTAAGATAACTTCCCAAGCTGGATGAACACAAGCTGGATTCAAGACTGCCGGAAGAAGTATCAATAACTTCAGATATGCAGATGACACCACCCTTATGGCAGAAAGCGAAGAACTAAAAAGCCTCTTGGTGAAAGTGAAAGAGGAGAGTGAAAAAGTTGGCTTAAAACTCAACATTCAGAAAACATAGATCATGGTATCCCGTCCCATCACTTCATGGTAAATAGATGGGGAAACAGTGGAAACAGTGTCAGACTTTATTTTTCTGGGCTCCAAAATCACTACAGATGGTGACTGCAGCCATGAAATTAAAAGACACTTACTCCTTGGAAGCAAAGTTATGACCAACCTAGATAGCATATTCAAAAGCAGAGACATT
>NW_011494694.1:913515-915794 GCF_000754665.1 Bison bison bison | reverse complement strand
CAGCCATCTCATCCTCTGTCGTCCCTTTCTCCTCCTGCCCCCAATCCCTCCCAGCATCAGAGTCTTTTCCAATGAGTCAACTCTTCACATGAGGTGGCCAAAGTACTAGAGTTTCAGCTTTAGCATCATTCCTTCCAAAGAAATCCCAGGGCCTCTTTAAAAACAGATTCTTATCTCTCAAACAAATGGTAAGTCCCTCTGACTCTTTGCAACCCCATGGTCTGTAGCCCACCAGGCTGCTCTGTCCATGGTATTTCCCAGCAAGAATACTGGAGTGTGTTGCCATTTCCTTCTCCAGGGGATCTTCCCGACCCAGGAATCGAACCCAATCTTCTGCACTGGCAGGGGGATTCTTTACCACCGAGCCACCTGGGAAGCCCCTCTGGTAAGAAGCAATGACCCAGGATAGGAAATCAAACTTCAGTTTACCTTTACTATTTTACAGGTTTCTGTGTATTTAAAAATTGCAGGAATTACTTTTTTACTAAAAATCTTTTTTTTTTTTCTGTTTTCTGGTATACTTGGAACTCCACACTCCTTTTGTACCTCACAAATCTCTCTCTCCTCCGCTTGTCAAGACACCATAGTGTTTTATTCTGTCTTTTGCTTAAAGACAAAAGCTAGCAAACAGATAAAATCACACAAAGACATCTAATGCCCGGCCAAGGGGCTGTCAGAAGACATGTCACAGAATCATGTTGGTTTTGTTTTATGATGGAAAATTATGGAACTTTAAGAAAGTGAAGGTGTTTTTAAAGACCTTTAACTGCCACATTAGGAGAGTGTAAGACTTTGTTTTAAAAGAGATATACGTGTGTATCTAAAACCCAGTGGGAAACCTTTGGTTCCTATCATGGACAACCACACGCTCTTCCCGTTGGACAGAGCGGAGGGGAGTCGGGGGGTCAGGACTGGGAGGAGGGGCTGCAGGAAGGCCCTGAGCTGCTTCACTGCTACTTCCTAGTGGGGCCTGGGAGCTGTCCCTGGAAGAGGTTTGCCCAAGACAGACAGGGATGCCCAACTCCTGGGACCCCCAGACTAGAGGAGAGGCAGCCCCCCAACCCCATGTGCCCACCCCATCACCTGGCATGTGGGAGACAGAGGTGCTGAGCCAACAGCTGCTCTGCTGGCTCACGTGGGCCGGCCAGAGCCCTAGAAGCTCCCTTCATCCTGTTTCATCACACAGGTATCATCACACAGGTTTCATCACACAGGTATCAGCTGGCACAATGGACAAAAAGGCCGGCTCTCTGAAGGTTCTGATGTCCACTCCAGGTAAGAGCCGGTGAAGAACAGGTGTCAGAATGCAGGGAGCCAAGCTAACTATCCGTTAGCCCAGGAAAGAGGCAGAGGAGACAAGGGCGGGCCCCCGCACTGGGAGCCGAGGATCCCTGGGGGGAGGGAGAGACACAGACAGGTGAGCCATTAGCCCTAAGGTCCTGAAGTTGTCCTGCCAACATGAGGTTGTTCAGTGCAGCTTGGGGCAGATGGCCCACAAAGACACAGGTCCTGCAGGCCCCAGGGGTCCAGTCCAAGAGGGACCAGAGGAAGCAGTTTAACCCTGGAAGTGACTGCACAGACAGAAGGACACACAGCCCAGGGTGCAGGCAGGCGGGCGGGAAGGCGGGCCCACTTCCCAGGGATCTGGAGGCGCCTGCCAGCCCCCTGGTACAGGGCCCCCGACCCTCCGAGCTGCAGCCTGGGTCAAGTGTGCGGGTGAAACCCAAGCTCTGGGGCAGGGTGAAGGGGGAGCGGCTCCTGGTTGGTCCCCGGGGGCAAACCCCCGATTTCCTCACCGGGGTCCCAGCCCCTCCCCGCACAGCAGCCGCAGGGAGGAAAGACGGCCCCCAAGGAGTTGCAGACGGTCCAGCGTGGTCCAGTGGTGGGGTCTGGAAGGGGCTGGGCCCGGGGCAGAGCCCCGCTGACCATTCAGGGAACGGACGCTGAGAAGGTGCAGAGGGAGCGGAGGGAGCTGCGTTCACACCTGGCCAGCCCGGTTCCGCTCCTTTTCACACAGGCGCCGCCGTGGGCAAGCGGCTCGCCCTTCTCAGCCTCCAAACAGCGCCCGAGGGGGCGGCCGGGCCCCCCTCGCTCCTTCCCTGGCCGCCCTGTGCCCGGGCCCCAGGGATGCAGGGCCGCGAGGTCCAGCTGCTGACGCTCAGGACTCGTGTGTGTGGAAGTGGGGGTGTGTGGCGAGGTTGGGGGTCACGGCGGGGAAGGGTGACCCTGACCAGCGCCCGGGACGCAGGCGGCAGTGAGACTTCAGTCCCTTCTGAGCC
>NW_011494694.1:885513-913415 GCF_000754665.1 Bison bison bison | reverse complement strand
AGTCAAGGCTATGGTTTTTCCTGTGGTCATGGATGGATGTGAGAGTTGGACTGTGAAGAAGGCTGAGCGCCAAAGAATTGATGCTTTTGAACTGTGGTGTTGGAGAAGACTCCTGAGAGTCCCTTGGGCTGCAAGGAGATCCAACCAGTCCATTCTGAAGGAGATCAGCCCTGGGATTTCTTTGGAAGGAATGATGCTGAAGCTGAAACTCCAGTACTTTGGCCACCTCATTCTAAGAGTTGACTCATTGGAAAAGACTCTGATGCTGGGAGGGATTGGGGGCAGGAAGAGAAGGGGACGACAGAGGATGAGATGGCTGGATGGCATCACGGACTCAATGGACACAAATTTGAGCAAGCTCCAGGAGTTGGTGACCGACAGGGAAGCCTGGTGTGCTGCATCCCAGGGGGTCACGAAGAGTCGAACACGACTGAACGACTGAATTGAACTGAACTTCCTAAGGACTATGATTGATGCCTCCAAAGAGTGAAAACCTCCAATAGCTCCCCCAAAGGAAGCAAGCAAACAAACCAAAATCAAAAAAAATAAAGAAGAGAGAGAAAAAAAATGCAGCTATCTGGTCAACTCAGTTGAACTGAATATGAAATTGCCATGTTTGTAGGTCAAAAACCAGTCCGATGTTAGTGATTCCACGCAGTTCAGCCTAAGGCAGCGCCATCCCCAAGGTCTGTACAAGCGACTCTGTCCCTCCGTAGCGTCTCTTCTGAAACGTGCCCTGTCCCTACGTGGGAAGCGTCAGTTCTGTGGCGTTGCTCGAACCATCTGCCCAGTCTTAGTGTCCTCTCCTTCCTGCTGTCTGTCCGAGGCCTCCCCTTTCTGGGCCGGAGGTCAGACTACAGCAGATTAACCGGGATCTGACTGGGCCTTATCCCCACTCCAGGGCCCATTGGTTTCTGAGGAGTTTTACGGCCCTGTTTTCCAAATGTCTAGCATCTCGCACCTACTACATTCATTTTTGTAAAGTTGAGACCAGTCGTGAAGGTGGTTTATTGCCCTCCAGGTCTTCCGTAGCTTCTGGAAACATGATCAACCCTTTGACCTTTAGACTGGGGAAGGACTCAAGCTACATCGTCACCTTCTTAGCCCCAGTGTCTTTCTGCCGCTGGTTCCTCTTTGTATCACTCTGAAATGGATCCCGTGTGAACAGACCCTGCAGACCAGGTGACTTTCCTGATGGGCCATTGAGAGATTCATGCCACAGGATGGTGACTGTAAAGGTCATCCGTGTCCCGGGCCCATGATGAGAAGGGGGGTTTCCTGAGTTGCGAGATCCTTAGGAACTCACTGCCTCCCGGGAGCGCCTGGGTGGGGACGAGCGTGGGAAGGCAGGAAGGGAGGGTGGAAACCCATCCTCCTTGGAGGATCTTAAAATCCTCCCAGAGCTTCAGAGTGATGAGAACCCCAAATAAGGAAACTGAAGGCCTGGAGAAATGGTTACTGGGAGGATGCAGGAGACGCTGATGCTTACTAAGAATACAACGAGCACGCTCCACGCTGCAGTTCTGAGAGGCTCTGGTTCGGGTAGCCATGTATGGCCACAGAGTCAACGTGGTAAATTTTCTTCCTTTGTAATCGTTTCCCGTTTTATTTATTATTTTTCCTACGGCCTCTGCTTTCAGACATTCCTGCACTGGCTGCATCATGAACCATGTGGTTCCACGCTTCATCTTTTGCCTAAGCTTTCTCTTTGAAAATGTAAGTCAGCGTTTGCTGCTAGGGGTTATTTTAGAAAATAGAGCAGTCCAGTTACCTCACTAGGAGTGAATAATGTATAGCGTGAGGAGTCCTGAGGTTCTTCTAAGAAATCTACTGATTTGGGCATCTTCATTTTCCAAAGCTGATCAGAGCCAGGGGCTTCCTGTACCCGAGAACTGTAGGGCCAGCAGACGACCTCAACCTACCGTCACCTTGGGTCCAAGTAACACCGCAGAACGATGTTGTTCCCCTCCCGTGATTTGCAACTCCTGAAATCCTTTGGGAGAATAGCTTTAAAATCATACCATCCTGTTCATTATTTCCTATAGTTACTAAAGAGCCCCAGTTAATGGAAGGCCTTTTAGCCGAAGGGATATTAAGCCACAGAATGGTGGATATGAAAAAAAAAGGGTTGTCTAGGATATGTTTTGACCTTTGGTATTCTTTATGTGGAGCTTCCCAGGGGGTTCAGTGGTAAAGAATCTGTCTGCCAAGCAGGAGCTGTGGGTTTGATCCCTGGGTTGGGATGATCCTCTGCAGGAGGGCATGGCTACCCACTCCAGTATTCTTGCCTGGAGAATCCCATGGACAGAGGAGCCTGGCGAGCTATAGTCCATTGGGTCGCAAGAGTTGGACACAACTGAGCAACTAACAACAATCTTTATATATGAGAATTTTTGACACAGTAGTGTCCCACTTTTTATTGAGATATTAATATATACACACACAAGACATTCATCATTTTAAAGAATACAATTCTAGTCTTAGAACGTCCATGAGGTTCTTCTCCTGACCCCACTCTTTGATTGCATCACGTTTCCTCTGGCCCCAAAGAAACCCCAAGCCCAGCTGCGCTCATTCCCCAGGTCCTCCCTGCTCAGCCCTGGGCGTGTGTGCATGCTTTAGTCGCTTCAGTCATGTCTGACCCTTGCGACCCCATGGACTGTAGCCCACCAGGCTCCTCCATCCATGGGATTTCCTAGGCAAGAGTACTGCAGTGGGTTGCCATTTCTTCTCCAGGGAATCTTCCTGACCCAGCAATTGAACCTGCGTTCTTAACGTCTCCTGCACCAGCAGGAGAGTTCTTTACTGCTAGGGCCACCTGGGAAGCCCCAATCCAGCCCAAGTGGTTGGTTTTAATTCAGCGTTTCTCAGAATCTGCAGCTGCTTTGATGACACATGGCACCATGAGTGGGCGCTTGGTGGAGTTCGAAGAGCTGGGTCCTGATTTCAGAGATGTTTCTGCTCCCTGCTTGAGGTCAGGCAGGGCTGACTCTGCCCGTCGGCAATCATGACCAGTTAAATAGGCTGTTCTGAGGACCAGATGAGGACGTTCATGCCAAAGCCCCCAGGGCACAGTAGGTACTTGCCACCCTGAAGGTCACAGCATGCCCCATCCTCTGGGGAGGGCCACCTCCTGGGAGACAGGACCCCACAAGGCCGTGTGAGCATGCGCCCTGGTCAGAGGCTGCTTCCCGTGGGGCGGCCTGGGTTAGGAGGAGGAACACAATAGTGCCCCAGGCTCTGCACGTGGTTTGAGGATGGGCAGGTCCTCTCTTCCACCCAACTCTGTGCCTGTGGCTGTGAGCGCTGGTGCTTCTGCAGCCATTCTGGCAGCAGGAGCCCACGACACACCTGCTCAGGAAGAGATGATGTAGCTTAAGAGCAGCGGTCTCCAGCACTGTCATCAGGGCTGTCAGCTGAGATGCTGAGCCCAACACCCGCCCCTTGCAGTGTCGTCTCCCCAGGATGGAAGCTGGCCTCTTTTCTCAGCTCGTCCTGCTCCACAGACCCTCCTCTCTCTTCCTCGATTTCCTTCTTACTCAGCTTGGATCTATGATAGGGACCTTCAACTCCACCCCTCCCCATTTTTGCACATCATCTAGAGAAACCTCTACTCAAAAAAATGCCCAATATCTTCTTGTTCTGGATCAGCATGGGAGGGGCCATATAAAGACACATGATGGGACCCTGGAGTCAGCCTTCACTAACAATCAGGACTCAAAACAGGCCCACACATCTGGCACTCAGCGGCACTTTCTGGTCTGCTGGTTCACTGTCTGGGCATCCAACTTTCCCCATCCTTCTCACATCTGCCCAACCCTCTATCTGCTAGGTGATGCTGCCTCCCATGTCTGCTCGCATCCATCTCCCTCCCTTCTATTAAATCAGAGGACAGAATTTTTCTTATTCCAGGCTAATCCCTGTGGCGTGGCCCTCCTGCGTTCCACTTGCCTCAAAACCAGCCCCAGCTGCTGGCCCACTCTGAGCTGCCAGGCAGCTCCTCCTGCACCAGCTCTCCCTGCAGAACTAAGTTTGCTCCTGCTAATTCACACATGCATGCAGGAGACTGCCGGATCTGCACAGCCTCCAGCTTGCCCCCTGGTGCCCTCCTCCTCGTCACCCCAAGTCCACAGAGATGTATCCCAGCCACAGGTCACTCCCCCACTTTCCATGCACAGTTTGACCCATGAGAATCTGGCTCTGCCCTCTCCTCCCATGGACTCAGCCCTTGCTCCTAAATGTAATGGATACTACGTGTCCCCCTCACCGGGCTCTTAGGTGACCCCTGCCTCATGGACGCTCCCTCCCACTGCTGCTGGGTCACTTGCCCCCTGTCCTCCTCCCTGGGCTGCCTGGTCATCTCTGCACTCAGATGCAGCCCCTCCCAAGCTCAGTTGCAGCTCATGAGAGTCCAGACCCCTCCTCTAAACACCACCACTCATCTGTACACCCCTGGTGTCTCCCCTGGGACGTCTCAAAGGTGCCTCAGGTTCCAGAAGGACAGTGTTCCCACTGTCCCTTTGGACAAGCTGGACATTCTCTGTGCCACCCGGGCCCCCACACTAGTTTCCGTTGGCTCCACTCCCTGTGTGTCTCAACCCCTTCTGACCCCTGGGCCCCGACTGGTCCAATCACTGTCACCTCTCTTCCAGACTCCTCCAGGGCCACTTATTCCAGTCTACGCTATAAGCTGCAGCTGGAATGGGAATCCAATTGTGTTGAGAAGTGGAGCGTTTCCTGCCATGTCAGTAAACAAGGATGTCACAGTCATGGGGAGCCCAGCCCTCCAACGTGAGCCCTGAAGGCACTCGGGAAGGAGAAGAATACCAGCTATCAGGCTGCAGCCACTCCCGTCGGTGAGCCCCAAGGCAGCTCAGGATGTGAAAACACAGGATGCTGGGCCAGGAGGGCTGAGATGCATGTGAAAGGGATAATTCCAGCGAGCCCAGACTCTTGCATCCTCCCACACATAGAAAAGCTCTGAATGCCATAACTTGGAATATGGAGTTTCCTTTCACTGACAATAACCTTCTGATGTTCAGACAACCTGCCCTTTGTTGTAAAACTTCTGTGTAACCTGGCTCCTCTCCTCGCCTCAGAGCAGGTCTCTCAGGGTCACTTGAGGTGGTGCCTCCTGGGCTTGAAGTACTAAAAATTCCCGCCAAAGAAAACATAACTCTCAACTTTCAGGCTGTGACTAATTTTTCAGTCGACACTGTCAGGACTGCCCTGGCTGGAAATGCCTTCCAGGGTGCCCCTCTGTTTTTCTGCTCAGAATTTAACATCCCAAGTGTGGCCTCGATGCCCAGCACGAGCCACTGTTGTCCTGTAGGCTCTGATGCGAGACCCCCCGCTCCAGCTTCCACCAGCCAGGCCTCACCTGGACCCCCCTCGCAGGGAGGCCTCCCTGACTGCACTCTCACCACACCCCCCTTGCACACTCACTGGTGAGAGGTTTCCCTGCACCCCTCCCGCACTTTGATGGCAGGCGCTGCAGTCACTCTTGCTCATAGAGGAATCCCAGCTCCCACGTGGAGCACAGAAGGGCTCCACCAGGGTCTGTCCAAGGAATGAGGAAATAACTGTAAGTGATCGACACTGTCCCGTGATGAGTGACAGAAACAGGGTAGTGAAAGATGCTTCCAAGTGACTTACATTTTGCCACATTCCGTGAATACAGCAAAGCTCAGAATTTGATCTGAATAAAGAGATACACTCTGTCGTTTGTAGACTGTATTATTTATAGAGTCAAGTGGGCATCTCCCTAACTCTGCTAAACAAATGTTGTGTAGATCTGTCAGAGGTACCAAAGTACTGGCTGCCAGACTGGGGCTGGGGCATTAGCACATGACGGAGGCCTCCGTCCAGCCCTGATGAGAGCAGTGCTAGGCCCAGGTCACGAGCTCCAGATGGTGAAGGTCCCACGACGGGGTGGGGCCGGTGCTGAGCACCAGCTCTGGGCTGGAAGTCTTGGTTCCAGACCAAATCACACCAGCGAGTGAATCTGGCCCTTTCTGGCCTCTGCTCTCTCCTCTATGAAGTGCAGAGTGGATTCAATGATCTCCAAAGGAGGAAAAGATGAAATTTAGAGCAGAGAATTGTTGTTTAGTCAATAAGTCATGTCCAACTTTTTGCAGCCCCATGGACTGCAGCACACCAGGCTTCCCTGTCCTTCATTATCTGCCAGAATTTGCTCAAACCCATGTCCATTGAGTCGGTGGTGCCACCCAACCCTCTCATCCTCTGCCACCCCCTTCTCCTCCTGCCTTCAGTCTTTCCCAGCATCAGGGTCTTTCCCAGTGAGTCGGCTCTTTGCACCAGGGGGCCAGAGTGTTGGCGCTTCAGACATAAGGTAATAGAGCAGAGAATGAGGCTGGGTTTTGTGGAGAAGGTACAGCTCGAACAGGACACCAAAGGGTTTAGTTGAGGAAGGTGAGAGAAGAGAAACTTTGCCCTGAGGAGGCCAGCAGATGATAGGGCCAAGCTTTCTGGAGTGAGGAGGAGCAGGAAACTTTTTCTTCCTCTCAATGAATCAAAAACACCTGTGAAGCATTTGCTTAGTACTCGGGCCTGTGTGAGCGTCTGTGGACAGAAAGGTGAAGACATGCATTTATTGCTTCGGAGGGGCTGACACCTCTGTGATCCATCAGACACTGACAAGAGATCCTAAGAACCTGACTTGGTCAGTATAAGGTTCCCAGTGGTCCTGAGCTGTGGGCAGCTGGGGCACGGAGCCCTGGGAGGTTGAAACAAGGGCTCACATTTGAGAAAGAAGCCCAGGGCTGCAGTGAGGGGGGCAGGACAGCAGAGTCCTGCAGGCCGTGTGCACCCCGACCCCACCCCCAGGGCCCGCGCTGTGCTCCCCGCCGAGTGTGCACGCCCCCCTGCGCCTGCGCAGCTCTCAGCCCTGGGTGGGGGATAAGCCCACAGGCAACGTATCCTGCAGGGAACAGTTGTAACAATCCCAGTGAACCAGATTCCCAGGGGTAGAATGGAGAGAGGGTATGGAGCTGAGAAGTATTTAGGAGGTAAAACAACACAATGAGATACCCACTTCCCACTACTTAGGGGGGCTGTTATCTAAAAAAAAAAAAAGAAAAGAAAAGCAAGATTGTTGGTGAGGATGTGGAGCGATTGGAACCTCTGTGCATGTCTGGCGGGAATGTAGAATGGTGCAGCCATGGTGGATAATAGTGCGGTGATTTCTTAAGAAATTAAACATAAAATTACCACGTAATCTCACTTCCCAGGTAGCACTAGAGGTAAAAAAAGCCCCCTGCCAATGCAGAAGATGTAAGAGACATGGGTTTGATCCCTGGGTTGGGAAGATCCTCTGGAGGAGGGCATGGCAACCCACTCCAGTATTCTTGCCTGGAGAATCCCATGGACAGAGGAGCCTGGTGGGCTACATACAGTCCATGGGGTCGCAAAGAGTTGGACGCGACTGAAGCAGCTTAGCACACAGCCAGCACGCATGTGCCCGAAGCAGTGAGAACAGCAAATGTAAGTCACTGCAGTGCAAGTCACCTGAGATAACACTGAAATTTTGCTCAAGTCAGGGCTAAAGTAAGAGCCCAGGATACTTAAAATTCAGTTTATTGAGCTGAGCAAGAGACTGGGAATTTGTTCTTGAAATGTTGGCTCTCCTCTTTTTTTCTTTTTTTAAACTTCACATTGTGGGAATATTCATTCCTTCTGTTGAAGAACATTCATTAAGTTTGTGCTAATAGCTCAGCATTATATGGAGCAGGCGGAAGACATACATTCCTGCCCATAGTTAGCTTCTACCCTCATGGCTTGGTGCCCAGCTGCTCCATTTCCTCCCGTCCTGCAGCGCTGACGTGGAGAAGCCAGAGTCGGTGAGGGAAGGGTGTCTCAGCAGGAAGGAAAAGCACATGCAAAGGCTCAAAGCCCAGCCAGAGCATCATGGGATTGAAGACGCAGCGGTCGACCAGTAGTCCAGTCCCCGACGGGGTCCTCCAGAGACCTTAAGAAACACTGTTGAATTCTTAGGGCCGTGTTCCCTTGATTCCCAGGAAAAGTCCAGTTTCCAGCACAGCTCATTTCCTCTACCCTCTGCCACCTATTCTCTGAATCACAGATCAGTCGCAGTGCAAAGCCCACCTGTTCTCCTTTCCATCTGTGCCAGTGACCTGGCTGTTTCTTAGGCCTGAAGGAATCACTTCAGTTCCCCCTCTCCTTTACTGTGTGGTAAAACGCTTCTCAGGTGGCACTATTGGTAAAGAACCCGCCTGCCAGTGCAGGAGACGTAAGAGATGTGGCTTAGATCCCTGGGTGGGGAAGACCCCCTAGAGGAGGGCATGGCAGCCCACTCCAGTATTCCTGCCTGGAGAATCCCGTGGACAGAGGAGCCTGGTGGGCTACAGTCCACAGGGTCGCAAAGAGTTGGACACCATTGAAGCAACTTAGCACAAATGGCCACTTGTCTTTCAAGATCTATGTAAGGTCTCACCTCCTCTAGGAAGCCTACCTTGACCCCTCCCAACCCAGCATTCTGTCTCTCCTGGCAGAGCCCCTGTCAGATCAGATCAGTCGCTCAGTCGTGTCCGACTCTTTGTGACCCCATGAATCGCAGCACGCCAGGCCTCCCTGTCCATCACCAACTCCCAGAGTTCACTGAGACTCACGTCCATCGAGTCAGTGATGCCATCCAGCCATCTCATCCTCTGTCATCCCCTTCTCCTCCTGCCCCCAATCCCTCCCAGCATCAGAGTCTTTTCCAATGAATCAACTCTTCACATGAGGTGGCCAAAGTACTGGACTTTCAGCTTTAGCATCATTCCTTCCAGAGAAATCCCAGGGCTGATCTCCTTCAGAATGGACTGGTTGGATCTCCTTGCAGTCCAAGGGACTCTCAAAAGTCTTCTCCAACACCACAGTTCAAAAGCATCAATTCTTCCGCGCTCAGCCTTCTTCACAGTCCAACTCTCACATCCATACATGACCACAGGAAAAACCATAGCCTTGACTAGACGAACCTTTGTTGGCAAAGTAATATCTCTGCTTTTGAATATGCTATCTAGGTTGGTCATAACTTTGCTTCCAAGGAGTAAGTGTCTTTTAATTTCATGGCTGCAGTCACCATCTGTAGTGATTTTGGAGCCCAGAAAAATAAAGTCTGACACTGTTTCCACTGTTTCCCCATCTATTTCCCATGAAGTGGTGGGATTGGATGCCATGATCTTCGTTTTCTGAATGTTGAGCTTTAAGCCAACTTTTTCACTCTCCACTTTCACTTTCATCAAGAGGCTTTTTAGTTCCTCTTCACTTTCTGCCATAAGGGTGGTGTCATCTGCATATCTGAGGGTTATTTCTCCCGGCAATCTTGATCCAGCTTGTGTTTCTTCCAGCCCAGCATTTCTCATGATGTACTCTGCATACAAGTTAAATAAACAGGGTGATCACTGACCTAGAGCCCCTGTAGCCACAGGCAGAAACAGAAGGGGACGGCAGAGGATGAGATGGTTACATAACATCTCTGACTCAATAGGCATGAGTTTGAGCAAACTCCAGGAGGTCGTGGAGGACAGAGGAGACTGGTGTGCTGCAGTCCATGGGGTCACAAAAAGTCAGACACGACTTAGAGACTGCACAACAGCAGCAAAGGGCTCTTTTCTTCTCCCAGGCAGCCTCCTTCACATCTGAGCTCCAGGGGAACACAACCTTCATCCTTCTCACTCAGGGCCCAGCACATGGGAGACGGTTAACCCTTTTCAAATGTCTTTCTTTGTTTTGCTTTATTGTTATGCGAAATGCAGTATTATATGAACTCAGTCAACTGGATGTTTCTTCTGGGGTTGTGGATGACGGATGCCAAAATGCAGGGTCTGAGGTTTACTCCACACCATCCCTGGTACCCAAGGCTCAGACTCGCCCTGCCTCTGCCCTTTATTACCTGGGCCTGGTTCCTGAGAAACCTCATGATACTCTGGGCAAGGGGTTGCCCTTCCAGTAAGTTCCTCCCCAGATTCTGAGCTGATTTGTGTTGTTTGCAAACAAGAACTCTGAATGGTATGTTGAATGAGTGAAAATATGTGATCTCCAAGCCTGTCCATGGACTCCCTGCTGATACCTTCCTAGCTGACAGGACTAATTCAGTGAGAAAAGCACTTCTAAAAAGTCTAGAAACTCTTCTCCCAAGTGCCAAACTTTACCACTGACTTCCTACTGTGGCCTTGAGTGAGTCATTTTACCACCTACCTTCCCCACAAGGGCGTCGTTAGGATTAATGAGTTAATATTCAAAAGTACTTTGTGCTTTAAATAGTGCCTTTCAGCAGAGGATCTCAAAGAATTATAATCACTACAGCTGTGCAGTAAATTATAAAGAGGTTTTTTAAGAACTATCATATTTCTCTCAAACTTTTAATGAGAAATTGACGACAATTGCAAATTTTCCCTTCAAGAAATGGTCAAGACTTTCTGAGTACATGAAACTGCAAAAAAGAGAAAAAGTTACATAAAAATGTAAATTAGATTTCTCTTATTCCAACCCTGTTCTAAATAGGTTGACTAACGACTCAGGATCTCTGTGACTCTGGGGTCCTTCCAGACTCCAAGTCCTAGGGGTGAACAATTCTGCAAAGTTGAGAGGGCCTCTCTGTTAAGTCCACAGTGTTGATCCTAATGGGCTCTTGGCCTCTGCTTCTCTGGCTTCCCCCTCTTCCCCTCCCTCCTCCTCTCCATCTTCCGCTCCTCCTTTCCATCCTCACCTTCATCGTCCTCTCCCTCCTCCTCTCCATCTCTCCCTCCTCCTTCCATCTCTTTCTCCCTCCTCTCCATCTTCATCTCCCAGCAACCTGTCACAGAAGCCTCCCATCAGACTGGGCATTCTTGAGCTGGCTGTACTGTCTATAGCCAAAGCCCAGCTTTCATCAATAACGAAGCACTGAAGGCATGGACTTTATCCTACTTGGCCAGAATTTCCTTTGGCACGATCCTAGAGCCAATCTTCCTTTCCCTGAAATACTTCTTGCTCACCCTTTCCTCAATAATGACTTCTAGTCATTAACAGAGGAAGCAGATGTCCACGTAAGTATAGCAGCTGAGCATGACTGAGCCAGGCGAAGGTGCTGGCTCCCCTATTAACTGCACTTTCTCCCAAGTTACTGGAACTGCAGGAGAGGGTGTGAGTCTGCAGGAGAGGAGGTTCTGTGAGTCTTAGGGGTGCGCCTTTGTGTTTCTAGTAGATTCTAACAGAGTGCTCTGAGTACCCATCCCCATCAGCAAAAGAAGAAGAACGCCCATCTATTTCTGGTCTATGTTTTAACAAACTGTATGCAGAGGAAAGGATCAATCCATTAACACATCATGTATATTTTTAAATATATGCTAAAATAAACAATTCAAACAATTCACCCTATTTTATAGACCACTCTTCCAGAATTTAATTTGGAGAAATCTCTGTCTACACTCTTCCTTACTAGGGGATTCAGGATTCAGTTACATTTGACTAATCTCTGTCTACCCTCTTCCTTACTAGGGGATTCAGGATTCAGTTACATTTGACTGTATTTAGAACCTTCAGGTTTTATTCCCACCTATAGACTTGGCATCTCAGCTCCGTGCTCTGCAAACAGTGGTGTCCACCAGTTAATTTAATTTAAAGATTCTGAGTAGCTGTTTCTTTCATCTACTTTTGGGCCTCAATTTCCTCTTGGTTTGCCTCTATCGCAGGACCCAGTCTCCCCTTTATCTCTGGCTCACTAGTGAAAACCTCACATTGATCAAGGGCAGAGCAGGGGATGAGGTGGGCCTTCCGAAGAGCCCCTGGTCTCAGCCCTCCTCATCCACAGCTCCAGAGGGCTCAGACGAGGCTGGGGAGGGCAGCGTATTGTTACTGCTGACTTCCAAGAGTCCTTGGTGGACCTCAGGCCAGTCTGAGCACATGGGCATCTCTTTGCTGCTCCCAAGCAGAAGGCACTGGAGTATCCACTGCCTCAAGCGATCCCTGTTACCTGCCCTTTGAACAACACAACAATGTGGAGGTGAGACCGGCAGCTCCCCTCCTGGCGCCCAGTGATCTGAGCTGTCCCTGGGGTTGGTGAGCACTTCCTGGGGCCCTCCTGCCTCTGGTGTGGAGGGGGAACGGCCCAGAGGGACAGAGCAGGGAACAGTCGATGGCCATGAACAAATGGGTGACTTAGCTCTCACAGCTGGTATCCAGCAGCTTCACCTTAGTTTAGAGGTGGGAGGCCGATGGGCCCCCCAAGGTAAAGCAATTGGAGATTCATTCTCTATTGGCCAAGACTCCAAGACGGGAGTAGGAGGGCAATTAAGGGAGGAGGCTGGGTCCTGCACAGACCACATATTTCTCATTCCCAAAGTCGAGACCTCCCCGACCACACATGCTCAGAAAAGGCTCCTTGGAGGCCAAAGGGGAGTCACGTCAAGGGATGCTCTACCCGTAGGCCTTTGTGGTAGGATCCATCTTGGCTACGAGATGCGTGCACACATGAGAACATCCTGAGATAAACCAAATCTGGACTGTGAGCCAGGGAAACTGCAGTGACTGACGGAAGGAAACCAGCAGAACTGCCGCGTAAGAGTGACTCAAACTGCCACGCGGGCGTGACTCAGCGACCCTCTCTTTCCCCGAGCCCGCCTGTGTGTCTATGAACACGTACTATACTTATTTCCTCTGATAAATACCTCACTTGCTTCAGCACTTTCCATCTTCCAAACCATTACAGGCCCAGGCCACCCGAGATCTGTGTTCCTGTGACCACAGCAGAGCAGGGCTTCAGCTCTGGTTTGCCCAGGGAAGAGGCAACTACATCCTTGCTTGTTTGGAATTACTTGAAAGGGAAAGGAAAAATATCTTACTGACATTGATATGATGTAAGTTGTGTCCAGAGCGCTGCATCTTGGCTGTGAGTTTTGCTCAGCCTGAGCTGCTGCGTGATTCTGAGGCAGGTTCACAATATTCCTCACTGGCATGTAGCCTCATTAGAAAAAGCCGATGGGCTGGCAGAAGACAGGGAACACATGTGAACAATGGGGAAAGATTTTCTTGATGTGCTTTAAAAAGTAAACTTGTGTTAATATAGCATAACAATGGTCCTATTCCTGTTGAAAGTAAATGCACTTGATAACTTAATGTAACCAAAGTCTTAGTGTGGTTGCCTTTGACATATTAAAAACTTGAAAGATAATGTGGCACCTTTTTAAAAAGTGTTAAGATTGTCAGAATCAATCAGTCAGACAAAAGCTGGGGAATTCAGAGCAGAGATGACAATGTTCATCTGTCTATTTTCACCCCACTTGGTGATGTAACCGCGTGACTTCCATTAAATAAGCCACTTAGAGCCACAGGTGTACCCATTAGGATCCCTCCACAGCTCTGTAATTACTGTTATGAGGAGCTTGGTGCTTAAACCTGTGCATATGCTAAAGAAACGTAGGCATTTGTATTTCAATCCAACTCCCTTGCACGCAGCTCTGGAATTGTCCACCTACTTTAATTCTCCAAGTGAGTTAAAGTGAGTAACGGGTGAAAGCAAGTTAACTTTGGAAATTCATGAAGACCTTCTCCTGGTGGGTGATGCGGGACAGTTGATGACTTTGATTTTACCTTTAGTGAGGTTAGCTCAGCTGTATCTGGCATGTACCGTGCGCCAAGGATTGCATAAACCACCCTGCAGGATCACTTCTTTTTATCCTCATCACTATCTCACGCAGCACTGAGGGGCAAAGCAACTTGCCCAGGGTCACACAGCAAGCTAGCGGTGGAAGAGACAGGCTTCTGGCCTCCAAGGTCAGACATGATGACATGCAGGTAGAACGTCCGCCTTCTCTGGCACTCACTGTGACATTAACGGGCCAGGGCCTAACCTCCCCCCATTCATTCCATGACTCTGAAGCTGGATCACTTCCTCAGGGAAGCCTGGTCTACCTGAAGGGCTGCTGTGACGATGGCTGGAACCGTCGGAAGTGGGGACCCAGCAGCCCCTGTGGGTTAGTCCTGTAAGATGTGGATGTATGGCATTGGATAAGGTGTGGCTGAAACACACACACACACACACACATCCCCACTGCACCTGACGAGATGGGTCAGAGCCCACCCACTAGAAGAACCCCCTTGAGTTAAGGTGAAAAGACAGGGTCCCACACAGGCTTTAGAAAAACCCCTATGCTTAATGAGGTGGGAATGGACAGGATAAGCTGCAGGAATTCCAGGCAGAATGAGACCACCGTGTGCACGAGAGGAGGCCCCCTGAAGTTGAGAAGGATCTGAGATGGGATAGACGCCCAGCCCAGGGCAGGGCAGACCGAGGCGTCAGGAGCCAGGACTGAAACCAAGAAAAGGCAAAGTGATGTATCAGGAAAAGGAGAGGACTTCTTTCCAGGAACAGGGGCCGCTGTAACAGGGGGTGTCGTGGGGGAAAGAATAAACACCCAAGCTTTACCCCTGCAGGCTGGGATGGTCCCTGATGGCCTGAGCAGGAGAGGAGACAGTCAAACTGGTGCTTAAAGAGGGCTGTCCTGGAAGGATGGAGCTAAATCAGCGAGTGTTAAAGCGAGAGTGTCAGTCGCTCAGTCGTGTCCTACTCTCTGCGACCCTATGGGCTGTAGCCCGCCAGGCTCCTCTGTCCATGGGATTCCCCAGGCAAGGATACCAGAGTGGGTTGCCATGCCCTCCTTCAGGAGATCTTCCTGACCCAGGGATGGAACCTGGGTCTCCCTCTTTGCAAGCGGACTCTTTACCGTCTGAGTCATCAGGGAAGTCCAGCTAAATCATTAAAGAGATGCCAAAAAGAGAATGAAGTGGGGGCCTGCCCCTCTCCAGCCCTCACCCCCACCAGAGCCAGAGGTGGCTCTGAAAACCACCACAGGGGATGTCCCCGGGTCCCAGGGCAAGCGGTCGAGAAGGTCCTGAAACAGGAGTGCTGGGTGAGCATCAGACAGAAGGCTGGTGTGGTCACAGCGCAGACGGGAGGAGAGCAGTGCTTCGCCTTAATGGGACCCTGATTTTCTCCAGGGAGCTCCTTCTTGCAAAAGAAGCCAACAGGCCATTGGTACCAGCCTGGGATGCAGAAGGGGCTGAGTCTGAGCCCGTGGACTTGAAGGTCATTCATACTAAGATCAGGGTTAAGGTCAAAAGGCCTCAGGACATGGAAAGCACAGTGAGCTGAAGAGAGGGTGCAGGTGACCCGTCTCGGGTCCAGGCTGAGTTCTGTGAGCAGCTCTACCCCACCCTTCATGAGAAAGCTCGTAGTGAGGGCTTCAGGAGCAGTGGGTGATACCATACGCAAGGTGCTCACCAGAGAGATGAAAAGGGGAGCCACGTAGGCGCTCCACGCCACCCCGTTACCCATTTTCAAAAACACACGTGTGATATCTAATTCCCTCGAATCGAACCTGAGCTTGGAAATGTCTTATGAGATATCATAATGCCCGAATCTGAAGTTCCTTGGATAAAAGTTAACTTGAAAGTTCAATGTTTTAAAACCATAAGTCAGGGTAGAGAGAGCTTTTAAACCTTGTTCATTTGACCTAGCAACTTTCATTCTATCTTTTAGGACTATCCTCGATTCTTGTTTTTTAACACTTTAATCATAATTTATGGAGGTTGAAAGAATTCTATTGAAGAAATAACACTATGAAAAGACCAGCACCATTGGGTAGAGTAGGGAGCCTGAAACATCAGGATAAAACATGCCTAGGACCTTGTTAAAATGAGGACTCGTGGACCGGGAGTGTGCAGGATTGTGGCCAACACATCTCTTTGAAAAAAACAAAAAACAAGACACAAGAGGTGATTCTCATCAGTTCACCCTGGATACACTTTTTTTGACACACTGCTTTATTTTCTTAACTTTACGTTATGGAAGTATTAGCAGCTATGTTTATATCAGGACAGCTTATTACGAGTTAATAATGCGTGAACAGATAATGTAATTCTGAACCTAACAACTTCTGCCGATTTAAGCATTCTTGTAATTTACTTGGCGGGCTGTGCTGTCCCTTTGAGAGGCACTGTCTGATGCTGTAAAGAAACCTCCTTTCTGAGACAAAGAATGAGATGAGAAATAGTGTAAATATTATAGGGTCAAAGTTACAGGGCAAAATGAAGCAGAGACACAAAAGTGGGAGGTATAAGTGTGAATACCTGACGTGATGTGGACTTAGCAACAGTTGTTTTATATTCAAAATTGATCACGGAAAGCAATCCAATCTAGACTGGAAGAAAGAAAAGAAAAATAGCATTTCATGGTTTTCTACAATATATAGAAAATGACAAAGTCAAGGGTATGGTGCCTATATTAATGAGAGCACCTCACAGGAGGGACCGTCACAAACCACATTCTCAGGGGAAAAGGCCAAGGGTATGGTGGCTATATTAACGAGAGCACCTCACAGGAGGGACCGTCACAAACCACATTCTCAGGGGAAAAAAAAGATTAAATTTGAGTGAATATGAGAAAAGATTAAGAAGAAATAAAGTCAGGATACTGAAAAAACAAGGCCAGTGAAAAGGGAGAGGTCCGTGTTTAACACCAGGCATCAAAACCATCCCACCCACACCCGCGTGGCTGCTCACACCCGTAATGAAAGACGAGACACACATCAGAAACGAGGCATCTCTTCAGGGCTCATGCGCATCATTGCTGGGGCGAGCCCTTTAACCCTCTTATTTGGAAAAATAACGCTAGAGCTGATCAGAATGGTCAGGACCAACAAACAGGTTCAGACAGCTGTGGTCAGTTCCTCAAGGGGTGTGTGTCTCTCTTAAACTTCAAGGCTGCTTGCTGGTGGACATTATTGATGTGCTGTTAAACCTCATAAGGAAAATACTAAAGCTCTCTGGAATCAATGGAACATACGAAACAAGCATTAAAACGTGTCATTTGATATACAGCTTCCTATGGCACATAAATCCGCCGGCATCTGCTAACTATGTAAATGATTTGTGACATTCTCTTGGTGTGTTTAGTAAGAAGATAGTAAATTTGACCGATGACTAGGTATGAGAATGCCAAACCTTCATTAATTAAACAGGAACGTCTCAATGTGGGAAAAAAAAATTCCCTCCTGTGGTTGTAGATGCTAACAGTGAGTGAAAAAACAGAAAGAGGGGTCTGGATGGGGGAACTTGGGGGAGGGTTGATTCTTAAGGCCAGTTTCCAGAATACACACAGCAGCTCATACTCAATCTTGGGCAACTTCCGGCAGAGTGGGGGGCATCTGACAGAGAACGGGCCATGGTGCCTCTCCGGCCGAGAGCTCCGGTTCCCCTGAGCAGATCCACTTGCAAGAGTGGATGCTGTCATTCCAAGACGCTCAGGGGAAGCTGAGCCCTGCAGAGCTGGGGTCCGGGGCCACCCTCCTCACTTTGCGGGTTAGGAAGTGTGGCCAAGTTCTGTGAGACGCCCAGGGTTCACATTCCAGCCCCTCCCTCAGGAGCACTCAGGACTGAGGAGGTTACAAACCTCCCGGGGCACATCCCAGTTCCCAAACGCAGACGGCTTTGACACCCTGTCACCTGGTGCCAGGGCAGGTGCAAGCCGGTCCAGGGTCCGAGTGGGCAGCCGGCTCAGGAACTGCTCTGTTCAACCTTCAGCACCCAAGGGTCATCTTTCCTGGTGCCCCTCTCCGGTGCCTCTCACCATCACTGTCAATCCGTCAGCTGAGCCTCATTTCAATTCAAGCCCCGGGGACAGAGAGTTCCCTGAGTTTTTTTTTTCTTCTCCAAAAAAAGAGCATGGTTTCTCCTTTAAGCCCTTTGTGGAAGGAGGAAACATGAGCAATCGCAATGAACCATTTGGAAACCAAATAAAAGCAAAAAGGGATGAGAAACGACCGCCACAAGCCCTGTGGGAGTAAAGCAAAACTACGCATTCCTTCCTTTCCCTGGGAAGCAAGCCCTGCAGCCTGAACACCCTGTCCTGTTCCAAAAGCAGCCCCGGGGCTGACAGCGGGGCTGCTCGGTGCCCAGTTCACAGAGCAGGGAGGGGTGGTGCTCCCTCCAGTGATGCTCCCACCCAGCCAGGTGCAGGGCCGAAAGCCCGTGGCCTTTGGAACACGATGATCACATCACGTTCGAGCACATTTATTTTCAAAAGATGGGAGACTGCCTGCATCTTCCCAAATAAGCAATTGCTTTCTCATTCTCCCATGTAAATCTACTCACCGCAGGTAAAGCCAGATATGTTAAACCTTCCCTTCCTGCCATTTAGGATTTACACAACAAACAGCAAGGCACGACAAGGAAGTCCAGAGGCGCCACGCACCACTGCTGGAGCCCCCTGCACGCCAGCCATCGGTTTTCAGGATCACTGTCTGATAGCAGAGCTGTTCTTTATGCTGACACAGGAGCTGTAATTAAGCTAACACAAGGGGCTATAAATTATTAGAGGTCGATGGCATCTGATGTATTAGCTACATTTTTATATTCGTTAACAACATTTCTCTAGCATCGTTCTAATACACCTTAGAAACAGCACTTAGGATACACACACGTCTCTCAAAGCCCCTGCCTTACATAAAACAGTCTGATGGGAGACCGTGAGCAGGTTAGCAAGGCATATGAAAAACAAGGAGGAAGATAAATAAATCTGTGATCAAACAAGGGGGGCAGTCATTGTAAACGCTGGAAAACACTCACGTGCAAGTTAGCTGACTTCTTCAGAAATACAGACCTGCCCTGATACTCCTTCTGACAGTAAAGGCCTTGCTTTGAAGCAAGCCAACTCCCCATACTGTGAACCAGCGGGTTTTGGTTGCTCGTTTTGGGGGCTTTTTATGGGCCATAGTTAACCAAAACATATTTATCAGCAGAACAAAGCTAACTTAAACCTGAAACATTAAAGTGTGAACTGCCATATTTCTTTGAACCTAAACAAACGTGACTCTCAATTTTGATTTCATTTTACTGGGTTTTTTGGTGACAAGTTATCATATTCAACCTAAATTTCTCTCTCAGTGGTGTCGGTCTCGTTTGTTCAAGCCCCGTGGACGTTTCAGAAGAGAGGCAGCGCCAGTCAGCGCTGCTCTTCTCTTCAGCTTTGCTTATTGCTCCAGTCAACGACATATCGCCTGTGGCGTTTCATCCAGAACTGCGGGTTAAATGTGCATGTGACACTTTGCTCCTTTCTTCTCAAGTTCAGGCTTGGGACATGAGTGTACTGCAGGCAGAAAGGGCAGCTCCCCCTGCTCGGCCATCGGATGCCGACCGACTCACCGAGCACCTGCTCCGCGCTGGGAGCTGTTCGCGCTTTGAGCCACGACCACCCTGGCCCCAAGCAGCTTTGACATGGGGTCACTTGGAGGGTGTGTCCCATGGGCGGTAAGGACACCAAGCCTGTCCGGGGGGGAGCAGGATGTGAGATTGGGTCACTTCTCTTCCAGAGAGGGTGACTGTGAGCAGAGACCAAGGACACGGAGGGCGGCAGGCAGGTGCCCAGGAGAGCCTGCAGGCCGGGTGCTGGGGGCAGGAGGTGAGCGCAGAGGGGGAGTGGGGTGGGGTCCACCTCCTGGACTTGTGGAGGACCTTGGCCTTTCCTTCGGCTGAGGTGGATTTTGAGCAGAGGAGTCTCCCAGCCCGGCTCATATTCGGAGGCGCATTGAGAACAGAATGTGATCCTGACGGGTCAAGGTCAACGGGACCATAGGGTGTTGCATAACTTCTCCAAGCCCCTCTCCCTCTCCCGCATCAGGGGTCGAGGACGACCCCTCACAGCTTCCTTGGGACAACTGTGTGAGATGATACAACCAAAGTGCTTGACTTCCCGTTGGCTCAATAAACACCCCATCATGGCTACTGCGTGCTGTTATCTACAACTTGTACTTTGCAAGCGCCCACTAAGTTTATCCTGAGAACCTGAAACACAGCCCTGAGAGTCATTCTCTGGCATTTCCTGGGAGCTCATTCTACACCCTCGGAGATGGAAGCAAGGCTGCAGGAGCCCACCGGGAGACCTCACTGGGAAGGGGGGTGAGGGGTCACTGCCAGCACCCGCCGGGACTCCCAGGCATCGCTTCCTTGCGGTTGCTGTTGTTCAGTTGCTCGGTCGTGTCCGACTCTTTGTGACCCCAAGGACTGCAGCACGCCAGGCCTCCCTGTCCATCACCATCTCCCAGAGTTTGCTCAAGCTCATGTTCACTGAGTCAGTGAGGCCATCCAACCATCTCATCCTCTGTCGTCCCCTTCTCCTCTCACCTTCAATCTTTCCCAGCATCAGGGTCCTTTCCAATGAGTCAGCTCTTCACATCAGTTGGCTAAAGGATTGGAGCTTCATCTTTAGCGTCAGTCCTTCCTGAATATTCAGGGTTGATTTCCTTTAGGATGGACTGGTTGGATCTCCTTGTAGTCCTAGGGACCCTCAAGAGTCTTCTCCAACACCACAGTTCAAAAGCATCAGTTCTTCAGTGCTCAGCCTTCATGGTCCAACTCTCACATCCGTACGTGACTATTTAAGTCCTAAACTAAACCCATAAGGCACCGAGGCTGGCAGAATCAGGGCCCTCTGGATATGTCCATGTCCTCAGCGCAGCACCCAGGATGTGTCACGTGACATGGCAAGCAGGAACCAGGTTAGCAGGTGGTAGGGTGGGGGGTGGGGGCGAATGGTTGCTGATCAGCTGACTTTGAGATATGAGTAGTCTGCTCTGTCCAGGGGGATCTGTGCAACCCCGAGGGTCCTTACACACATGGGAGAGGGAGGCACCAGAGCATCTGTGAAGGAAGAGGGGTGCAGCCAGGCCCTGTGCAGGAGGGAGGAAGGGGCCAAGGATGAGGAGGGCAGGAGCCCCTGGAAGCTGAAAAAGCCCAGGAAACAGATTCTCCCTGGAGCCTCCAGGAGGAACTTGGCCTTGATTTCCGTCCAGGGAGGCCATCTTGGACGTCTGATGTCAGCATCGCAAGATAGCAAGTTTGTTTAAGCCACTACATCCGTGATCACTTGTCCCATCAGTGATAGGAATTTAACCCAAGTACCAGTGCCTTTATCCATTCCAGCTTCCAAAGCACTGCGTCACAAGCCACGAAAGAACTCTGACTTCACTTTAAAAGCCATCACCTGTGTCATCTCATTTTATGATCTCGTGGGCATTGCTCCCTGGAGTCTAGCAATGGCTCTACCGGGTGGGCGCTGACCGCTTCTGCCGTAGAGACACAGGAGTAGGGGAAACACTCGGGAAGCAGGACAGCACGTCTGATAGCAACAGAGCAGTGTTTGGGGAGGACCCTAGGATGCACTCGGTGGGGCCCTGCGCTACAGGTTTTAAGGCCTCCTTTCTCTGTCCCTGTGGTATCACCAGACTCTCTTTTGAGGTGACTGGAATCATGATCCCAGCCAGCGATGAGGAGGGGGCACCGGAGGAGCCAACCTGGGAACAGCACCCTTCAAGGGACCTGTACCCTCCCTGCTCTTGAACCTGTGTCCCTGGTCCAGCCTCTTCCAATTTCGATGAAAACACGGCCCTGTCCACTCCTGCCTGCCCAACTGACCTCAGCGTCCCCCACATCCCAGAGAAGCCAGCTCACGTGACCCCGGAGTCAGAGAACCAAGAGGAAGGGGGCTGTGAGCACCGGGGCCCCCAGCGCCTGGGGAGTCAAGCTGGTGAGGCCAGAGCTCCCGATCCTTCCGTCTGGAAGTCTAGGTACATAGAACGTCCTGGTTTATAGCTGTTGACAGCTAATTAAAATACAGGCGACCCTTGAACAAAGAGGATTTGAACTTCTCCCGTCCACCTTTACGTGGCTTCCAGTGTAAACGCTACCGTCCTCCACGGGCTGACTCCGAGGTTGCAGGTCCATGAATACGGGGGTGGGAGTTGGGGGGCATAAGTTAGGTTTCCACTTTCGAGGAAGGCCAGCGCCCCAACCCCTCCCTGTTCAAGAGTTGGCTGTGTTTTGACTGCTTAGGGCACAGTGACCCGGCCAGGTGTGCCCAGCTGTGGCCCATGATCCGCCGGGAACATCACTGACTACGACTTTGGCAGCAGGACTTTCCTCCAACGTGGAACGAAAATCAGCGGCGGTTCCCTCTGCAGCCACGGGGTTCCCTGCTGCCGGGGCTGTGCCCCGGGCTCCGCCCACCGACCGCCCTTCCAGGGGGAGGTCGCCATGGGAGGGAGGGGGATGGGGTGTGACGCCTCTGCCCATGTTGGGTGGGGGCCTCGGAAGTGGAGCCTGTCTCGGACCTGCTCCAGGTCAGCCTGTCCGTCCGGTCCTCACATCTGCACCGGTGGCCCAGAACACGGAATCAGGCAACACCACGGGGCCAGAGATTCCCGCAGGCCTCGTGGGGGGCGAGCTGCGTCCTCAGACCCGCGTACTGAAGTCCTCACCCCGCTCCCTAGAATGGCCTCCTTCAGAAACGGGGTCAGTGCAGCTGGAATTAGCTAAGATGAGGTCCGGCCTGAGGTGGGTTGGACCGATGCACGGCTCTTATTGTAGACAAGGGGAATGTGAGCACAGCAGGCAGAGAAACAACAGCACACGAAGATAAAGGCAGAGGTGAGCTGATGCTTCTATGCTCGGACTGCACCCAGATTCCCAGCAACCACTAGAGGCTGGAAATCAGTCCTGAATATTGGAAGGACTGATGCTGAAGCTGAAGCCCTAATACTTTGGCCACCTGATGTGAAGAGCTAACTCATTGGAAAAGACCCTGATGCTGGGAAAGTTTGAGGGCAGGAGGAGAAGGGGACGACAGAGGATGAGAGGGTTGGATGGCATCACCGACTGGATGGACATGAGTTTGAGTGAACTCCGGGAGTTGGTGATGGACAGGGAGGCCTGGCGTGCTGTGGTTCACGGGGTCGCAAAGACTCAGACACGACTGAACGACTGAACTGAACTGAACCAGAAGCTGGGAGAGCTCCTCACAGCCCTAGGAAGAGCCACCTGGGCCGACACCTGGATCTCCGACGTCTAGCCTCCAACTGTGGACGCGGAATTCCTGCCGTCTAAGCCCCGTGTGTGGTGTTTTGTCAGGACCCCACAAACCCCCGCAGGCCCGACATCCCTGTTCGTGGCTGACCCATGGCCCCTCCTTGCCCGGCTTATTCTTCTCCTGGCTCCGGTGGAGTCTAGAGTCTGCATTCCCATCACTCATTCCAGGTCTGACTCGTGAGTCCCATCCACTCGCGTTGGTGCCAACGACCCGCAACAAACTCACATCTTCCCTGGGGTCCCGGGGTCCCTGTGTCTTCAGGTGGGGCGGGGGTCCTCTGCTTCTGCCCCCCACAACTGTGCCCCCCGCCCCTCACCCCTTTCCTCACGTCCTCAAGTCTCAGGACGCCTTTCACTCACACCTCAACCCTCAAGCAGCAGATCTCGGCGGGCTGAACACACAGGCAGTTTTGAAGATCCACTGTCTTCTATCAAGATGGACATTAAAGAGATTTGCAGAATGTAAACTAATGCCACTCTTAACTTTTTTGTTTTGGAAAACAGCTGTTTTTCATGGCAGTATGTTGTTTACATTACTTAAAGTGGGCTTATCACTGCTCTTTTAAAAGAGTTCATAAGTGGTTTTCACAGCGTTAACGTCGAATATGGGTATATGTTAGTATCAATAGATAAAAGCCACACAAACAGAAACTCTTTGGAGTCCTTGGTAAGCATCAAAGTTAAGGAAAGCTGACTATTCCTGCTGCTTCTTCCAGGGCCCTCTTAAGTGAAGTGTTGGGTTTGCTTCCTCTGTGGTGAGAGCAGAGTGGTGAGGGGCCCGGTGGTGCAGTAACTCCATCCCTCTACAGGGCAGGTGTCAGCCAACTGAAAGGTCAAACACATCTCAGCGTTCTGAGGGCTTCCCTGGTGGCTCAGATGGTAAAGCGACTGCCTACAATGCTGGAGACTAGGGCTCAATCCCCGGGTTGGGAAGATCTCCTGGAGAGGGAAATGGCAACCCACTGCAGTATTCTTGCCTGGAAAATCCCATGGACAGAGGAACCTGGTGGGCTACAGTCCATGGGGTAGCAAAGAGTCAGGCGCGACTGAGCGATCTCACGGCATTCTAGAAGACGTTGATCTCCCGACCCCCTTGAAAGTGGGTTAGGATGCCAGGGTCCATGGGCCACAGCCACTGAGCAAAATACACCTCTTATTCCCCAGGAATTACTCAGTTTCTTCTAAAAGCATAGTAAAATCAATCAAGTTCAGCTATATGATCCTTCTTAAAAATATGATACGTTTTCAAAATTGACTCACAATCAGCTCCGCTCTTCATCAGGTTTGGGGGCAACTGAAGTGAGGGTGCCTGGTGGTGGGCGCCCTCTGCTGGTCAGCCTGGGACATGACTGACCGCGTGGTTCTCAGTGATCCAGCTCCTTCTGTCCAGTATCCAATTAAGAAGCAGATTAAGGCATTCAAGTATCAACGACATACTTAATTTACTTTCAAAAATTTGCTTTTCCATAATTAAAATGTTTTTGAAAGTCAAGATTATTGCATCAGAATTCAACATGGTTAAAAATACTTCAGTTCAGTCGCTCAGTCGTGTCCAACTCTCTGGGACCCGGTGGACTGCAACATGCCAGGCTTCCCTGTCCATCATCAACTCCCGGAGCTTGCTCAAACTCATGTCCATCTAGTCGATGATGCCATCCAACCATCTCATGGCCATAAAAATATTTGGCGACATTCAATTATCTGTACCTTGTCCGGAATTTTCATTCGGTAACTTAAAACAGAAACCAAAGTCATCTCCTTGTTTATCTTCATGAGCTACTGATATCTGTGTTAAGCAAGCATCTTGATCAGTCAGCTGCTGCCCTTGGGAGCTGTGTGTGTGTGTGTGTGTGTGTTTGTGTGTGTGTAAAGGGAAACAAAGTGAGCTGGTAGATTCAAGTAAGAAAAAACAGACTATGGAAAGAAAACTTTCTACCAAACATAAGAGACACCTTTCCACCTGTGTCTCTATCCTAGTCATTATCTTCACCACACATCCAAGGAGGGGTTGATCATGCCTTGTGAAACCCCCCCTAAGAGTTATTCAGGTTTGGATAAATTTACATGGACAATCTCTAGCAAAAATAGAAAAAAGCAATTGAACTATTTTGCATTTAGCAAGAGTCAGCTTGGTTCTGTCAGATGTCAGCATATCTTGAATGATTTGGAATGTCCCTTAGTGGTTCTGCCCGCTTCAGAAAGGCAGGCTGGCCATTCTTCCTCAGTCATCCACCAGGGACTCTTGCACAGGGGCATGCCAAGGGTTAACTGAGCACTTCCTCTGTGCTGGGCATTGTGCCAGGCTAGGGGCAAGGTCAAAGATTCAGTTCTGTTCAGTCACTCAGTCATGTCAGACTCTTTGCGCCCCCATGGACTGAAGCACGCCAGGCTTCCCTGTCCATCACCAACTCCTGGAGCTTGTTCAAACTCATGTCCATCAAGTCAGTGATGCCATCCAACCATCTCATCCTCTGTCGTCCCCTTCTCTTCCTGCCTTCAATCTTTCCCAGCATCGGGGTCTTTTCCAATGAGTCAGTTCTTTGCATCAGGTGGCCAAAGTACTGGAGTTTCAGCTTCAGCATCAGATCTTCCAATGAATATCCGGGACTGATTTCCTTTAGGATGGAGTCGCTTGATCTCCTTTCAGTCCAAGGGACTCTCAAGAGTCTTCTCCAACACCACAGTTCAAAAGCATCAATTCTTCGGTGCTCAGCTTTCTTTATAGTCCAACTCTCACATCCATACATGGCCACTGGAAAAACCATAGCCTTGACTAGATGGACTTTGTTGACAAAGCAATGTCTCTGCTTTTTAATATGCTGTCTAGGTTGGTCATAACTTTTCTTCCAAGGAGTAAGCATCTTTTAATTTCATGGCTGCAGTCACCATCTGCAGTGATTTTGGAGCCCCCAAAAATAAAGTCTGTCATTGTTTCCACTGTTTCCCCATTTATTTTCCATGATGTATGGGACCAGATGCCATGATCTTAGTTTTCTGAATGTTGAGCTTTAAGCCAACTTTTTCACTCTCCTCTCTCACTTTCATCAAGAGGCTCTTTAGTTCCTCTTCACTTTCTGCCATAAGGGTGGTGTCATCTGCATATCTGAGGTTATTGATATTTCTCCTGGAAATCTTGACTCCAGCTTGTGCTTCATCCAGCCCAGCATTTCTCATGATGTACTTACTCTGTATATAAGCTAAATAAGCAGGGTGACAATATACAGCCTTGACGTGCTCTGTTTCCTATTTGGAACCGGTCCAGTGTCCATGTCCTTGGTATATTTTATTATGAAATTTGATCAGTTCTGTGTCGCCCTCAAAGCCTTCCATCCAAACCTGCTGCCTCTTCAGATGGAGCAAATGAACACTCAGAGAGGACGGCGCTTGTCATTATGAAATGACCGCTTTTACACCATAGGAAACAGTTGCTGAAACCACCGAGGCGCCACTCAGTCACACTCGGCAGGAGCTGCAGGTGTCAGCGCCGCGGACAAGTCTGCAGCAGCGGCCGCCACCACGTGACAGAGCTGCGTTCAGAGAAGACGTGCGTGGAGCCGCTGGAGAACGCTTTGTCAGACGGCCCCGCGGTGCCGCACCATATCCAGGGCAGGGAAAGCGGAGCGGGAGGGGCCGTCGCGGGGCGTCTGGCGAAGTCACTGACGTGCAGAGAGCAGGCCAGCTCACACCCAAGGGCGGCATGCGCCATGCCCCTGTTCCCCGTGACCGCGAGCCTGTGTCTCAGGAAAAGGGGTGCTGAAGCCAATTCACGGTCCAGGAGCTACGATGTAACCCGGGGAAAGTGTAAGACCGAGGCCCAGCTGGTGCTGGGAAAGACTGGGGGCGGGAGGAGAAGGGACGACAGAGGATGAGATGGCTGATGGCATCACCGACTCGATGGACGTGAGTTTGGGTAGGCTCTGGGAGTTGGTGGTGGACAGGGAGGCCTGGCGTCACCAAGAGTCGGACACGACTGAGCCACTGAACTGAGCTGAAGGACTGAGAACTAATGGGTCCTGGAGAAAGCCAGGTGTTGGACATTCATCATTACATTTGCTCTCCAAGCACAGCTGTTTTTACCTACTTGTCTAAAACCATTCTGCGTGCGGATTCTGTTCATTTTTCCACACTGGAGTCCTTCTCACTACATTATTTCCATTCAGGAATGTATCTGGAGCCTCACTGTTCTTATAGCTATTCTTAAGGCTGCTTTCACATTGCAAGAAATCGTTTGTTCCATAATTCATTTTTTTGTGAATAAGCACTGTATAATAAGCCAACTACATAATAAGCCTTTTTTAATAGGACATAATCAAAAGAATGGTGTAAAAAATTTCCCGTTTGTCAGCCGTGTTTTGTCGACCCAGTGAAGGTTGTTCTTACTGCACTCCTACAACGTTTAGGAATGCAACAGGAATTCAGAACATCACCGGATTCCTGTGAATGAGATTACCAACCCCTCATTTCAAACTGAAACACTCCGGACCCTCAGAGCTTTCCTACCTGCCTTCTGAAAGCAGCTAGCCACTTGGAAGAAAGCCAGAGGCCGCAGATGACTCACTGACCACACTCGGGAAGCATTAATTTGGAAACATGCTTTCAGGACAAGCTGGGGCCCCAGGCGGCTCTAGGTCTCGAGGCTGACGGAGCAGAAGCGGTGAATGAGGAGAGAGACGGTGTGGGGGAGAGACAGCGGAGACAGAGCAGATGGCCCCACGGCTGTGGGTCCTTCGCCCCCAAGCCCCCCGCCTGGGCCTGGGGACGGGGGTCCAGCCTGAGTGAGTGGCGATCTCAGGGTGTGAGGCAGGGTCGCAAGATGCCGCCCCCCAGCTGGAGGCAAAGCTGAAGTGATGCTGCCCCCCAGCTGGAGGCAAAGCTGAAGTCAGTTGTGGGGAGGACCGGCCCCCTGAACATCCGAACTGTCTCAGTCTGAACTCAGCTGACAGGAGCACCCGAGCCGGCGACTTGGGGCCCCCAACAAGCCC
>NW_011494694.1:876973-885413 GCF_000754665.1 Bison bison bison | reverse complement strand
AAGCCCCCCGGGCCACCCCGTGCCGGCCCCCCACCCTCTGGGGTGGATCTCCCCTGGGGCTCTGCCCGTGGCAAGGGCAGCCGTCGGGACGGCAGGCTTGCTTGCGGCAAGGCCAGGGCGTGGGTGTCGGGCGTGCATCTCGCTGGGTGGCGCGTGCCGTCTGCCACCTGCCTGCTGGGCTGTGGAGCCTCTGCTCCCGCCAGTGCCCCCATCAACACCTCCCGCAGTGTCTGCTGGGCAGCTGGGCGTGGGGGGCAAACAGAGGGCAGGGGTCAGGCCCTCTGGCCCCCAGGGCTCAGCTGGTGGGAGGGCCAAGCCAGATACAAAAACGACTGGACTTGAGACAGAGTACTTGTATGGAGACACCCCCGGGGGGCACGGCTCACTGGAGGGTCAGGTTCGTGAGGTGGCATCGTTGATCCGGGCCTTGAAGGGGAGGTAAGATTGTGGTGGATGGCGGCCCCCTTTAAGGCCCCGAGACTCCCCTGCATTCAGTGAAAGTCAAGCCAATAGAGACACTGAGGTGAGCTTAAAACCAGCCGGGGAGCCACAGACGCCAAATCGGGCACGGGGGACCCACGGCACGCCCAGGACTCGCCTGGGACTCGTCTGGCCTCGGTGGGCAGCCAGCCAGCAGCCTCGGATTCTCTCCTGGGGTTGCCAGCTTCCTCTGCCACCAAGTGACACGTCGAGCCACAGAAGCTGCTCAAACTATAGTGGAGCTAAGATTTTAGAAGTTCGGCGGCTTACTCTCCATTAGCAATTTTCCAAAAAATTCACCATTTTAAAGATAAAATTAAATGAATACATCTGTAATCTTAGATGAATAAATAATACCTTTAAGTACCCAGCATGAAGCTCATGACTGAGTCAAATTGTATATACTTTATGCTCCTGATCACCCAGATGACTCCGGGCCCGTTCATCATGGAGAGGCGCGGTGCCCAGGTCAGTTCAGCCCTGAATTCCAAGCAGAATCACATTAGTTTCCTACTGCTGTTGTAACAAATTGTTGTTCAGTCACTAAGTCCTATCTGACTCTTTCCATCTCCGTGGCCTTTAGCATGCCAGGCTTCCCTGTCCTTCACTATCTCCTAGAGTTTGCTCAAACTCATGTCCACTGGGCCGGGAACAAATTACTAGTAGCTTAAAACAACACCAATTTATTATCTTAATAGTTCTGGAGGTCAAAAGTCCAGAATGTGCCTCGTGGGGCTAAAATCTAGGTGTGGGCTGGTCTGTCCTCTCTCTGGAATGTCCGGGGGAGGATCTGTTCCTGGGCCTTTTCCACCTTCCAGAGGCGCCCCCATTCCTTGGCCCACGGCCCCGCCATCCATCTTCAAAGCACATCACTCCAACCTCTGTCTCCGGCATCGCCCTGCCTTCTCTGACCCTCCTGCCTCCGTCTCACCAGGCACCTGTGGTTACACTGGGCCCACAGGGGTGGTCCAGGATCACGCCTGCAAGTCACTGCTGCCATGGAGAGCGACAGGCGGCAATCCAGGAGCAGATGCCCCCAGAACCCGTTACTCTGTCTGCAAGCTCCTGCCACCATGGAAAGTGCCAGATCTGCAGAGTGGGGGTCCAGGAGGGGCTGTCCCTGGGACGGACACAACGTCTACCACAGCTTCTTCCTGAACTAGGAAAACGCAAGTCTCACAGCTTATTCAAGGCTTCAGAGCGAGTTGCCCTTGTGCCCCTTATCCCTGCCCTGGAAGCTTCTGCAGTGTTTCAGGAATGTCCCCTGAGAATGGGGATGACCTGCTGGGTGGTAGGAGGTGGCCAATGCTTCCAAATGGGCTTGCCTTGTTCGCTGACCCTGTATAGAGCGGTTTTTCCCCAAACCCCTTGGCAATAGCTTGCTTTCTGTTGATTTGATCATCTGACTCTTCTTTTGAATGTGGTTGGGTAAAACTTATGACCACCAATGACTCCTGAAGTCCAGTGACTGCAGCAGGAAAATCTCAGCAAAGACAGACGTTAGGCCGTGGATTCTTACACATCAGATGAGGGCATCTCTGGTTTGGGGTCTGGGCTCATTCTGAACACTTTAGCAGACTTTGCAGTTTACAGGGCAATGGTACCTCACAGGATCTTCCAACTATCAGCCAGTTTCCCTCTGTGCAGGGAAGCCCCATGGCTCAGACAGTGAAGAATCCGCCTGCAATGAGGGAGACCTGAGTTCAGTCCCTGGGTTGGGAAGATCTCCTGGAAAAGGAAATGGCAACCCACTCCAGTCTTCTTGCCTGGAGAATCCCATGGACAGAGGAGCCTGGTGGGCTACAGTCCATGGGGTCGCAGAGAGTCGGACACAACTGAGCGACTGACACTCCTCTCTGTTAGATGAGGAGCAGCAGAACCTCACCAATGGGAAGAACTCCGGTTTGCTTGTTTTGTTGCTGTTGTTGTTTGGGCTGCACCGTGTGGCTTGTGGAAACTCAGTTCCCGACGGCGATGGAGCCCGTGACCACCCTCCTTGCCGGTGGAAGTGCGGAGTCTTAACCACCGGACCGCGGGGGAGTCCTGGGGGAAGAAGTCTGGCTCCCGGCCTGACCACTTACCTAGAGCGTGCTTTCAGGCAAACTGTTCAGTCTTTCTGAGCTTCTGTCCTGCTCCCATGAAATACGGACAGTAACCCCAGCTTCCTCGGAAGGCTGCTGTGTGAAGACTGAAGGAGATCCGGCATGAGGCATTTAGCTCAGCACCAGACCAGCAGGAAGCTCCCTGAGAAAGTGAAGTCTTTTTTTCATTGTATAGTTGATTTACAATGTTGGGTGAAGTACTGTCGTTCACTTTACTAATACTAATGTGAAGAAGCAGAGTAGATAGAATTGTCAATGCTTCCATTAAAAGGATTCTAATTTCAGAAGTGATTTTTTTTTAAGAATCCCATTAGGATATCTAGAGGTGAGACGAGGGCTTCAGGGGCAACTGATGGGCCAAGCGCCCTCTGACCTGGGGTCACTAACCCGCAGAGAGCGAGCACAGGAGCAGGGTGTGGTTGCAAAGACCGGGAGGCGGCCGGCCGGGGACATGTCTGAAGATAATAGCTCTTGGGGGGACTGGGGAGCAAACAAAGGCTGGCACGCCCTCAGTGAGCGGACTCTGAAATTCACCACGAGGACAAAGGCGGGTCAGGGAGAAACGCATCATTTCTGAAGGCAGACTAAACGACGGGGCTTGTCAACAAGCCCTCAATTTTGAGAGCCACACGGGAGTCAGAACAGTTACTCATTTGGAAAGCAGATGGTGCCTTTGGTGGTTTGGTCGCTAAGTTGTGTCCGACTCTTGCGACCCCGTGGACAGTAGCCTGCAAGGCTCCTCTGTCCACGGGGATTTCCCAGACAAGAATACTGGAGTGGGTTGCCATCCCCTTCTCCAGGGGAATCTTCCCAACCCAGGAATCGAACCCAGGTCTCCTGCGTTGCAGGCAGATTCTTTACCAATCGAGCTACGAGGGAAGCCCTTAGGGAGAAACAAAAGTATTCGTTTAAAGATTATTTTCCTTAAACTGAAAACATCAGGTGCGCTCGCTACAGAAACCAGGTCACCCTCGTTCTACACGCAGGTTCTTCTGATCTAAATGTCAGATGGGTGGGATTAGATTAGATACACCAAGCTGACGGTCAGCAGGCTCGGGTCAGAGACTGCGTGGGTGGGGACTCTCAGAACCTTCTTGCTTACAGCTGTGGCCCCCTTGGCCCTTTTCCTGGGCTGGGACCGCAGCCCAACCTCACAGCAATGCAAATGCTCCATCTGATGTCCGAAGGGCCAGCAGGGAGATTGCAGCTCTGAGTCTCCGAGCTCTTCTCCCTGGGATGGTATGATCACTCTCAGCCTTTCTGCTCCATGACGCACGAAGGCTTGGCAGCCGCTCCCAGAACCGGGAGGCTGCTGGTTTTTAACCATTGAGGATCCCAGATAAGCAGGATCTCACGCTGCGGTGGCTCTAACTTTGGGGAGAGAAAGAATCTGATAGGAAATATATGCCAACAATGTCTTCATTTACTTTGCTACCCTGATTTCTGTCTTTGTCAGTTTCACATAGGATTAGTCAGAACGAAAAGACATTCCAAAGTATCTTTTCCCCATTTTCGTTTGTTTTCTCAAGTGCCTAAGAGCTGGCTCTTTTGAAGTTGTAGTTTAAGTATTTAATTCATTACATTAGGTTTTCTTGAATAATTAGAGGTGAACTTTTTTCATTCAAGTGAGAGTCACACGCTCCCTTATTTTAAACAAGCCAGCATCTGAAATAAGTAACGTTTAGATTTTCTTTTCTTTCCTCCTTTGGGTTCATCACAGGCTGTTTTTGCTTCACTACTGTATTTATGTACTTATTTCTAAGTAGACACCCGCTCCTGCCCTTCTGTGTCCCGGCCCGTGTGCTGGTCTCCTGACCCTGGTGGGGAGGGGGTCTGTGTTTAATGTGTCTGGAAGTTCCAGCGCATCTTCTGGTGCTCAGCATGTATCAGACACATAGATGTTTGTGGTATTAATAACTTCAAGAGTTCCTCACCAACTTTCAAATACACGAGAGTCATCTGAAATTCTGATCATTGCTGCCAAACCCGAAAACCCATCACTTGTTACCCGTAAAAAGCTTCTCTGAAAAGCCGTTTTATGCAAGCTTGTTGTTGTAGAAAGGATCTTGGGCTGGTAAGCTGGAGTACCCTGTTCCAGTTCCCGCCCTGCCCTTTATAGCTATTTGACCATAAACGAGTCATTTCACTTCTCCACAGTCCAAACCCTACTCTTAAAAGCCAATAAAGGAAGCGGTCTGAGCAGTTATGAAGCATTTGGTCGGATTAAATATCTCTGGGTTAAAACAAAAGAAAACAGATCCGAACTCAACCCCCTGCCGAATCACAGTGAATTATCTGGGTTCTAGTGATGACAGAGGAAAGAATGAAATGTGTGTTCTTGGGAAGAACTAAAAATTAGGGTTTGTGCCAGCTTCTAGGACTTGAGTGGTTTCCTCAATAAAAATGTCTATTGTTAATGGCTTCATCCTGGGTTGATCGATGGGCATTTGCCATTTTAATTCTTTGGAGGGTAGTAAGGTGACTCCCTGCGAAGGACTTAAATCACCCCTAACAGCTCTCAGATATCCCTGCGTGAAGCTGAGCAGACGTCTACAGCCCAACTGTGCTGGTCATGACAGATGACGGAGCTGGAACCAGTGCGGTGTTTCTGTGAGTCTTTATGCTGCATCACAGTCACCACCGGGGTTAAACAACTGAGTTGGCTGTACTGTTGCTTGGACGCTAAGTCATGTTCAACCCTTTGTGACCCCATGGACGGTAGCCCACCAGGCTCCTCTATCGGTGGAATTCTCCAGGCAAGAATCCTGGAGTGGGCTGCCATCTCCTTCTCCGCGGGATCTTCCCGACCCCGGGACTGAAACCTTGTCTCCTGCCTTGGCAGGCGTGTTCTTTACCCCTGAGCGACCTGGGTTGAACTATAGTCCAGTTGTAATTCGGCCTTTGACTCAGGGAGAGAAGACCCGGGCAACTCCTCTCCTAATGTTACCTCGTAATATGGAGAGTCATATGAAGGATGTCAGAAACCAATCATTCTTGAAGAATTCGAGACGATACCAATTCATTTATTCAATTCAGTGTGAGGTCTGGACCCATGTCAGCTGATCCCCGTCTACACCACCATCGGTCCCCTAAGTATTTCTTAATGATTTCATCACCTTTTTGTCTTAGTCATAAAACTATGCTCATTTCTTTGTTTTAGATACATTTTTTCTGCTTCCTGTTTCTCTCTAGGAAACTGATGACCAGTTTAATAATAACCAATGTCCCTACTGACCCTGAGCAATGTCCTTTCTTGGGTTAAATTACTTATCTACATTTGTGCTCTAGAGAGATGAAGAAGCAAACAGGGTTATAAGTTGCCTTTGGAAATCTGGGGTCTGCTACTGGGAGGAAGTTTGAACATCCCAGTGGGGACGAAGTGCGTCACACTGACTCTCAGATACACCACTGAGAATTTGATGGAATTTTTTAGTGGACTGGAGATAAGTTTTGAATTTTCCCTCTGCTTCCTAATTTCAATTGCAAATACTGTGTACTGTTCAGACTTTTGCAAAAAAAAAAAAAATTGAGAGAACATACAAATATATATACTTTTAAACATTCAGCACCATAATTTACATAAAGTATATTGATTTTAATTTTATTTTGTAGTCCTCGAATGATCTTTTCTGATAATATTCATTTGAACAAACCTAGTAATAACACGTCTCTTATCTTGCGCAAAAGAAAACACAAATTCACAGGACAAATTCACACCGAGTTAGAGCGTCTCAGGAATTGAACCTCAGATCTGAGAACACGGTGAAGCACCCTGAACACATCGGCTGAATTTTTTTCTAGTGCAAAACAAGTTCTTCACCCTGTGGGTAAGTTCGCTACCAAGGAAAGAGTGTGCATTTTCCCCAGATGCAAGTAGGTTCATTATGTAGAGCTGCCAACTTTGAATCTCATTCCCTACAGTCGTAACCCAGGGTTGGGAGGAAGACAAAATGAGAGAATGTGATGCCATGTGTGGGATAAAACTCTGAAGTCTTCTCCGCGAGGTACGATCACTGCTGCAGCTTGAACCAGTCGGTCAGTAACCCTCCCCCTGCCCAGAGGGCGGCTCTGGCTATTTTGAGGTTCTGACCAGTTTGCAGTTACAATGATACCGTTTATGCTCCATGTTCTCACAAAACGCTGCTTGCTGCAGCTCAGAGAACAAAGCTTCAGCCTTGGTCCCTGGGGGGAAGGCTGGTAGTAATGGGAACCTATATTTGTATTATGTTTTCCATTTATGGAAGAAGCAGAATTTTCATCATAATTCTTACCAGAGTCTTAAAACAGACACACACTTTGAATTCTTAAATGATCATATTTTAAAAGGAAAATCCGGTAGTGAAAGGACAGTTTATTTTGGTTATCTATCCTTTCCCTTCGTAGCATGTGTTTCTCCTTATTTTCATCATCCAAGTTAAGGAGGACAATTTTTTTTTGCATCTAAGGTTTAAAGCACGTCTTTCACGTCTCCTCTAAACATACATGTTATCAAGATTATATTATGATAGCAATAATTTTTGTTAGTTTAATCCCAAATTAGTGTGTTTTATTTTCTGAGTTAAGGAAAGCATTAAAAAACAAAACAAAACCTAAAGTAAATGCTAGCTGTTAAAACAGGTCTGTTTTAAAAATAAGATCAGCAGATGTGTGCTCTCTCTTGAGGAGAGGGCTGAATTTGCGAGAACTGTTGCCCTTCCAGCTCTGAATGTATAATATGAGGTGCTGCATTCTCACCACTTTGCAGATGTTTGGAAGAACAGAGAGAGGGGCGAACTGGCCGTAGCCCGGGGGGAAGTCACCCTGGGAGCCGGACACCAAGCCGCGCGACCCCCTCGATGCCGCCAGAGCTTTGTTCTCGTTCCCAGAAACACTCCAGTAGTGCTTTCCCTGTTTGGGGCTGTGTTGAGAACTCACCATTTAAGGAGTTCAAAGAAGTGGTGGTTGAAGTGATTTAAGCAAAGGAGATCATTTTGAGGTAAACTTTCCTGAGCCCCACGGTTCACTGAGCGTGTAGTGGGGGCCGGCCGGCCGCCTGCCAGCCTCTCCTGCGTGACCCCCATCCAGCTAGACGGGACCCCTCCTTTCCCACCCACCCAGTGCGGAGGAGGCTCCCTTCCCTTCCCTCCAGGAAGGCCGCCCCTCCCCCTGTCTTCAGAAGATTCAGTTCAGTCGCTCAGTCGAGTCAGACTCTTTGTGACCCCATGGACTGCAGCACACCAGGCCTCCCTGTCCAACACCAACTCCCGGAGTCCACCCAAACTCATGTCCATTGAGTCGGTGATGCCATCCAACCTCATCTCATCCTCTGTCGTCCCCTTCTCCTCCTGCCTTCAATCTTTCCCAGCATCAGGGTCTTTTCTAATGAGTCAGCTCTTCCCATCAGGTGGCCAAAGTATTGGAGTTTCAACTTCAGCATCAGTCCTTCCAATGAATATTCAGGACTCATCTCCTTTAGGATGGACTGGTTGGATCTCCTTGCAATCCATGGGACTCTCAAGAGTCTTCTCCAACATTACAGTTCGAAAGCATCAGTTCTTTGGGGTTCAGCTTTCTTTATGGTCCAACTCTCATATCCATACATGACTGTTGGAAAAACCATAGCCTTGACTAGACGGACCTTTGTTGGCAAAATAATGTCTCTGCTTTTTAACATGGTATCTAAAGCCCCCTATCTAAATAATTTCAGTTTGCAATTCAAACTGAAGCCTCGTTCTGGAAGCAGAGACCCCGGTGGGCATCCCTGGAAGCCACCCCCCTCCCCCTGTCCCTGCTTCCCCCTCAGGCAGGCCCTGTGACGGTGGGAAAACCTCCCTTTTCCCCACCAAGCAGGATTTGGCCTCATGGGCTTCCTCCCCTGG
>NW_011494694.1:876554-876873 GCF_000754665.1 Bison bison bison | reverse complement strand
CCGACCTGGTTCCGGCTCTGTGAGCCGCGGGGCTGAGGGTTTCCCGGCCCTCGCGGTGATCTCAGGACAGCCTCCGTCCCACTGAGGCCGCCGCCAACCCTGCGTGGGGCTGGAACCCCTTCCTCTCCGCGGTGCTCACGGCCCCTGGCTGCTCCCTCCCATCTCCGTGACTCCCGGGTGCGCCCGCCGCGCCCCTCCTGCCCCCGCCCCGCCCCCCCAACGCCCCGCGCCCCTCCAGCCAACCCCTGTGGTCCGGGAAACGCCCTGGTGGGCTTTGGATCGGGGAGGGGAGGCCTTCCGGGAGGGCAGGGAAGAGAGG
>NW_011494694.1:870158-876331 GCF_000754665.1 Bison bison bison | reverse complement strand
GCATGAGGGGTCTCCTTGCTGCAACATTAATGAAAGCAGGACTCCCCAGTAGGTTTTCTACTAACTAGTCTTTAAAAATAAATGTTTTACTTGCTTTCAGTTATTAAACATAAATGGCTTTTCCCTGGTGACTCAGATAGTAAAGAATCTGCCTGTGATGCCGGAGGCCAGGCTTCGATCCCTGGGTCAGGAAGATCCCCTGGAGGAGGGCGTGGCAACCCGCTCCAGTATTCTTGCCTGGAGAATCCCATGGACAGAGGAGTCTGGCGGGCTACAGTACTTGGGGTCTCAAAGAGTCAGATACAGACTGAGAGATTAACATTTTCACTTCCATTTAACATAAATGAAAATGGACTATTACAAACGTACATGTTACAGATGTAATAAGATTCACAAACTAAGGGCAAAGCAACCCAAGCAGAAGCACCGGCATGTCCTGAAGCACCGCATAGCCCTCTCTGTGGTGCCCTCTGACTGGACTCTGCGAGGGCAGCAGGGCCCGACCCTGAACCGAGTCCCTAGCGAGTCCTAAAGAGTGTCACTTCTGATTTTCAAGCCCTCTGGAATCTTGGCCCAGGCGGATTTTTTCCAGACTCTCTGCTCTCTAACTTTGACTTTCTGTTGGAAACGCCTGGATCTCTGCCTCTGACTATGTCCCTCATCCTCCTGGAAGGCTCCCCTTTCTCCAACCTGCACCTGGGCTCCAACCCACCCCCCTCCCTCCCAGCAGCTTTCTCTGGGGCTGCAGCCCAGGTCCCCGCCACCCCTTGAGTCTGCATTCCCTTCCAGCCAACACCTGCAGGGCCTCAAGTTCCCAAACTGATCTTACTCCACGTGGGCCCCTCAACCTCTGCTGAACTGTTTCTCTGGGTTGTTGGCGTCACCGAGTCAGCCACGGGAGGAACTTGAGTTTCTCTCCACCTGACCCCAACTCCCTCATCTCCCTGTGTTCTCGTGTCCAGGTAAGGTCAGCTTTTCTGTGTCAGCCCCACACAGGGCCCGCATGCCTACATCCCCGCTGCATCCCTTCATGTTCGGGACATCTCTTGCTTTTATTGATTTCTGTCCTTATTTAAAAAGTACAAAGGTTAAAGAACACTAAGAATGTGCTAAAAAGTAGTTGAAAAGGAAAATGATGAATATGGGTCAAAACTGCTAGGTGATCTCCACGAACAGTTCAGCTCGCTGGGACCATACTGTACTACAGACGGTGATGCGTGCTGACTTTTTTTCTTCCACAAAACACTCTCTCATGAACATTGTTCAGTGTGACTGAAACTCCTTCATTTGGCATTTTATGGTCACGTTATATTCTGTCATACTTTATTTCCCATTTTTGAACATTTACTTTTTGCTATTATAAAATAATATAGCATGAACAATTTTCTCCTTCAACATTTGTCCACATTTCTATTTTTTGGCTAGATTTCTGGAAGCAGAATTGATTAACTGAAATGAATAAATATCCCTGAGGCTTTCAATACTTGCCAGAAATCTGAGCAGTGTAAGAGAGTGCATAGCAGTCTGAATCAGTGCCTGACTGATGACGTTGAACTTTGATCAGTTGTTTTAGCCGATATTTTGTCTCCTGCCTCAGTTTCTGGCCTTTGTCCCCTGCCTCAGTTTCTGGCCTTTGTCCGTTCCAGTGGGAAGGGGGCTGAGAGGTGGCAGGGCAGGAGCTTTTTCACATAAACCCTTTGTTCCCTTTGTAGTGGACATACTTCCCCAGTTGGTTCTTCGCCTTTTAATTTTGTTGAAGATTTCTTGTTGTACAATAGCATGTAATTCTGCTGAAGTCTTTTGCAAATTCTGATGACAAACCCTAAGGGCAAGAGAAAGTCTCTGAGGTCTGCTCAAGACCAGGCTTTCTTCCGCAAAGGTCGCTAAGCTGCGGAGCAGGGGAAGGTTTGGAGATTTGATGAAAAAGATGGGGGCCCACGGCGAGAGGCCACTCAGTGGCAACAGAGTGGGCACCCAGCCCTGCACATGCCCACAGCCCAGCCTCCTGAGGGTCATGCCTCCTGTGACACGGACAGCATCCCTGAGGCTGGCCCTCTGTCCCACCCACTCCTGTTCTGACCTCTTGGTTGGGGATCTTTGGGTCATCTCTTCATTCACGCTTTGAGCGCATCTTTAGTAACCGTGTTCAGTAAGAAAGGTTCTCTTTACTTCTGGATTCTGGAAGTACCTGCCCGAAATGCCTGCATATTTGTAGCACGTATCTGTATTCTGTTTTAAGAGCTACTGTAGTAAATATGTGTTCATTTGGTTTGTTTACTGATGGTGGTAAGGTGACTTATGACCAACTCCCATCGGGTGAAGTAATTGTGGAATATAAATAAAAATGTGAATGTCGGCAGCTGGGGAACGATAAGTAAGACACAGCCAAGACAAGGAGAGGAAAGAACGACAAGTGCTGAACTCCTCACATTGGGCAGCTGATCTGTTTCCCCTGCGACCAGGCTGTGAGCTTCCTGCCAATGTTAACAGGTAGATGGAGGCAGCTATCTGGGCTTTATCGTCCAAGGAGACTCAACACCTCTTCTTTCCAAGGACCTAATGCCTGTTTTCTAGCAATCTGTCCCAAAAGTACATTGCCACTTGGACCTCACTGAGCCATTAGTCTCCTAGCGCAATGAAGTGTGTTCTCCGCCACAGCGAGCAACCTCGGGGTGAGCTTGAGTGCGGTCCTTTGATTAAAGTTACAGCATCAAAAGCCAAAAGACAAGTGCAGATCCCAGAGGAAGTCTCTTCAAAGTGAGGCCTGCAACCCCTCTGGAAGGGACCCAAATGCTCCCACACTCAGTCTGACTTGGAGTTCCCATGGCACACAATTCATGGGTTTTGATTTGCACACTGCTAAAGGCATTCCCAGGTGGCTCAGTGGTGAGGAGCCCACCTGCCAATGCAGGAGCCATAGGAAGTTCAGGAAGATCTCCTGGAGAAGGAGCTGGCTACCCACTCTAGTATACTTACCTGGAGAATCCTATGAATAGAGGACCTTCCAAAGCGTGGGACTTAGCGACTAAACAACCACCACAAAAGGCATCTCACAGACAGTTAAAGAAAGGGTCACGAAGATGTGGGACTTGTGAGCTGACAGTGAGTGAGTGTGACGAGCCCGCCGAGGTTCGGATTCGGGATTCTGGAGGCAGCGCTCTGCTGCACAGGGAGCGCGCCTGCTGATGCTCTGGCGGGAAGCTCTGGGGCTGCCCTGAGTCCAGCAGAGTCTTGCTCACCATCTTCCTGGCTTCCTCATTGTAAATTGGCTCAAATGTCACTGTCACCCTTTAGCTCATTAGGGGTGGTTGGGTGACTGTTCGGGGTTACTTGGCAATGCACAGACGTGTCCTGTTCCCTCCCCTGTGAGCCTGTCTTCACCGGGGCTGTGACTCCAGGGAGACCCACCCTCCCCAAAGTGCTGAAACCTCCCTCTCCCCGCCTTGAGTGGGCATCTCTATGGGTCCTTCCCTGGTTGATGCTGCCTGCGAGTTGGAGCTATGTAAACCACCGATAACTCACTCACAGGTGAGTGGAGGGGAACCGAGAGATTATATTTAAGTGCTGTAGGCAATCTTTTAATAACATGAAGTCATGTGTCTAAGCTGACATGTGATTAGTTGCTCAGTCGTGTCGGACTCTTTGTGACCCCATGAACTGTAGCCCGCCTGGCTCCTCTGTCCGTGGAATTCTCCAGGCAAGAATACTGGATCCCCTTCTCCAGGTGAATCTTCCGGGCCCAAGGATTGAACCTGGGTCTCCCGCATTGCAGGTGGATTCTTTACCATCTGAGCCAACAGGGAAGCTTATCTAAGCTTATAAGAAAGTGTGTTTATTCGGTAACCCTCTCGATGTTTTTCTATCACAAATGCCTCCTTCCGTGGGAATTCAGGAACAGAGGGTAATAAGCAGGACTTCTGCCCTCGGCACTTTGGCTGCCACCAGGAGACAGGGCCCCACAGCCCTAGAGACCTCTCTGCAGACCACAGGAGCCTCCTGGAGAGCGAAGGTGTGGCCTCCGCTGAGACAGGCAGCAACCGCCGGTGGAAGGAAGCAACTGCCAGCAACTGCTTCCCGTTCAGTCCTTTCGTGTGTGAATCCTGCTCCGTCTATGGAACACCTGTCTTTAGAGAGTGTGCTTGGGGTTCCCGCTCCTGGAGGCTCTACCATCAAGGCCCAGGCCCAACCCAGGGCTGGAGGCGGATGGCTGTGATGGCTGCACAACGAGGTGAGTGCCCCTAATGGTCAGTTTGCATTGTGCATAATTCACTGCAGTGTTTCAAGGCCCTCCCAAGTCTAGAATCCCGAGCACAAGCAGGCTGCGATGTGCCTTATTAAATCCAAAGCCCCACAGCACGTACAACTAAGTGACAGGTTCCCAGCCGTTTTAAAACTACTGAGCAAGATGCTTCAGTCAAAGATGACTCATTCTATTTTCTTTCTCCATCATGGTTTCCAAAGAACAGTACAGATATGTGGGTGTGCAGAAGTACAGCTGGAAAGAGCAGCCTCCATGGAAGCTGTGGGGCTGCCTGCCGTCCCCCCACAATTAAAACCCTGCCCTGTGCTCGTCTAGCAGGCGGCACCCCTGAGCCCACGCCACTGACAGAGGAGGACCCTCTCCCAACTCAGCAAGAGGTCTGCAGAGCAGCGTGTCCTAATCTGGCTTGCTGCCTTGGGAGTCGCGATCATTCTTTACACACACACACACACACAAACACACACAGAGAGCTACTGACACCACAGTGCACAGGCAAGAACTGGACTGCAAACAGCAATTTCCTCTCAGAGTTCCTTGTCCTCGGTGGCCCTCTGACCACTTCCCCTCCCCTGGGGTCCCCTCCACGGCCTCCATGGGCTGCATCTTTCACAACAAGGACAAGTTACTAGAAACGGATTCACATTTCCCTGCACTTGGCATGTGCTGGGGGTGGGGGAAGCATGGAATCAGACAGTGCAGGAGGGAAGGGCCTCCCAAGAGGTGTCTTCTTCTCCCTGACCCCCTAGAGAGTCTGAGTATTGTGGGAAGAAGAAAAAAGTGAAATGAAACGTTGGCTGGGGAGAGGTGGCTGAGAGGTTAAGTTTACTCTAAGGAGTGCAGACCCTTCTGGGGTTCCGGCCCCGGTCAGCACTTTGGCTGAGATGCTCAGGGGCTCACTGGGATGGGCCCACAGGCAGCTCAGCTTCAGACACCGAGGTTTCTCTAAGTGGGTGTTCAGTTCAGTTCAGTTCAGTCGCTCAGTCGTGTCCGACTCTTTGCAACCCCATGAATCACAGCACATCAGGCCTCCCTGTCCATCACCAACTCCTGGAGTTCACTCAAACTCATGTCCATCCAGTCGGTGATGCCATCCAGCCATGTCATCCTCTGTCATCCCCTTCTCCTCCTGCCCCCAATCCCTCCCAGCATCAGAGTCTTTTCCAATGAGTCAACTCTTCACATGAGGTGGCCAGAGTATTGGAGTTTCAGCTTTAGCATCAGTCCTTCCAATGAACACCCAGGACTAATCTCCTTTAGGATGGACTGGTTAGATCTCCTTGCAGTCCAAGGGACTCTCAAGAGTCTTCTCCAACACCACAGTTCAAAAGCATCAATTCTTCCGCGCTCAGCCTTCTTCACAGTCCAACTCTCACATCCATACATGATCACTGGAAAAACTATAGCCTTGACTAGACAGACCTTTGTTGGCAAAGTAATATCTCTGCTTTTCAATATGCTGTCTATGTTGGTCATAACTTTCCTTCCAAGGAGTAAGCGTCTTTTAATTTCATGGCTGCAGTCACCATCTGCAGTGATTTTGGAACCCCCCAAAATAAAGTCTGACACTGTTTCCACTGTTTCCCCATCTATTTCCCATGAAGTGATGGGACCAGATGCCATGATCTTCGTTTTCTGAATGTTGAGCTTTAAGCCAACATTTTCACTCTCCTCTTTCACTTTCGTCAACAGGCTTTTTAGTTCCTCTTCACTTTCTGCCATAAGGGTGGTGTCATCTGCATATCTGAGGTTATTGATATTTCTCCCGGCAATCTTGATTCCAGCTTGTGCTTCTTCCAGTCCAGCGTTTCTCATGATGTACTCTGCATATAAGTTAAATAAGCAGGGTGACAATATACAGCCTTGACATACTCCTTTTCCTATTTGGAACAAGTCTGTTGTTCCGTGTCCAGTT
>NW_011494694.1:860356-870058 GCF_000754665.1 Bison bison bison | reverse complement strand
GGTCTGGTATTCCCACCTCTTTCAGAATTTTCCAGTTTATTGTGATCCACACAGTCAAAGGCTTTGGCATAGTCAATAAAGCAGAAATAGATGTTTTTCTGGAACTCTCTTGCTTTTTCCATGATCCAGCGGATTTTGGCAATTTGATCTCTGGTTCCTCTGTCTTTTCTAAAACCAGCTTGAACATCTGGAAGTTCACGGTTCACATACTGCTGAAGCCTGGCTTGGAGAATTTTGAGCATTACTTTACTAGCGTGTGAGATGAGTGCAATTGTGCAGTAGTTTGAGCATTCTTTGGCATTGCCTTTCTTTGGGATTGGGGTGAAAACTGACATTTTCCAGTCCTGTGGCCACTGCTGAGTTTTCCAACTTTGCTGGCATATAGAATGCAGCACTTCCACAGCATCATCTTTCAGGATTTGAAATAGCTCCACTGGAATTCCATCACCTCCACTAGCTTTGTTCGTAGTGATGCTTTCTAAGGCCCACTTGACTTCACATTCCAGGATGTCTGGCTCTAGGTGAGTGATCACACCATTGTGATTATCTGGGTCGTGAAGCTCTTTTTTGTACAGTTCTTCTGTGTATTCTTGCCACCTCTTCTTAAATATCTTCTGCTTCTGTTAGGTCCATACCATTTCTGTCCTTTCTCGAGCCCATCTTTACATGAAATGTTCCCTTGGTATCTCTAATTTTCTTGAAGAGATCTCTAGGCCTTCCCATTCTGTTGTTTTCCTCTATTTCTTTGCATTGATCGCTGAGGAAGGTTTTCTTATCTCTTCTTGCTATTCTTTGGAACTCTGCATTCAGATGCTTATATCTTTCCTTTTCTCCTTTGCTTTTCACTTCTCTTCTTTTCACAGCTATTTGTAAGGCCTCCCCAGACAGCCATTTTGCTTTTTTGCATTTCTTTTCCATGGGGATGGTCTTGATCCCTGTCTCCTGTACAATTTCACGAACCTCAGTCCATAGTTCATCAGGCACTCTATTTATCAATCTAGGCCCTTAAATCTATTTCTCACTTCCACTGTGTAATCATAAGGGATTTGATTTAGGTCATACCTGAATGGTCTAGTGGTTTTCCCTACTTTATTCAATTTAAGTCTGAATTTGGCAATAAGGAGTTCATGGTCTGAGCCACAGTCAGCTCCTAGTCTTGTTTTTGCTGACTGTATAGAGCTTCTCCGTCTTTGGCTGCAAAGAATATAATCAATCTGATTTCAGTGTTGACCATCTGGTGATGTCCATATATAGAGTCTTCTCTTGTGTTGTTGGAAGAGGGTGTTTGTTATGACCAGTGCGTTCTCTTGGCAAAACTCTATTAGTCTTTGCCCTGCTTCATTCCGTATTCCAAGGCCAAATTTGCCTGTTACCCCAGGTGTTTCTTGACTTCGTACTTTTGCATTCCAGTCCCCTATAATGAAAAGGACATCTTTTTTGGGTGTTAGTTCTAAAAGGTCTTGTAGGTCTTCATAGAACCATTCAACTTCAGCTTCTTCAGTGTTACTGGTTGGGGCCTAGACTTGGATTACTGTGATAGTGAATGGTTTGCCTTGGAAACGAACAGAGATCATTCTGTTGTTTTTGAGATTGCATCCAAGTACTGCATTTCAGACTCTTTTGTTGACCATGATGGCTACTCCATTTCTTCTGAGGGATTCCTGCCCGCAGTAGTAGATATAATGGTCATCTGAGTTAAATTCACCCATTCCAGTCCATTTCAGTTCGCTGATTCCTAGAATGTCGACATTCACTCTTGCCATCTCTTGTTTGACCACTTCCAATTTGCCTTGATTCATGGACCTGACATTCCAGGTTCCTATGCAATATTGCTCTTTACAGCATTGGACCTTGCTTCTGTCTCCAGTCACATCCACAGCTGGGTATTGTTTTTGCTTTGGCTCCATCCCTTCATTCTTTCTGGAGTTATTTCTCCACTGATCTCCAGTAGCATATCGGGCACCTACTGACCTGGGGAGTTCCTCTTTCAGTATCCTATCATTTTGCCTTTTCATACTGTTCACGCACCACAGCCTTGTCTAACTCAGTGAAACTAAGCCGTGCCGTGTGGGGCCACCCAAGACGGGAGGGACATGGTGGAGAGGTCTGACAGAATGTGGTCCACTGGAGAAGGGAATGGTAAACCATTTCAGTATTCTTGCCTTGAGAACCCCATGAACAGTAAAACCCCCACATCCTCAGGCAAAGAAATTCCGTGTGTTATGTAAACGTGTCCCCGTTCTGCAGGAAATCTGCCTTGATCAGGGATTTCCCAAACTAGGTTCACTGTTCAAATCTGAGGCTGCTTCACGCTTGGTGTCTGGGGTGAGGTCTCCTCTGGGCCCTTAGGAGGTCAGCTTGGGCACCACATGGATTCATCCAGATCCACACCCACAGGAATGGGCGCTACAGACAAGGCCCAGGTCACTTCCTTTGCTGTAGATGGTTTGGTTTGTTTTTTTCCAGTCGTCCTTTTGAAAATGAGAAAGGTGCTGTCTCTGAAAGCCTTTACCTTTCCTAATGATATTTCAGGAAACAAAGCAACACGCGGACTGCCTGCCTTCCCTGCTCCAACAGCAGGACAATGTTATCATTTGAGTGGTTTTCCTAGAGTCCATCCTCAACAAAATTGTGAATTAAGATAACTCTCCATGCGGATCCTCCATACCTGTTTATGGAACCCCCTCCCCAACTACTACTCTCCCCAGACACGTCTGAGCCCAAGGTTTGCTTCACAAAACAGAACAAGGCTTCCGAACATAACAGTCCACACCAGGGAATAAATGTGGAACAAGTAAGGCAAGCTGTGCTCCCCAGAAGGATGTGTGGGTTTTATTTACATTTTAAAGAATAAAATCATTTCCATTCAAAAAATATTTTTTGTATCAGTCTCCGAAAAACATAGTGGAAAAGGTAAGATTTAGAAATAAAAAATAAAGAAGCTTTAATGGTGGGCAGGAGAGTGGGGAAAAACACTGCTGAGTTTTGTCATCTCAGGCAGTGCAAGGTGGGGAGCAGGGACTCAGTCCGCAGAGGAAGTCAGCCCTGGCTGCTCCCGTCCCCATAAGGTAGGTTCCTGATTCAGTGAGGAACACGCTAGAAGAAGTAGTGGCCACATGTTCTAAGCACTTCCGGTACCTGCACTATATGAGCCCTTCGGATAAGCAGTAAGGTGGGCACCATCGTTAGTCCCATTTCATACTCAGGCAGCGGAGGGCAACACGCAAAGCCTTGTTGGAGGGACCGGGCTGGGGAGCAGGGTGATGACCCGGGGTCAGCCCTGAAGCACGTGTCACGTGGCGCCCCTGGGCCACTCGGCCGCTGGGAACCCTCCTTTGGAAATAAGAGTGGAGCCAAGACGGTCCATTTCCTTCACTGATGCAGCCCAACAGTGAACGGAATCACATCTCTGGAAGAGTTGCTCTGGCCTAAATCTCCCGTTCTATTTTCTGCGTGGCTTCTTTTGCTTGCAAGGACCCAGACGGACGCAGAGTTGGCACCAGAAGTGGAGTCTGGGGCTCCACAAATAAATGCTGGAGAGGGCGTGGCGAGAAGGGGCCCTTCCCACACTGTCGGTGGGAATGTAAATTGGTGCAGCCGCTACGGAGAACAGCCTGGAAGGTTCCTCAAGAATCTAAAAGCAGAGCCCCATGTGACCCTGTGGTCCTGCTCCCGGGCGCGTGTCTGGGGACATGCACGGCCTCAGAAGGACGCACACGCCCCAGTGCTCACTGCAGCGCTGTCCCCAACAGCCAAGACATGGGGGCAACCCAAGTGTCCATCTGCAGCGGGGGATGGAGGGCATGTGGCGTGCTCGTACAGTGGAGGAGTACTCAGCCATGAAGTGCCATCGGCAGCAACGTGGATAGATCTAGAGATGGTCACACTGGGTGAAGTGAGTCAGACAGAGAAGCAGAACCATTGTACGACATCCCTCAGATGCAGAATCTAACGAGACAGGATACAGATAAACTTATTTACAAAACAGAGACTCACAGACTTAGAGAACAAACCTATGGTTGCTGAGGGGAAGGATGAAGGGAAGGGACAGTTAGAGCGTTCGGGATGGACGTGTACACACTGCTATATTTAAAATGGATAATCAGCAAGGACCTACTGTCCAGCACAGGGAGCTCTGCCCAATGTCAGGCGGCAGCCTGACTGGGAGGGGAGTTCAGGGGAGAATGGTACCTGTCGAGCCCTCAGACATTCCCTGGAGCTCGGGGTCCTCACGGGTCCCTCTGCTCCCGCCCCAGCTGTGCCAAGGCCTGCGGCAGGGCCAGGGTGCCATCTTCCCCTGGCAGCCAGCGTTTCAGCTTCCAGTCCTGAGATCACACCACGTGACGACCTTCTGCTGGGAACAGGCTCAGCTGGCGGCCGGGTGGGCACAGCCAAGTCCTACGAGTGAGCTTTCTGGGAGATGCCCTTGGTGCCAAGCGCTTCTTGCCTCCTAATTTTTAAATCCATGTGCATTTCAAGGGAAATTTAATCCGTGTGTTTCTCAGTCATTCACACTTAACTCATCATTTTGTCATTTCGTAAGAGCTTTTGATGTTCAAGAAGCCTTCTGTATAGTTTCACAAGCCTTTCTTCTTGTTCTTTAAACCATGAAAGCCACATTTTTTTTCTTTTTTAACAAAAAAGAAAAAAGAGTAAACAAAGCTAGAGTTTGAAAAGACTCAGGGTCGGTTATACACTCAGAAAACGCAAGAAGCCGGACGGCTGTAGGCTTGTCCAGGGCACTTGACCTTCCTGACGGAACCAAATGTTAGGCAAGGCTCTGACTGATGGAAATGGAAAATCACAACCAATTTCAAAAAAAGGTCAATCCTTCAAAACCAGAAAAGTTTAAATAAATAACATCTAAACTCCATCCAGCATGGCAATAAAACACTCTCTAAATGCAAACAACTCTCTAACTGCAAACAAATCATATCCTTTAGAAATAGTTTCCTAGCTGAGGGCAGAGCAGCAAGCAATTTCCAGGTTGGGGAAATGCATTTGAGTGAAACACATGCTGTGCAGGAGGTGGTAAGGGAATTACTGTTTTTTTCTCCCTGCCTGTTCAACTGCCCCCCACCCCATCACACACCTTCACCTTCTTCCTCACTGTTGCAAAAACAGAAGTCACGTGGGAAGATGCTACCCGGGGCTGCTATTTGTACAACATGCAGAATCCAGATCCCGGGTGGTGGGGTCCCTCGCAGCTCGCAGTGGATCTGGAGTCGGGCCGTGGCCCCCTGGTACCCCCTCACTCACCCCGCACAAGTGCTGACACCCGCCTTTCAGCTCCATCTCACCTCCTGAGTGCCGAGGCCCCTCAGGCAGGAACCAGCTCTTGGGCCAAAACATCCTCTTGGTGACAAGATCCCCACACTGAATAAACTGGGACACGCGGCCGATGCCTACTCCTGCCATCGCTGACTGCGTCAGACGAGGAGTCCTCGATTCTAACGGTCCCCTGACAGGTCTTCACGGAATGTCTCCAGTGTTCTGACACCGATTTACTGATGGACTGATTCAGCCACTAGACTGTGGTCCTCGGGGACCACTGCTCCAACCCGGTACGCTCACCATGTCATAGCTCAGGGTGAGTCCTGGCTGAAGGAGTCCGTGACATCAGGCATGACGGCAGGCGAACTGCAGAACCGAGCACGAAGGTGGTTACCACGGTGGGCAAGTTAAGAGCACCGAGGCTGGGACGGGCACTTGAAGTGCCCCAGCCCTGGGTTTGAAGGATAACGAGTGTCACTGCTGAGTCCACCCTCGAGTCTGGCCAGGTTTGCAGGAAGCAGTGGCCGAGTGACAGGGAGGGCGCCCCTGGGGGCCCCACGTCCCTGGCCCAGAGGTGGCCAGGAGAGGGGGGAGGGGTGGGTGGGACCCCAGACACGGGCTTTGGTTGTAAACAAGCAGCATTACCATCAACTCTCTGCGGCCGGCTGGAGGTGCTGGTGCTGAGTGCGCTCAGGGTGTAGAAAGGGTTACTCCAGGTGGGAAGTTATACAGAACGTCCTGGAGCTTCATCCCCGATCTAGACTTGGGCTGAAAAGGTCCAGGCCTCAAGCAGAGGTCACACACACTGCAGTGCTGGATCAGCTCCAACCCTGGGTCTCCCCGGTTTGTTCGTCCCGGGAGGAGGCTGCACAATAAGCCAGGACCACACAGAGAAAGGCACAAGAACCCAGAGCATCTGTGTGCCCGAATTCATTCCCCAAACACAGTAGTCCTGCCCGCGGAGAGGAGGCGAGCAGGGCAGCACGCAAAGGCAGACCGCTGACCTGGCCGCCGCCGGGGGGCTGGGAGATCATGGGGCGCTCACCCAGAGACAACCCCTCCCCAGAACCAACCGTGTGTGCGTCACCAGGCCTCTGTCTTCTGGGGTCTCCGGGGGGGCTGAGAGATCATGGGGTGCTCACCCAGAGACAACCCCTCCCCAGAGCCAACAACCGTGTGTGCGTCACCAGGCCTCTGTCTTCTGGGGTCTCCAGGGGGCTGGGAGATCATGGGGCGCTCACCCAGAGACAACCCCTCCCCAGAACCAACAACCGTGTGTGCGTCACCAGGCCTCTGTCTTCTGGGGTCTCTGGAGGCTGGGGGACAGAAACCTGGGCGTGTGCATTTAAAAGTCGTGTTTCTCAGTCTATAAGCAATAAATGCTGGAGAGGGTGTGGAGAAAAAGGAACCCTCTTACACTGTTGGTGGGAATGCAAACTAGTACAGCCACTATGGAGAACAGTGTGGAGATTCCTTAAAAACTGGAAATAGAATTGCCTTATGACCCAGCAATCCCACTGCTGGGCATACACACTGAGGAAACCAGAATTGAAAGAGACATGTGTACCCCAATGTTTATCGCAGCACTGTTTATAATAGCCAGGACGTGGAAGCAACCTAGATGTCCATCAGCAGACGAACGGATAAGAAAGCTGTGGTACATATACACAATGGAGTATTACTCAGCCATTAAAAAGAATACATTTGAATCAGTTCTAATGAGGTGGATGAAACTGGAGCTTATTATACAGAGTGAAGTAAATCAGAAAGAAAAACACCAATACAGTATGCTAACGCATATATATGGAATTTAGAAGTATGGTAACAATAACCCTGTATGTGAGACAGCAAAAGAGACACAGATGTATAGAACAGTCTTTTGTACTCTGAGGGAAAGGGAGAGGGTGGGATGATTTAGGAGAATGGCATTGAAACATGTGTAATATCATATATGAAACGAATCGCCAGTCCAGGTTCGATGCAGGATACAGGATGCTCAGGGCTGGTGCACTGGGATGACCCAGAGGGATGGTATGGGGAGGGAGGAGGGAGGAGGGCTCAGGATGGGGAACACGTGTACACCCGTGGCAGATTCATGTTGATGTATGGCAAAACCAATACAATATTGTAAAGTAGTTAGCCTCCAATTAAAATAAATAAGTTTATATTAAAAAAAAAGTCATGTTTCTCTCTCAAAATTTCCTAGGACTTGAAACCAACACATCGCTGTAAAGCAATCACCCTCCAGTTAAAAATAAACTTTAAAAAATGTCATAAACTTGGACCGAAAAGAGCATCTTTCATCCATTTTGAAATTGGATGAAATTTCCATCCATTTCAAATTGAGGGACTCCTCAATTTGACTCCCACTTAGCCACCACTCAGGGACCACAGGAGCGAGGTGGTCAGGGGTCTGAAGGCCACTGAGTCCCAGTCTGTTTGGCAGACACGGAGTCTAAGCTGTTTGCCCAGCACAGAGCTGGTGGGCGGCAGAGTCTGCGCCGAGAGCCAGGCACCCCTGAGTTCCCACCTTCTGCTTTGAAAATATACTACACACCTAATTTCAATCAATTTGAATCACTTTGGTTTGTTTGAATCTCACAAAGGAAGCAAAAGGTGGTATAAACTTAGTCTTAATGTTGCTGGAGTGACTTCTGTAAAATGCCTTTCACACAGTTAGGAGAGACGTGGGAATTAACCCACATCAGGGTAACTGACCTCCTTCTGATAACAACCACCACAACAAACCCGGTTCAAAACTGGGAAAGGAGCACATCAAGGCTGTATGTTGTCGCCCTGCTTATTTAACTTCTATGCAGAGCGCATCATGCGACATGCTGGGCTGGATCAATCACAAGATAGAATCACGATTGCGGGGAGACATATCAATAACCTGGGATATACAGATGACACCACCCTTATGGCAGAAAATGAAGAGGAACTAAAGAGCCTTTTGAAGAAGGTGAAAGAGGAGAGTGAAAAAGCTGGCTTAAAACTCAGCGTTCAAAAAACTAAGATCATGGCATCTGGTCCCATCACTTCACGGCAAATAGATGGGGAAAAAATGGAAACAGTGACAGACTTTATTTTCTTGGGCTCCAAAATCACCCAAAATCATCATGGCTGATGGTGACTTCAGCCATGAAATTAAAAGATGCTTGCTTCTTGGAAGAAAAGCTATCACAAACCTAGACAGCATATTAAAAAGCAGAGACATCATTATGCCTACAAATATTCATATAGTCAAGGCTATGGTTTTTCCAATAGTCATGTATGGATGTGAGAAGCGGACCATAAAGAAAGCTGAGTGCTGAAAACTTGATGCTTTCAAATCATGATGCTGGAGAAGACTCTTCAGAGTCTCTTGGAAAGCAAGGAGATCCAACCAGTCAATCTTCAAAAAAAAAAAAAAAAATCAACCCTGAACATTCATTGGAAGAACTGATGCTGAAGCTGAAGCTCCAATATTTTGGCCACCTGATGTGAAGAGCCAACTCACTGGAAAAGACCCTGATGCTGGGAAAGATTGAAGGCAAAAGGAGAAGGGGGCAACAGAGGATGAGATGGTTGGGTGGCATCACCGACTCAAAGGACATGAGTTTGAGCAAGCTCCGGGAGACAGTGAAGATCAGGGAAGCCTGGTGTGGTGCAGTCCACAGAGGAGTCGCAAAGGTTGGACACAGCTTAGCGACTGGAAAACAAAGGATGAGATTAATTGAACAAGACAATGTGCCAGGCTTTGTTTAGGAAAATTACCGCAAACATGTTCAGCGGTGGGGGCTCCAGGATTAATTGGAAAGAAGACAGCAAAGAACACAGGGGAAGGATACAGACACAGAGGGAGGGAAGACAGTGGCATCCTAATTGCAAGGTTTATATATGCTGTGGTGTAGGGTGTAATTAACACAATTCCGTGGGACTACGCAGCACGGGGTATAAACTGCACGTCTATGCAGAATCTCACCACTAGATGGCAGTGTAGGCCAAATAAAGAAGCTACATCAGCCTCAGGCCGGCAAGTTCTAGGTGCGTATATTGTGATTTTCTGGATTTTTACTACGATTCCAAATCGTATGTCAATCTCTTTTTAAGAATCCGCTGGAAGCGTAAGTGAACACATAGTCAAGACCAGCAAAGAAAGGTCAAGATCAGAGCCTGGTTGTTAAGCATCGGAGTCCACAAGTGAACAGGTGCCTGCCTGTGTGTGTGCTGGGTTTGATGGTGAGGTTGGGGGAAGGGTGGCCTTTTGGAATCGCCTGGAAGCCCTGGGAAGGGCTGGAGACCAGTTCAGATTATGGAGGCAGCATCTGTGGGTAGGACGGGTGGCTGGTAATGGTCACAGTTGAACGAGGTTTCCTGGGCTGTGCCCGCCCACCCGCTGGCCGCAGCAGAGGGCAGTGCTAGCTGAGGGGGGGGCTCTGTTGCGCT
>NW_011494694.1:860087-860256 GCF_000754665.1 Bison bison bison | reverse complement strand
GGTGTGCTCTGTTGCGCTCTTAGACCTGGGCTGTGCTGTGTATGCAGATACACAGGTGCGTGTGCGTGCGGAGCGGAGGACAAGAGGACAAAAGGACTCACTTGCCGCGTCCTCTGATCCTGCATCTGTTTCTACATCAGTACAGCTGTCCCTCCCTGTCCACAGGGCG
>NW_011494694.1:856047-859732 GCF_000754665.1 Bison bison bison | reverse complement strand
GATCTCCTTTAGAATGGACTGGTTGGATCTCCTTGCAGTCCAAGGGACTCTCAAGAGTCTTCTCCAACACCATAAGACCCCTGAAACCCACTGTGGTACCGGATCCCATATATACCATCTTCTTTCCTGTACATACGGGCTAAGTCGCTTCAGTCACGTCCAACTCTGTGACCCTATGGACCAGGTTCCCCTGTCCATGGGAATCTCCAGGCAAGAATACTGGAGTGAGCTGCCATGCCCTCCTCCAGGGGGCCTTCCCGACCCGGGGGTGGAGCCTGCGTCTCACATCTCCTGCTCGGCAGCTGCTCGGCAGGCAGGCTCTTCACCACTAGCGCCGCCTGGTGCAGCAGCAGCACCAGTACAGCTCCCCTTTTCCTTCTTTAAAACATTGCAGATAGAAAATTCATTCTTAACAGTAGATCTCAGCAACCTCAGCACGTACTTTTTCTTTTCTTACTGATGAACTTTCATTTTTTCACTCTGAAGACGCACTTTCTGGCTTCTCTGTGGCAGAACAGTGGCCAGCATCAGTCCTCTGGCACTTTGGGGCCACGAGCAAGTATATCAGTCGCTCCAACACCAGCCCCGTGACGCCTCAACCGTCCGTCTGACAGCTGCAGGCTCCTAAGTGCCTACCGGGCTGACATGCTGGACAAAGGGATGACCGTGTACCGAGTGGATTGGAGAGAACAGATTCCAACTTGCGGCTCAGAAGGGACCCGTCAAAACTTATGAATTGCTTACTTCTGGACTTTTCCATTTAATGTGTCTGCATCAAGGTTGGCTGTGGGTAACTGGCACCTTAAAAAGTGAACCCACGGATATGGGACACTGCTGTATCTGTACAGAGAAATGACAGAAATGGCTAAGTTTAACTATGAGAGTTTATGTATTTTATATGAGTTTATGTGTGTTTATTCATCTCCTTGAATATTTATCGAATGCTTATAATGAGCTGTACAGGATGCCAAGGAAACTGTAAAGATAAATGAAATCACATTTGTTAATATCTGTAGGGTAGAGAGCCTGAAAACAGTCTTGCCACAATACGAACAGAAAAGGCTAGATAAAGTGCTTTTCAAGTCCTCGTACATGCACAGCTGCGTACAGAAGTGAGGTCCCAGGTGTGAGAGGCCCCCGTCTGTCCCTGCACTGGAGAGCCCTATCGCTGCGCACTGCCCCGATGCTCCAGGGACCAGGCGGGAAGGCCTGAGACGGGCTTCGGGCTCGCCCGTGCCAAGCGAGGAGGGGCCAGGGCGCGTGTACAGCCAGAGCCCGGAAGACGCTCTGCGAGCCCATGAAGAGGAAGAGGAGACCCGTGGAAGGACACCGATGGAAGCACTTCACAGTGGCCTTGGTGCCTTGAGGGGAAAATGTGAAATGTGCCTCTAATGAGACCGCAGTCCTGGGCTGACCTGGGCGGGCCTGGGCTGGGGTTCAAATGGACACTTCAGCACAGAGTGAGCAAGAAGACGGTTGTAAAGCATTTAAAGCACTGCCGAATTGGGAGCACCAACGAACACCTGGAAATATCAAAAGAAGACCATCACGAGGCAAGTCAAAAGTTACGAGGCTGGGTCTGAGCCTCGGACACCAGGGAGGGGCCGTGTGAGGTTGGAAGCAGAGCGGACGCCTGGGGTCACCAGGAACTGGAGGAGGCAGGAAGCACCCTGCTGGAGGCCTTTGAGGGACTGTGGCCCTAGGACACCCTGATTGTGGACTTCAGGCTTCCAGGGCTGTGGGAAGCATCAATGTCCGATTCATGAAGTCTCCAAGTCTGCCGTGCTCTGTTACAGCCGCCTCAGGACACCCAAACATCAGTTAGCAGTTCCTGACTTTCCACCCCACCTGCCCTCCAAACCAGTAAGAGGAAGACTGGAGTCTGCAGCTCTCCTGGGACTGAGATCATGTGTCTCCTCCATGGCTGTACCAATTCTCTCTCCCCTCACCACAGTTTCTCCCCTTAGAAGCAGGGCTGGGACAAAGCGCCCTCCGGCTCACTTTTTACGGCACCAAAAAAGTAACGCTAGTGAATGAATGACTACTAATAGCAAAGCCCACGACTGGACAGGAGTCGTGAGATGAACAGGAGTCTTTATGAATCAAAATTTGTAGAACTATTTTATTTGCTTAAACAAAGGAGAATCTGCAACGAGCACACGGAAGGTGCAAAACGTTATTTGTTGTGATCACCAGTGTCCGTGACGGGGCAACCGGAGACCACACGACAGCCAGGCCCGCCAAAGGCAGCTTCAAAGGCGATTTGTTGTGATCACCAGTGTCCGTGACGGGCAACCGAAGACCACACGACAGCCAGGCCCGCCAAAGGCAGCTCAAAATCCAGATGTCTGTGGCGGGATCTGACTGCAAGAAACCGGGTTTTAACTTGAGAACGTGGTGTTTCCCCATCACAGCCCTTTTGAGAGGATTATGAGAGAACTCTGTGAAAGCCTCTATAAAGAGCTTCTATTTGGAAACCTTGCTATGCCCTGGGTGATGATTATAATTCTGTGACACAAATTAGACCAGCCTTTGGTGTCTTTGAAATGTAGTGTGTTAATAAAGGTACATACAGGTTAAAAGATGCAGCTGTGAAATTACAGGATTTACATGAAATTACCACAAGAGTTTGATGGAGTCCTGGTCTGATTCCACAGAGCAAGTTTCCCATGAAGCTGTCTCCTTCTCTCCGAAAGGGCCTTGATCTCTGCACAGCCACCTATGAATTCCACCATGGATAAGGTAATTAAAGGGACCGCAGTATGGGGGAGAGATTGCGGAAGGTAGAGGGAAAGCTCTAACATACTTTTAATTGGAGTTCCAGGAAAGTTATGACCAACCTAGACAGCATATTCAAAAGCAGAGACATTACTTTGCCAACAAAGTTTCGTCTAGTCAAGGCTATGGTTTTTCCTGTGGTCGTGTATGGATGTGAGAGTTGGACTGTGAAGAAGGCTGAGTGCTGAAGAATTGATGCTTTTGAACTGTGGTGTTGGAGAAGACTCTTGAGAGTCCCTTGGACTGCAAAGAGATCCAACCAGTCCATTCTGAAGGAGATCAGCCCTGGGATTTCTTTAGAAGGAATGATGCTAAAGCTGAAACTCCAGTACTTTGGCCACCTCATGCGAAGAGTTGACTCATTGGAAAAGACTCTGATGCTGGGAGGGATTGGGGGCAGGAGGAGAAGGGGACGACAGAGGATGAGATGGCTGGATGGCATCACTGACTCGATGGACACGAGTTTGAGTGAACTCCGGGAGTTGGTGATGGACAGGGAGGCCTGGCGTGCTGCAATTCATGGGGTCACAAAGAGTCGGACACGACTGAGTGACTGAACTGAACTGAAGGAGAGGAGCACTGTTTAAAGACAAACTAAAACTAGTGGAGCACTGGAGAGGCTTCACCCTCCGGGTGAGGAACCGTAAGAAACCTCAGGGAGAATATGTGAATAATGATGGCATCCACACTTATGAACAAGGCAGACATCAAGCACTAATGCAAAAGTCATCCCGTCACAGACAAGTGCTTACCATGGTTTTGGAGCCCTGATCTTTGCATATGTCTTGTGTGAAAGTGAAAGTGGCTCAGTTGTGTCCAACTCTTTGCGACCCCATGGACTATACAGTCCATGGAATTCTCCAGGCCAGAATACTGGAGTGGGCAGCCTTTCCCTTCTCCAGGGGAT
>NW_011494694.1:820990-855947 GCF_000754665.1 Bison bison bison | reverse complement strand
AGGGGATCTTCCCAACCCAGGGATCAAACCCATGTCTCCCACATTGCAGGCAGATTCTCTACCAGCTGAGCCACCAGGGAAGCCCAAGAATACTGGAGTGGGTAGCCTATCCCTTCTCCAGGGCATCTTCCTGACCCAGGAATCGAACCAGGGTCTCCTGCACTGCAGGAGTTGGGTTCTTTACCAACTGAGCTATGAGGGAAGGTATACATCTTGTGTAACTTCCATGAATTCAGGGTTAAGGCTGCCTCTGTGATACCCAGGAAAACCCACAAGAGATGAACTCTGAGGAGTGAGAGGCTGCAGGGTTGAGGTCCGCAAGCCATAGTGATGACTAGCAGCTCTCAGAGCTCGGGGTTGACATCACTCCTGCACAGAAGGCAGGATCCACGATCCATGTCACTGGGCAGCACTGCCTCCGAGAAGGAGGATTACAGGGCCCATGCAGAAGTCCTAGAGGACTGTTTGCATGAACTGCTGTTTACCCAAAAGCGCATTCTAAGCAGGCATCTCCTGATGGGTTCAGCCGAGTGCAGCACATCCCCGAGCAGGGACATTCCTTGGTGAAATTCACTGGTCTCCATGGAAGGAAAAACCATCCTGGACGCCTTGGTTTGCCTCTGCTGTGTGGACTGGACAGTGGGGGCTGGGGAGCACCAAGTTTAGGGGGGGGTGTTTGGTTCACGAGGCAGCTTCTGAGCTTCATCACGGCACACATTGGGAGATCTGGATAAAACCTGCACTCGCCTGGGCTTCTCCTGCTCTCAGCACAGGAAAATGTCCCAGAGATTCGGGTCCTTTCCCCACCCAGGGCCCTCCAATCAGAATGGTATCAGGTATCGAGAAACTCTAAGGAAGCCCTAGGCCAAAGGTCCAGGAGCTTTTCCTCACAAGGGACCCAAAAGGCTTATTTCTTTTACTCACTGAATCCTCCCCTCCCTCTGCCACATTTCCGGTGCACTCGCTCTGTGCTGGGTCCTCTGGATACACGGATACCCTAAGAGATGGTTCCTCAAGAGCATTTCCTGAGTGCCTGCTCTGTGCCGGTGAGGCAGGAGACGGACACGCCCCTGGGCTGGACAGCTGGTGTTTGTGAGGCGGAGTCAAGCTGAAGCTTTGTTCCCATCCAGACACTCCAAGGACAGAGCTAGTGGCAGAGGCTGAGCTCTGCTGAAGTAGAGACAAGGTGCCCGCTCCTGAGGTCAAGGAAGATGTCCCTGTCCTGCACTGCACAGGGGGGCCTCTTGGGGGTCAAAAATGGAGGGGCACCACCCCATAATAAGTGTGGACGTTTATCCACAGGCCTCTGCGGTGGGATCCATCGTAGCAGAAAGTTGCGCAGGCATCTTGGGAAGGGTCCTAGGACTGGTCAGGAGTGAAGCAAGCAACAAGATCATTGTCCAAAGGTAAACCAAGACCCAGAAGGACCGTCCTGTGTAAACATTTAAATCCACTCTTTTCTGCGTCCCTCCTCATTGGAGGGGACGCCCACCCTCTGTCTCTGGTGTGTATCTCTGCCCTGCTTCCGGCTTAAACACATGGACTGCTTCTCCGTGCGCTCTCCCACACCTGTGCTGTGTCTCCAGCGGCAGACTTTATACCTGCTTTCACAGGTTTTGCCTCCTTCAAACATTCCTGCTTTCAAACCAGGTAAGAGTCAGGGAACCTCTGCCTTTAGCTTCTAGCCCCTGGTGGTCTAGTGGGAAGTTTCCTGGGTTTCATCCAGTTACTCAGGTCCAACTCCTGGGCAGGGACCTCTCACCGCTCTCCCTCCCAGGTCACTGAGTCCTGGTGATCCACGGACACCTCAAGAGATGGTGGCCAGCACAACGCAGGGGGATGACCCCCTCAGAGGGCAAGGTTGAACCACGGCCTCTCAGTGACCTTAGCTAAATCTAATTTAAGGAATCATTTACACAGAAACTAGAAGAGCTCTGTGATACTTTGCAAAAAAAAAAAAAAAAAAAAGAATCATCTCATGGACTTTCAATCCAGCGGAGACTGCTGTTTCTTGCTTTCCAGTGGACAGCAGCAAACCCTGGAAACAGGACTCTCCTGAAAGGTGACAAAAGGGCGCCGGTTGGTTGCTGATGGCACTTGCTTTTAGACAAGAAAACAGCAGAGACACAGACAGGGGAGGGAATGAGAGATGACCAATAGGAGATCAATGGCCTCGGGATGGTGACCTCAGCTATTCAAGTCATGTTCTAAATCCTCTATTTTTCATTTCTTTTTGTAAAATAGGCTATATATATATACACACACACATGCTGCTGCTAAGTCGCTTCAGTCGTGTCCGACTCTGTGCGACCCAATAGACAGCAGCCCATTAGGCTCCCCCATCCCTGGGATTCTCCAGGCAAGAACACTGGAGTGGGTTGCCATTTCCTTCTCCAATGCAGGAAAGTGAAAAGTGAGAGTGAAGTCGCTCAGTCGTGTCCGACTCTTAGCGACTCCATGGACTGCAGCCTACCAGGCTCCTCCGTCCATGGGATTTTCCAGGCAAGAGTACTGGAGTGGGGTGCCATTGAGGTGGTCAAATACTTGTGTTTCATATGAGTGTGTTTACAGTAATTTGGGGGCAGCTGACTTTATTGCAGAAATTATATAAAACTAGAACATTAGCAAAATCATAAACAAGAATTTAAGCCAAAAACTTCTATCAGGTGTAGCCTAGTATATCCCAGGCCATCTGACTGCATCTGTTCTGGACCAGTCCTTATCTTTATTAGATGCAGGTAAGTGGCCACACATCCAACAACTGGACTGAGTTCTAAAAACTAGCATAGAATTGTGTCCATGACAGAAGCAGCTGCTTTATATGCTAAGGCCCAAGAAGTCAAGAAAACATTATAAATGACCGTGCGAGTCAGGTCCAGCATCTTGGGCAAGATATCTACTTCTGATGTTGTCTCCTTCTCGTCCCGGCATGAGCCCTCTCCATAGCCCAGTCTGGTGTCTCCTTCTCATCCTGGTGTGAGCCCTCTCCATAGCCCAGTCCGGTGTCTCCTTCTCATCCTGGTGTGAGCCCTCTCCATAGCCCAGTCTGGTGTCTTCTTCTCATCCTGGCGTGAGCCCTCTCCATAGCCCAGTCCAGTGTCTTCTCGTCCTGGTGTGAGCCCTCTCTGTAGACCCGTGTCAGGGAACTTTGGAAGTGGGAACTAACCCAAGAGTCAGTTTCCTTTCAATTTCGCCATGCTTGAGCTAGGTGAGAATACCTGGTACAGCCCCTTCCCCCCAGGTTGGAGATGGTCCTTTAAACTATGTCTTTTCCAGTACACATAATTTCCAGTTTTTGACCCTCCTATGTTTAGGTTTCATGAGGAGTTAATGAGTTGTGTCCAGAACCACTCTGCTCCATTCTCCTTATACAAAAACATGGAAACCATTGAAACCACCATTGATGACGTGTCGGGCAGGTTCACCGACGGTAACGAACATCCAGGTGGTGGGGGAGGCGGTGCATGGGGGGTTTGATGGGAACTCTGTACCTTCAGCTCAACTTTGCTGGGAATATAAAACCGCTCTCACAAGCGCGTTCACTCACTGCTCTGAGAACAAATACAATCACAGGTTCTTTCTTTTCCTCTGTGTGTACTCCCAGCTTCTCCGGGGGTCTCTGGGCATACAGGGAAGCTGCCTGCTGCTCTCTGAGAAGCAGCGCTAGAAAGGCAAGGGTGGGACCCTTGTTTATCCTCTTAGCTAAGAGGATAAACGGGCTGAGTCACAGCACAGTGACGTCACACCCTGTCACTTCAGACACGCCTCCGTCTACAGCTGCAGAGCTGTGGTCGCTTTCACCTGAGACGGCGTCAGGGACCCGGTGTGCGCATTTCTGAAGACATCTGTAGCCATTACCCCTCGAGCAGGTCTAAACGGTGTTTCCGTTTTATTCACCACCCCTGGTTCCCAGACTGTCAGATGCCCTTTCAAATTCTAGGAAACAAGCTCTCCTCCTCTCCAACATTTTCTTTCTAGTTGATTTTTTTTTTAAGTAGTAAACCTTGAACACGTTGTATGATGAGTGGCTGACAGCCCTGAGAGCATTTTCAGCCCCTCTTAATGTGTCCTCCGTTGTGTTCCGTAAAGGCCTTCGATTTTCTGCCTCATTTTAAGCATGTTGGGAAGGGCTCTAGCAAACTCTCTGAGAGTGGCTTTATGTTTGGCGGTTCGACATTTAGAGCGCTTTTGTCTTTGTGTCCTGTCTTCGTCCCTCTTTTGAGATGTCCCGGCTTATGTGGATGACAAGGTCATGTCAGAGCTTCCGGCGTGGGTGGCTGGGACTCAGGTGTCGGAGGGTGCCGGGGCCTTTGTGACTCAGATCTGTGTCCCCGTGATGCAGTCAGTCACCTCTGAGAGGTGATTGCGTCACGAGGGTAGGACCAGGCACTCCTGCAGAAAACCTCACCAGGGCAGCTTCCTCATGCCCGAGGAAAGGACAAGGCCCCGGCAAACAGCCTGGACTGCCTTGTGGGCCTCTGGCCGCCCTGGCTGGGAGAAGACGTTGGCACAGTTGGCAACCAGCTGTGCCAGCTCCTCCTCCAGGCTCGCGCTCATCTGGACTTGGGCCCCGGTTCCCTCTGTGAAGTTTAGAGCTTGTGCCCAGATCCAGCTTCCTCCGCCCCTCCGAGCAGCAGTCTCTGCTGACCCCAGCACCTCCGGCTGCTCAGGGCACTCTTTCGTGAGCATGTGGCTTCACCCTTCCTGGAGGGAGTTCAGGAAAGGCCCTGACAACTCAATCACATGCAAACTGAAGACACGTCCCCACGGCAGAGCGGGGACTCTGTCTGAGGGAAGGCTGACCAGGAGGCTGGGAAGAATCTCCAGCACACGGCATGGGGCTCTTGCTGGTGAGCTATGCTCTTTTCTGCCTCCACTGGATCATCTGTAACCGTGCATTGTTCTGTAATGGTCTCAGTTTATACCTGTCTCTCTCCTCAGGTAGGAGATGCCTATAGAGTGGAGTAGACATGCATGTTAAAGAAGTAGATGTTTACACTTCTTAAACTTCAGTTTGAAATAATCACACACTTACACAAGGGCTGCAGAAAGAACATAAAGTCCTTCAGCCTCCCAAATGTTGCACAGCCACAGTACAATGACCACGAGCAGGAAATCGATGTCGACACAGTTTCCTTAAGTCCTTAAGAGCCATGATTAAAATTCTGTCAGTTCTACTGATGTCCTTTTTTTCTGGCTTAGAGTCACTTCAGTTCAGTTCAGTTCAGCCGCTCAGTCGTTTCCGACTCTTTGCAACTGCAGCACACGAGGCCTCCCTGTCTGTCACCAATTCCTGGAGTTTGCTCAGACTCATATCCATTGAGTTGGTGATGCCATCCAACCATCTCATTCTCTGTCGTCCCCTTCTCCTCCCATCTTCAATCCTTCCCAGCATCAGGGTCTTTTCCAATGACTCGGTTTTTCGTATCAGGTGGCCAAAGTACTGGAGTTTCAGCTTCATCATCAGTCCTTCCAATGAACACCCAGGACTGATTTCCTTTAGGATGGACTGGTTGGATCTCCTTGCAGTCCAAGGGACTCTCAAGAGTCTTCTCCAACACCACAGTTCAAAAGCAGCAATTCTTTGGTGCTCAGCTTTCTTTATGGTCCAACTCTCACATCCATACATGACACTGCAAAAACCATAGCCTTGACTAGTGAGAGTCACTTCCTATTACCTTTATTTGTCAGACCTTCATAGAAGAGACTATGTGCTGGGCCCGCTCCTAAGTCAGACTCTTTCCACACATCTCATCTCATCTTCACAATCTCATTAGTTTGGCTTCTGTTCAGGTCAACACTTGGCTGATGGCCAGGATGAGGCTCAGAGAAGTGAATAAACTTAGAGGTCACACAGCAGTCAACTGCAGTGCTAATGTTTGAAGCAGATACATCCTTCTCAGGAGCCCGAACTCCTCACCTTATGCATCCACACAGCTGGGCGGCTGGATCTCCACCCTACCCTCTAAGTGCCCCATCCCGCCTGCCTTCGTGTCCTTCCGTTGCCCCAGGAGGTAATATGAGAATATCCTGCAGAGCCCGAAAGACCACGACAAACCTACAGCAGGACTTCAGGAAAGGATCTCTAAGCGCAGCTGAACCTTCCTGGTTCAGCTAACCTAACTTAAATAGAGTTCAGAATTGTAGCAACCTTGATACCATGTTCAAGCGTCTAGCTTAAAAAATTGTGCTTATGTGGACTCTGAATCTGTTGCTCAGCACAGAGTCCTCTGGTGCTTTGCTGACTCACTGACTGGTTTCAGTTCAAAGTTGACAATAAAAATCCTTTGTTTCTGGCCTGAGTTTCCTTGGTGCAGCCCGACTGATGTATGCATGGCCCCCAGTCAGACTTGCGGCCACTCTTTGGTCTTCTTGACTTGTACTTCAGGGACTAATTCTAAGTCTGCAGCACCTCCTCAATACAGAAGTTTCAAAGGACTCTCTGAGAATAAAACACGGCTGGACTAGGAACTGGTTGGATGCAGCAGCTGATTTACAAACTACGTACTGACAGTGTCTGCCACTGGAGATCGGTCTCTGGAGGAATGTCATGTCTATCTCTCTGGGACACATTCAACCTGTTTTACAGCAATTTGGGTGAAGCCAGAAAAGACATGCTTATCCAATCTGCAGATGACAGACTTATGAGATGTAGCTAACAAGATAAACGACAGACTTGAACTACAGAGGCCCCGACAGGCTAGAACACTTGACTAAAGCCACAAGATGAAATTAAACAGAGATATGTGTCAAGGCCTGCATTTAGGAGCCAAAAATCAATTGCACAAGTACCGGATGGGGAAAACCTGGATTTACAGCCATTCGTGTGGAAAAGACTCAGGAAGAGTTTCAATCGACCACAGACTCAACTTGGAGCCAAGAGCAGACCTGGCTACTGTGAAAGGGAGCCCCCTGAATCACATCCCCTGGGGAAGTGCTAACAGAGGAAGCAGGTAATGGCCCCCCCGGGCTTGGGCTGGCCATGCAACGTTGGGAGGATGATGGGCAATCTGGAGGGCCGCGTTTTCAGACGGAAACACTAGAAAACACTTGTTCATGGCCCTTCCAGACCCCGAGGTGTCCTAGAACCAATGTCATAAGATGAAGAAGCCCTTCACAGGCCCTTGTCAGCCACATGAGTGGCTCTAGGCCTGGTTGAGTATCAGAAATACCAGGGGAGCGCTCAGGGGAATCGGATACAGGTTTGTGTAGAAGTGTGACATCTGCGTTTTTAAAAGATCTCCAGGAGTTTCTGATAAGCAGCCAGGACTTCGAGCCACTGGCCTAAGAAATAGGCTGAATTTCGCAGTTTGGATTTCAGAGGAGTAGAGGTTCACTTCGAGAGCACCCTCCCACCGAATTTCCACTCCACTTGTTGTGCGTTGAACTGTGGCCCCCCAGAACTCATGGTGGAGTCCTACCCCCAGTTCCCATGGATGAACGCGTCTTCATCTGGAAATGCAGTCTCTGCAGAGATGAGCATGTTAAAATGAGGTCACCCTCCACCGACACCGACCCAGTCCGACACAGTGGGTTAGAGCAGAAGATGGAGGCGCGGAGACACAGAAGGGAGGCGGCCCTGTGAAGACAGAGGCAGGACACACGAGGCTACCGCGAGCCCGGGGCGCCAGAGCCACTGCAAGAGGGAGGGGCAGGGCTCTGCCCAACCTCACCTTTGGGCTTCTGGCCTCCAGGCTGTGAGATGGTACATTTCTGTTGTTCAAGTCACCCAGCTTGTGGCACTTCATTATAGCGGCCCAGGGAACTGAGACAACCTTCATAGGGGCCTCACTCCACAAAAGCAAGCTCCTCCCGGGCCCTGCACATGGCCTGGCAGCCCTGCCTGCTGCTGCCCACAAGGTCTCTCAGCCACCCCGCCGCATGCGGCTGAGTCCTACTGACCCTCCACACTCTGTTCCCACACGCTTCCAGGAAACCACACAGACGCCGCTGGCCAGACCCCCGCAGCAGCACCTCATCTTGCATCTGGGGTCTCTGCTGCAGCATGTGGGCCGTGTCCCAGCTGACACAGGACCAACCCTGCCGTCCCCACCAAGCTGTGAGATGCAGAGGACGGCCTCTGTGACTGTCGTTTCAGTAACCGAAGCACCCAGCACCGTGATTTACACATAACACACATATGGCGAATGCCTATTAGAAGCCCAGAAACACGAGAATGTGCTTAGAGAAGACACCGAAAGACATATAACAGCTACCTTGAGATGTTCAACCATCGATCGACAGCAGTGTGGGGCTCTTCAGGTGGTGCTGGTGGTAAAGAACCCTCCTGCCAACGCAGGAGACGTAAGAGACACGAGTTCGATCCCTGGGTCAGGAAGATCTGCCTGAGGAGGAAATGGCAACCCCTCCAGTATTCTCTGGAGAGGGAAATGGCAACCCACTCCAGTATTCTTAACTGGAGAATTTCACGAACGGAGGAGCCCGGCAGGCTACAGTCCATGGGTGGCAAAGAGTCAGACATGACTGAGGGACTTTCACTTCACTCCAGTATTCTTGCCTGGAGAATCCCCTGGACAAGGAAACTGGTGGGCTACAGTCCATGGGATCGCAAAGAGCTGGACATGACTGAGGGACGTAGGAGGCGCGGACAACAATATGGGCATTTTCCTGTGGTTCCAGAAGCAAAAGGAACAGGAGAAGCAAAAGAATCTCCTCACCACTCAGAGTGTCTGTGAATCAAACTGCCTGGAGAAAGGAGGGACCCCAGATTTGGAAGCTTGAGGCAAGGGCAGTTGCTGTTTGGGCAGGGCTTCTGGCAGCTGGATTTCTAAGCTGAAGTTCCGAGGAGAGTTCCGGAAGATAACGCACTTTTGGGAGACATCTGGGTATCGACAGGATCTAAACACTTGAGCCTGGGTGAAACCATCCAGAGACAGGTCCGTGCAGACAAGAGGAGAGAGAAGAGTCACGAGGACAGGGCCGTCTGGCCCCGGGGGTGGGAAAGCTGAGGAGCCGGTGGAGGAGGCGGCCAGGAGGGGAGCCTGGTCGGCTGGGAGGGCCGCACCCAGCACACCCTCCCTTCTGAGGGCACCTCTCCAAGTCATCTGATCCAGATCTACCCCAGACCCTACTGCCACTGCCCCAGCCTGGCACTGCTCTGCTGGTCTGTGCAGGCTGCCAGCAGCATCCTCACACACGGCTCCCAGGTCACACACTCCAGTGCCAGACCAATCTGTGCCTTGAGTGCAAGCGTGCTGGCTAACTTGGGAGCTAGCTCTCAGCTACTGGGATTTAGGTGGCTCAGTGGTAAAGAACCTGCCTGCAATGCAGGAGTTGTGGGTTCAGCCCCTGGGTCGGGAAGATCCCCTGGAGAAGGGAATGGCAACCCACTCCAGTATTCCTGCCTGGAAAATTCCATGGACAGAGGAGCCTGGCGGGCTACAGTCCCTGAGGTCACGAGGAGTCAGACACACCATAGCAACTAAACAACAACTGCTGAAAAGTACTTTGGAAGCAACTTGAAGAAAAACCTTTGAGGTCATGATCCCCTCCCACATTTTGACTAGAGATGACATCTAGTGATGATCAGACGCAATAAACTAATACCAGTCTAACTCTCACTGTTTATTAACTCATTCTACAAAGATTGAGACCCGCTGTGAACCTGCAGATGTAATACGTGCGGGGTGGGGATGGACAGCAGAGAGCAGAAACACATCCCACGCCTGCCCTCCACCCGCTTCCAGTCCAGTGCCTAGAGAAAGATGTATAAACACAGAAAATTAATTCTTTAGTTACAAATTTTGACACATGCTATGCAGAAAACGCCAAAGAATGTCCAAACTACAGCACAATTGCAGTCATTTCACATGCTGGCAAAGTACTGCTCAAAATTATCCATGCCAGGCTTTAACAGTACATGAATTGAGAACTTCCAGATGTACAAGTTGGATTTAGAAAAGGCAGAGGAACCAGAGATTCATTGCCAACATTCACTGGATCACAGAAAAAGCAAGGGAATTCCAGAAACATATCTACTTCTGCTTTACTGACCATGCTAAAGCCTTTGATGGTGTGGATCACAACAAACTGTGGACAATTCTTCAAGAGATGGGAATACCAGACCACCTGACCTGCCTCCTGTGAAACCTGTATGCAGGTCAAGCAGCAACAGTTAGAACTGGACATGGAACAACGGACTGGTTCCAAATTGGGACAGGAGTGCATCAAGGCTGTATGTTGTCACCCTGCTTATTTAACTTCTGTGCAGAGTACATCATGTGAAATGCCAGGCTGAATGAAGCACAAGCTGGAATCAAGATTTGCAGGAAGAAATATCAATAATCTCAGACACACAGATGATACCACCCAAAGCATAGAGGAACTAAAGAGCCTCTTGATGAGGGTGAAAGAGGAGAGTGAAAAAGCTGGCTTAAAACTCAACATTCAGAAAACTAAGATCATGGCGTCCAGTCCCATCACTTCATGGCAGATAGATGGGGAAACAATGGAAACAGTGACAGACTTTATTATCTTGGTTGGGCTCCAAAATCACTGCAGATGATGACTGCAGCCACGAAATTAAAAGATGCTTGCTCCTTGGAAGAAAAGCTATCACAAACCTGGACACTGTATTAAAAAGCAGAGACATTACTTTGCTGACAAAGGTCCATCTAGTCAAAGCTATAGTTTTTCCAATAGTCATGTATGGATGTAAAAGTTGGACCATAAAGAAAGCTGAGCGTTAAAGAATTGATGTTTTTGAACTGTGGTGTTGGAGAAGGCTTTTGAGAGTCCTTTGGACTGCAAAGAGATCAAACTAGTCCATTCTAAAGGAAATCAATCCTGAATATTCACTGGATGCTGAAGCTGAAGCGCCAATATTTTGGCCACCTGATGCGAAGAGCGAATCATTAGAAAGGACCCTGATGCTGGGAAAGATTGAGGGCAGGAGGAGAAGGGGACGACAGAGATGGTTGGATGGCCAACTCAATGGACATGAGTTTGAGCAAGCTCCGGGAGATAGTGAGGGACAGACAGGGAAGCCTGGCGTGCTGCGATCCATGGGGGTTACAAAGCGTCGGTCACAACTGAGCATCTGAACAACATGCAGAAAAAGCACAGGGCACATCGAGGGACATAACTAACACTGAGTCCTTTCTGAAGACGCGCCGCTTTATCAGGGGCCTAGAGGAGGGTGCCAGTGCATGTCTGCCCGGCTGTGCGGCTCACTCCGAGGCCTTCGGGAGGTCACCCCACTGGCTGAGTTTAGGACTTTGTGACAGAAACAACTGCAGCCACATCCTTGGTGTAAAAATAGCATCTCCCTCTGCTGACAGAGTCGGGTTGCTCAGCAACCTGGTTTTTTCCTGTATCTTTCTGAATCTCCTAGTACACTAATTTTTCATTGGCCCTTTGGGTAATTAGTGTGGGAGGGCTGATTGGCCAGAACAATCTGATAAGTCATGCTGGCCAGAGTGAGGGGGCTGTGATGCTATAAGGGAGGGAGTAGGACTCCTGGAGGCCCCGCGGATGCCGACCCCTTGGGCCGACTCTGGGGCTTCGCCACCCCAGCCTCAGGCTGAGCGAACCAGGGGGAGGTTTTCAAAGACAAATGGGGGTCTTTTCTGTTAATCCTCAAGAGTAAAGACATCAAATGAGTGGGCATGGAGTCACTTCTGTCTCCTGAACGCGCACACACACACCTATCAGGAAAGGACGAGAGACGGAAGCTGAAGACCTTCCAAGCCCAGTGAGCATTGATCAGTAACAGAAAAAGAGGACAGGGCAAGCCAGGGACGAAGCTGAGTCCTCCTTCTCACTGATCTGCAAAGTATAACTGCGGTGTTTCACCTGTCTTCAGCACTTCTCATGCATAGCACAATGAATATTACATGGATTAAGTATTTGATGTCACCCGGACTAACCAGAGTACTGGCAATGGGATCTGATTAAAGTTCTGAACAAGCTAATGACTAAAACCAGGCCTGGGGCCACTCTCGCTTGGTAGAGAGACTGTGTCTCGGGTCACTGTCACTGGACGTGATTGGTGACAGCGTGGGAAGCCCGGGGTGTGTGAGATCTGGAGGGTTAGGCCGTGTGGCCGCCGCCACACGCACTGAGCTGTCGGCCTGACTCTCGACGGGCAGGTTTTGTGATTCACAAGGAAGACACTCACCCAGCTGGAAGCACCGTCTCTACTGGGATGGGGCCGTTTTCTTTTCTGTCACATCTCCAGCACCCAGCCAGGTGCCCAGCATGACGCTGGTGCCCCCTACTAGCCGGATGAGCTGATGCACGCATAGACAAATGGACCACCACACCAAGCAGCAAAGGACAGGCTTTATTTCCTGTTATTCCTGACTCCACACCAGGAATCTCTTCGAATTCACTTTGCAAAGCAAGTCATCTGAAATATAACTAACGATGTCATCCTCCTGTTTTAAGATACCAGTGGCTCCCGGGCAGGCAGACTGAAGCCCAAGGTCCTCAGCAAAGCTGCAGGCTGCACGGCCAACCTCCACCTGCTGCACCCTGCCCTCGCCTCACTCTGCTGTCCACCCTCCACCAGCACAGAATAGCCCAGCACTCCCACACTCATCTGTGCAGCTGGGTCTTGATTTCAGCTCCTCTTTCCTGCGCTTGGAACGGCCTCCTGACTGTCTCCATTGCTCCTTTAAGACTCCATCTGGAAACCACCTCTGGTGGGGCCTCCCCTTTCTGCCCCTGGGGCCTGCCCAGGCCTTCTACTCAGCCTGAGAACTCATCAGAGGGGCATCTGGACAACCAACTGCTCTTGCTACTTCTCAGTCACATGCTGTGATTCCCAAGTGGTCGTGTTCTTCTCGTTTCCTTTGTTCCCACGACCGTGCACAGTCCTGTCACATAAAACTGTACAAAGGTATTAGCTGATCTGATATTCACTGTTGAAGTCTGAGTATCAGGGGATTTGTGTACATTCTGTTGTCAAAGTTGCTTTACCAACAGTCTCAGTCTGTTATTAACATTCGATCACTTTTTTCTTACATCACTTGTGTGAAATGTAGGATACAGTGATCAATATTATTTCTTTTCAGATTGAATAAAACAAAGACAAGTCTTTTTTTTTTTCAATAGCAGCACTGGCTGCATATGCAGGTTACAACTGCTGCCTCATAAGCTCACGGCCTTTCCAGATCCCTGTTCAGGGAAGCCCACCTCATGTCTCTCCCTCTGATTGCACCCTGACTTCTTTCTCAGACAGCCACAAGATACACATAAGGATTTGAATCTGGCCTTCAGTGGCTGAGGGTACATGATTCTGACATAGGTAAGAAGTCAAACAGCTCCTGGGAAATGAATTATTTTCTTTGATTTGTGCTTCTGGCTTCCAAGTCTCAAGCACCAGTTAACTAATTGACTTTTATCAATCCTGACTGACTGGAGGTTTTGGCATCGTAGGCATGGATTGACCACCCTGAAGTATGTTCTTTTCCTTGCACTTTGCTTGATGTCATGGACTCTCATTGCGCCCTCACAGACCTGGCTTTCTACAGTGGCCCATGTTCCGTCAGACAAAGGTTACCTGTGAGCGAGCCGACTACAAAACCACTTGAATTTGTGTTCTCCATCCACAGAAGAGAGTTCTACAAAGCGCTTCCCACCAGGGATGATACTTTCCAGCCTCACTTTGCATCCAAAGGCGGCCTCACAGCAGACCCCGGTCAGTGGAACATCGGTGGCAGCACCAGCTGTCCTTCCTGGACCCAAACATACAAACGTACAAGGGTGCCTTCTCCACACTTGCTCCTTCCACAGCATGAGTGCAGACATACGCGTCCCTGGGGAGCAGGCTAGGATGAAAGGGGGCCTGGGTCCCTGAGTCTCTCACTGGGGGAAACCTGCCTGGATCAGGAACCCACTGTGCTATGAGCCAGAAATAAAATCCTACTGTATTTGTGCCTTTTTTGGTGACTTGTTTCTTACAGCATCAAGCTCACTAGTAGCCTATGGAACTGAGCAAGGCAGAAGCATAGGTCATGCTGGCACTGTTTCTTCATGTCCTGTATTTAATTCATTACCAAGTCCTGTTGTTTTATTTCCCAAGTAAAACTGAGACAGGGTGAAGGAGAGTCATAGGCGGTTAATGCATTAGGAGGGGTCCAGTTTTATAGAATTTTATAAGTAGGAAGGTAGGGGGTTTGGATATTCATTCTTGTGCATTGGGATCCCACTGGAGAATGCTAATCAACGGAGATTTTAGATGGTTCCCATTTCTAAAAGATGTCTCTGACTGTTCTGACTACAGCGCAGCAGGACAAGAGAAGAGGACAGAAAACAGACAGGCCACTTCAGACAGCAGCTGGTCAGGCTTCGAGCGGTGGAGATGGAGGGAAGCAGACGGGGTTAAGACTGACTCTGAGATTGCTTTAAGGTTTGACTGTCATATGGAAAAGAAAGAGGGAGATCAAAGATGGCCACTAGCTTTGGTTGGAGGTTCATACCATTTCCTGAGATGCAAAAGCAGGGAAGAGAAAAAAAGAAACTGAAGTGCAAAGCAAGAATTCTCCCTTGGAGGTGTTAAGTGTGAGATTTCAGTTAGACATCCACATGGAGAGGCCCAGCAAACTTTTCATGTCACAGTCTGGTGCTCACTGAAAAGATGAAAAGTGGAGGTAAAATTCTGGACATTACTTTCATAAAGATTAATATTTAAAACCATCATTTTGAATGAGGTCATTTGGGGAAAAAGTATATATACAGAAAAGGGCTTGGTGCTCCAACACTTAGCAAAGAGAGAAGACAGCACAGCAGCTAGGAACTAAGAGGGAGATATCACAGGAGCCAAGGGAAGAACACAGCCAAGGAAGAAGAAGTGGTCAGTGGTGTCAAACTAGCTAACTAATGCAAGTGAGGCTTCCCTGCTGGCTCAGACAGTAAAGGATCTGCCTGCAGTTTGGGACACTCGGGTTTGATCCCTGCATTGTGAAGATCCCCTGGAGAAGGAACTGGCAACCCACTCCAGTATGCTTGTCTGGAGAATTCCATGGACAGAGGAGCCTGGTGGGCTACAGTCCTTGGGGTCACAAAGAGCTGGACACGACAGAGCCACTACCACACAACTAAGAGAAGCACCGCTGGGCTGCGGGGCAACACGAGGAGCCCGCAGAAGAACAGGGTCGACTTCCCACAGGCTTCACTTTAACAAGAGGAGGCAGCCTCCTATTTCAACAGATACCTGGAAGAGGGGGAACAAAAACCAGGTGAAAACTAAGACGAGGTTAGCAGCACCCCACAATCTACAGGAAAATTTGGGGGACATGAAAGGTGGGTGGACTGTAGCTATTAACATGAGGTTCTGTTCCTGTGGAAGCTGTTCTGCAGCAGGACTTGGAAAACTGGGTAGAGCTGTGGTGTTTGGCTTGGCCTTTCTCAGGTGGAGCATCTGACAGGCACCCACAAGGCTCTTCCTGAACCCCAGAGCGCACAGACTAACAAGTGACTGTTAGCAACAGCTCCACGGCTTGGGTTAAAAAGTGGGAGGGGAAAAAGGTAGATTCTCCATCTGCAGCAGATGAAGAAACCAGGAGGCACTGCTTTCTGAGCAGATGTCAAAGACAACAGCCAGGAAAAGAGCAATGATCCTAAGGACAGCAGAGGGCTTAATTTTTCTCGGGAGTAGCTGATTACAAACATGGATTCCATTGCCAGCGGCGCTGCAGGAACCCTTGAGAACAGGCGAGGGGAATTAGGAAGTATCAACACACAGCCTACACACGATAAACAGAAAATCCCAGTGAAACCTGGAGGCGCCACCAAAGCAGGTTACACGCTCGTTAGCTGACAGTGGGGTTTAGATGCCATTTTTCACGGGGAAAGGCACGCTGCCTAAAGGTGGGCAGAAGATGCCATCTGAGAACATGGAACTCCTGCGTCATTGACAGCAGTTGGCTTTGAATTGAACCATCAATTCAAACGGCTTTGAATTTAAAACCCCGGTAAAGTTTGATAAATTGTATGCTTCTAACACCAACTTGAAGGAGCTGAGGTGGCTCAGATGATAAAAATCTGCCTGTAATGCAGGACATCTGAGTTTGAAACTCTGAGTCAGAAAGATCCTCTGGCAAAGGGAATGGCCACCCACTCCAGTACTTTTGCCCAGAGAATTCCATGGACAGAGGAGCCTGGCGGGCTACAGTCCACAGGGTTGCAGAGAGTCAGACACAACTGAGAGAATTACACTTTTACTGGAGGAGCTGAACCAGAGTGCTACTCTCTTCTCTCTTCTGATTCTCTATCACCTTCCTCTACATACATACATACACGTGTCATCTGCCGTTATCCGTAACTGCTGACAACAGAGCAGGCGTAAACTGCAGAAAAGGTCCTGCAAACTCCACATTTCCTTAGGAAAATAGCTGTTTGGATTGTAAGCTCACCAAGTACAAGAAGTGGGGATTTAGGGTTGTGTTTCCCAGGGAGTCACCCTGCTTATTTAACTTATATGCAGAGTACATCATGAGAAACGCTGGGCTGGATACAGCACAAGCTGGAATCAGGGGTGCTGGGAGAAATATCAATAACCTCAGAAATACAGATGACACCACCCTTATGGCAGAAAGCAAAGAAGAACTAAAGAACCTCTTGATGAAAGTGAAAGAGGAGAGTGACAAAGTTGGCTTAAAACTCAACATTCAGAAAACTAAGATCATGGCATCTGGTCCCATCACTTCATGGCAAATAGATGGGGAAACAGTGGAAACAGTGACAGACTTTATTTTGGGGGCTCCAAAATCACTGCAGATGGTGACTACAGCCATGAAATTAAAAGATGCTTGCTCTTTGGAAGAAAAGTTATGACCAACTTAGGCAGCATGTTAAAAAGTAGAGACATTACTTTGCCAACAAAGGTGTGTCTAGTCAAGGCTATGGTTTTTCCAGTAGTCATGTATGGATGTGAGAGTTGGACTATAAAGAAAGCTGAAGGCCAAAAAATGGATGCTTTTGAACTGTAGTGTTGGAGAAGACTCTTGAGAGTCCCTTGGACAGCAAGGAAATCCAACCAGTCCATCCTAAAGGAAATCAGTCCTGAATATTCATTGGAAGGACTGATGCTGAAGCTGAAACTCCAATACTTTGGCCACGTGATGCGAAGAACTGACTCATCTGAAAAGACCCAGATGCTGGTAAATATTGAAGGTGGGAGGAGAAAGGGAGGACAGAGGATGAGATGGTTGGATGGCATCACCGACTCAATGGACATGAGTCTGAGTAAACTCTGAGAGTTGGTGATGGACACGGAGGCTTTGCGTGCTATAGTCCATGGGGTTGCAAAGAGTCAGACATGACTGAGCACCTGAACTGAACTTCCCAGGGAGAAACATGGGTCTGGAAAAAGCTGCTTCTCTATCTTGATACAAAGCTTTATCTTGATAATTTACAGGAGTATCAAGAAAATGGAACACAGAAGTCTCAGAGTTGGCTCAACCCAGTTTGGAAGCAGTGGAAGGATCCCCATCTGTTCCATAGAAAATGAAGTTTGTTGCAGGTTCTGAAGAAGACCCTGACTTTATCACAAGGTACTCCTATTAGGGCTCCCTGGTCAAGACCAGCCAGTGATAGAAAAAGGAGAGGAGGAAATATGTTTTTCAGTCATCACAGGGTTTTAATTACTCCATGAATAGGTCTTGACCTGATGATAGGAGGCAGCTGGATCATAAATTTTCTGAAGTTATGATACATTTTTACAACTGCTCACCTGATCAGCTGCCGTGTGTTTGGCAAGGGCACCATCCCTTCAGGCAAACAGGAAATAAAAGAGAAAACAGCTTCAGGATAAAATTAACTAAAGCAGTGGCCTGATACTTTACAGAGGTGTCAAGAGCAACATTAAAAAGGCATTTGTAACCGGCCACCTACTTGGTTCCAGGCGGAAGAGGGTGCAAACAGACTGGAGAAGGCCACCAGTTTGCTCCTCTGCGCTTGCAGGAGGTTCCCAAGGCCTGGCTCCATCCTGAAGGATGAAATCCACCCAGGAGGGCCTCTCCTGATACCCAACGACCCAGCTTGAGAAGGCCGGCCAATCTCACAGCTGGCCACAGTGTGGCCCATAAGCCCCCAGGGGTTAACATGCGAAGAGGCCAAAGGAGGACCCTGACGTCTTTCCCCCCCGCCCCCAGCATTCTCGGGGGACGCTCCACCTGCTCCAGGAAGTGCAAGTAGGTGGTGGTGGTTATCCAGGCAGAGGGGGCCCTTCTGCTAGCAGGACCCCCAGCGCCTCCTCTGACAGGCCTCCCTGTGACCCCAGCCTCACCCACGGACTCCACCGCTAGACACTGGGGTGAAAGGCCCACCTGGGGGCCCCCAGCATCCTCCTGGGGTTCCAGCCAGCCCCAGCGGGAGTCAGGACAGGTGGCTTCCCAGCTCCTCTCATCCCAGGACTTTTGTAAGAGTCTGTCCCCTGTGACTGCTCTTGGCATCCCTGGGCTGAGACCCTGGGCACCCTCTGTGGGAAAAGCCCCAGCCTCTCTGACCTGCACATCGTAGCATCCACAGCTCGGGGGCGGGGGGTGGTCAGATCATTCACAACCGTGATGGGAGCCCACAGGGAGCGGAAGTCGGCCACTGTCACAAGAGCAGCAAATGTCACTACAGCTGTGCTCCTGTCCTCTCCTGGGTAACTTTTTCCAAGCGAAAGTCTAGCGGATTCACAGCGCTGTTACTTTCCGGTGTACAGCCCAGTGCTTCGGTTATACATAAACACACATTTGTTCTTTTTTCAGATTCTTTTCCATTCTAAGTTCTTGCAAGATATTGAGTTCCCTGTCCTCTCCTGGCTCCATCTGAATGACCCCCAGGTAGCCCCTCATTCCTGAAGGATTTCCTCCTGCCAACATCAGCCGTCCAGACGCCCGTGCTGTGCGAGGGGGTCTCTCACAGCGGCTCCTCAGTCGGTCTCTTCTCCTCAGACGTTCACCACTCCCCACCTCCCCCCAGTCCTCCCCACCCAGTACCCCCACCCTTCTCTCGGGGGCCACCCCTTGCCCTGTGGCTCCCCCACACGGGGGACTCCTCTGTCCACCTCTGGGCTCATTCCTCTCCTCAGCAGCCCAGCCACCACCAGTGAAGCCCATTAATAATCCCCAGGAAATAAACCCGGAATCTGGGTTATAAAATAAAGTCTAATCTTTTTTTCTTCCTTTGCTCTCAGTCTTGCTTCCCTTCAGCGCGGGCACAGGCCTCACTCCCAGCCCAGGACGCCAAGGTGCAAGATGGCGGTGGCAGTGCGCAGAGAGGCTGCGCAGTGGACCTGAGCGGAGCAGCCCCGCCCCGGAGCCCTGCCCCCTCCCCTAGCCCCGCCCACCCGGCCAGTGCCACGTGGTGGGCACCGCTCAGCGCACCCCAGTGGAGGGCTTTGCTCTCCCTTCTACCAGGACTCCCTGCTCCAGACCGCGGGCCCTCCTGTCAGGCCTCCACCACTGCGGTGACCCCTGTCCCCGTCTCCTTCCTGCCGCCTTCCCAGCGCCAGACCTCGAAAGCCGCTTCCCTTTCCTATCTCCATCTCACCCTCCCCCGTGGCTTCAAATAGCACCAGTGCCCGTGACTCCACGCTTAATTTTCAGTCAGAACCCCCGGCCAGAGGTCCCACTGCAAGCCCAGCTGTGCTCACACCTTCACCCCCTGGCACCCCTTTCTCCAGGCTTCCCATTTCGTAAAAAGATCCTTGCTCCTAGTTGCCCAGGACTTCAATCCCGGAGTCCTCCGGACCTGCTTTCTCCCCGACAGACCTCACCAGTCCCCTGCGCATCACTGTGTGTCCAGCGCCAGACCACCCACCGCCCCCCATCCACCTCACTGTGCCCACTGTGGCTCTGATGGAGGCCCAGCTCCAAAGTGAGGGGCTCACCACAGCCTTCCAGGCGCCCCAAATTCATCTCTGACGACCCTCCCCTCACTGCCTCCTCTTCCAAGTGTTCAGTGGCTAGCAGTCCACACAGCTTGCTCCCACTAGACCCAGTTTGAATGTTTGTCCCCCAATACCCCTCCAAACACACACACTTCCTACCTCCTTTCCCTGTTTACTTTTTTTTTTGTATTGATCACTGTTTTGAAAATGTACCTGTCTTGTTTATTTTCTCCACTAGAAGGTAAGTCCTGGGCAGGGATTTTACTCTAGTGTTCTCTTTTCTGTGTCCCTACTGCCTGAAATAGTGTTTGGCATGAGCTAAATGCTCCATAAACACATGTTGACTGAAAGATGTGATGTGACATGAAATGACCCAATGTGACATGTTGTGTTGTGATAGATAACCCCATCCTGGATTGGAAGATGAGAGACAAAGATGACCAGGGGTGGGCAGTACCCAAGGACATACTGAACCTTCAAGGAGTAGGGTGTTGGTGAGGAGGTGACCTACTTGCGCAGAAGACTCAGGAAGTCAGAGATGGTGCCCCAGAGCTGAACAGGGGAGCGGGGGGGAAACGATATGTTTACATTCAGACTCTCCCTGACGAACAGATGGGAATGTTTTGATTGCTCATCAGATAGTCAAATGGGATCTAAATAAATTGCTGACAAATTCGCTAAGTACAGTGCTTTCTGCTTGGAAGATTCACAAAGCAACTAACATATACAGTGTCTACCAGCTTAAAAGCAATACTGCCAGAATAAAATCTATATTTGAAAATTTCTTTTAATAACATCTTTGGTTTTTTTTTTTTAAGTCTAATTTGGTTCTTCAAAAGAGATGAAGATTTAGTTCCTAGTAAAAATAAATTTACTTTCTCAATTTCTTTATTCCCATATACTAGAAGATCCTATAACTACACTGGAGTCAAAAATTGCAAAAAATAAGTTCCAAATTTTGCAAATACAACCTAACATGTATCACGAGTGTTACCTTTTGCAAAGCCAAAGAAAAAGAATGTAGATTTGGGGATCAGGAAGCTTGGATCTGAATTGCTTATCAGACATCTTAGCTATTCTGAGCCTCAGTTTCATCACCTGAAAAATGGGAATCCTGATATGCACCTTGCAGAGCTACTGTAAGGACCAGAACCTGTGTGATCACAGGAACTAGCAGAGTGCCCTGCATATAGCACATACTCCAGGATGGAGCTAACAGCCAATTACCAAAAAATAAAACAAAACATCCTATCTAATCTTGATGTTAGTAAAGGATTTTTAACAATTGTGATGTGATCACAACTCGAAAACTCTCATAACTCTAAAACCCCCGACCATGAACAAAAGCCATCAGCAAATCCTTCTTCCAAAACAATGCTTTTTATTCGAATGAGTCAACTTTTTAATGGAGAAGATAACACATACATGTTGCATTATTTCCTGAACACTTTCACAAACAACAGGGCTCCTAAAATGGCAAGCAAAGACCTTGTTACATAATTCTGAGTTTCTCAGAATTACATAATTTTTTTTTTTTTTTACCGAAAAGGACTTTAGAACCATAGAATTTCCCTAAAAATAAAATGATTTTGTTCTACAGACAAGGACTTGAAGTCCAGCTCCCATCTGGTTGTCCAGGCAAGACCTAGCACAGTCTCCAGATTGCTAATTCATGACTGTCGCCTGCGCTGTGGCCGGGCCGGCCAGTAAAGCAGATGAGTGAAACCATGGAAAGGTGAGCCGGGGCCTAGAACGCCATTTCAGATGAGGCCCTGTCCACCTCTGGTCCCCGACACCAGTGTTCCTGTATTGTAACATTCTCTATCTGTGGCTCGCCCGCCGGGAGCAGAGAGATGTGCGGGCCATGGGACCCGGGCTCGCCCCCCACCTCTGCACAGCCTCGAAGGGACGGCAGGGCACACGCCTGGTGAAGTCATCACAACACGTGCACCTTCAGCGCCACGCAGGGAGGGGAGAAGAGGGGCTTGGAGAGCCGGGGGAGGGGGCGTGTGTCCAGGGGGCGAGAGGACGCTCTTGGAGGCCCGGAGGGGACGGCGTCTTTGCTCTGGGAGAGGTCTGCCCTCACCTCCTCGGGCTCACTGCCGGGTCTCCTAGTGGTGTGGAGATTTTACCGATGCACAGTCAGTCCTCATCAGCCATGGATTCCATATCTGTGGATGCCCCTTCGCGCTAAAATGTATTCGTCCCCCCAAGCCAGGACTCATGGTGCTTGTGCTCACCGTCAGACACACACGTGTGTGCGTGCTGAGTCGCTTTTGTTGTGTCCAATTCTTTGTGACCCTATGGACCCTTGCCCGCCATGCTCCTCTGTCCATGGCGTTCTCCAGGCAAGGATCCTGGAGAATTTCCTATTCAGGCGATCTTCTCAACCCAGGAATCGAACCCGCATCTCTTACGTCTCCTGCATTGGCAGGTGGGTTCTTTACTACTAGCGCCACTTGGGAAGCCCGTCAGATGCACAAAGAGAGGAGAGAATTTTCAGTCTTCTAATGGGGGCACATGTCCCTGCTGAAGCTGAGCGAGGTGACACTGCCCTCGTGTTGCGGCTTGTGCTCCTGTAAATGAGCGCCCGTCTTGGGGTCTACGAAGTGCCACGCTTCCCACGTTGTCGTGCTTTGTAGGTGTGCGTGTGAGTTCACTGTGTAAAACGGCCCCCGGGTCCAGTGCGGAAGTGCTGTTTAGTGCTTTACGGGGCAAGTACATTTGTTAGACAAAGCTCCTTCAGGCATGAGTAACAGTGCACTTGGCTCCGAGTTCAATGTCAGTGAAACCACAGTGTATATTAAATAAGGTCTTTAAACAGAAACACAGCAAATAAGGGTTTTTACTTATCAGTGAACGAAAATGTGACCAGAGGCTGCCGGGAGCCTAACCCTATATTTCCCTTGGGAGCAGTGGCTCAGTGTTCACTGCTTCCGTGTCTGTGGCGACCAGAGAACAGAAATACCGTGACAACAAGAATTGACTGTATGTATGCACATATACAAAAAAAAGACTTTCCTGGTGGCTCAGATGCTAAAAAATCTGCCTGCCATGTGGGAGACCCAGGTTTGATCCCTGGGTTGGGAACATCCCTTGGAGAAGGGCATGGCAATCCACTCCAGTATTCCTGCCTGGAGGATTCCACAGATAGAGGAGCCTGGTGGGCTACAGTCCATGGGGTCACAAAGACACGGCTGAGTGACTAACACTTTCACTTTCACATATATATACACACACTCACACCTAGTCATAGATATGCTTATGTGCATGTATGTGTGATGACATAAACATGTGTGGGAAGATATGGCTTGTAACTCGGGTCATGGTTTCATGAAAGGCGCCTGTCATGATTCAATAAATTACATAAACCAATAAACCAGGAAACCTCAGGAGATGGGAAGTGAAATAGAAAAGAAGCGTGCTGAGTCTGCGTAAATCATTCATCTGTGGCCTGAATCCAGGACAGGACGTGAGAGAAATGTGTCATGTGTGTGCTGCCCTCAGCTCTGCAGGGAGACTTTATGTCTTCCTTATAACAACTCTGACTTCACCAGGCCTGTGAGAGTTCCAGCACACAGGGCTTCTTTTCATGCATCTCGACGGTAATACTCTCCCCATATTTTCAGTATTCTAAATATTTTAAGTGTCACAAATTATTTGTCTCCAAGTACTTTAAATTATCAAACTTTAAATGTTAATATGTTAAGCCAAACATCCCCCAAACATGCATCTCTATTGGTGTGAGCATAGGAAAAAGGAGGCTTTTCCAACTGTCAACATTTTAAAGCAGTGTTATCAGCTTTGAGGTTCCCATAGCAACGTGCTCCATTGCCTAGGTGACAGTGATTTTATGATGTCACCAATGAGCTAAACAAACTTGGAAAACAAACGGACATGGCCTCCTGAGTGTCCGCACATCTTGAAGTTGCCTCTGGGCCTTGGAAAGGAGTGCAGCCTCATGACATTATGAGGGCATTTCATAAACGTGATCCAGGACCTGACCCATTAAAGCATCCTCACCTTCCAGGGGTTTCCTAACCAAGTGGTCCTTCGCGTTATCCCGTGGGGATTTCTCCCAGCTGCTGAGCAGATGCCAGAATGCAGACACAGGATCTTGGAGGAAAACGTAGCAGCTGCACAAAGGGATGAAGGAGAGGGTGGAATGGATCATGTCCAGGGAGGCTGTCACCAACTCAGGCAGCAGGAGCCACTCTGGAAAAAGTTGATGAGATGTGTGAACCATCCGGGGCCAGTTTCTCTTTTCTCAGACCAAGTGAGAGCCAAAATGCAGGAAGAGACGCCCATCTTGGTTTCACTCTATTCACACGTGTGGAAAAGATAAGTTATACAAGCGGGGAGTAGTTTAAAGTACATTTAAGACCAGAAACCTAGACTCAGAAAAGGATTCCATGCTCTCTTCCAATTCATCACAACTGATTTGGTTGAAAGACACACATGTGGTCAGGATGCTTGTAGAGGAAAAGTGAAGTTTAGAGAATGGGGATGCAGTTCTGATTTCAAGGCACGGAAACACTGTCCTGTTCTATTTTTGTTCCAAAATCATAAGGTTTAGGCACTTTATAATTCCCCCAAAGAGGGCTTTTAACAAACAGCATGGAGCTCTAAGTTGAAAATGTATAATTGCAGAATGTGTCCAAAGCCAGTTTTCTCTTGCACAAGGATGGTGTTCACTCTAACGGCTTGCATCCAGCTAAAAGTGTAAGAACTAGTCTTAGAGGTGGAGGCCCGGCCAGATATTATGTTGGACAAGTGTGAGGCTGCAATTGGAGTGATTAGGAAGCAAAAGACAGTGAATTTTCAGGAAATTTTAACATAGAATGAGAAATAACTTGAGAATAAGATAAGAAAGTATAAAGAAATCCTAAAATCTGATATAGACCATACATTCCATGTGAGGGCTAGAATGAAGAATTACGAAGCCCAGTGAACTAAAGAAGAAGGGTAGGCTTTCCCACACCCACTGGAACCTGTTGAGGTCACGTCTTCTCTGTAGCAGAGAAGCAGCAACACGACAGAGCCAAGGAGGGCGTCAGGCACTCCCCCGCCGAGCACAGAGCATCGCTGTCTCTTCTACCATTTCTGTTCCCAGTGACCCGGCCAGCCCAAAAAGTTTCCGGTGAACCCCCAGGGCATTGCTCTTAAAATCAGATGGCAGGGACTTCCCTGGTGGTCCAGTAGTTAAGAATCCCCCTCCCAACATAAGGGATGCAAGTTTGAACCCTGGTCAAGGAACTAAGATCCTACATGCCAGGGGCAACAGAGCCTATGTACGGCAACTACTGAGCCCCTGCTCTGCAATGAGAGACGTCCACATGCCGCAATGAAGACCCAGCACTGTCGAAAGAATAAACAAATTGTAAAATAAAAAGTGGCCAGAGGACCTGAATAGACATTAAAAAAAAAAAGTCAGATGGCACAGTGCTGCATCATTGGGGCCCATGGTCCAACGTGCTCTACTTCTGTTCTCCTAAAAGCCAAGATCATTGCTACAAGCCTAGGTCATGGCCAAGCACGCACTTCATAGTTCCTCCAGCTTCCTTGTCTCTTCAGTACATCACTCAGTCTGCTGGAACACTGGGGTTCAAAGACAGGAGCACCTTTGACATTCTCATGAGGACGTGAATTAGCCAAGATGTTGTGTCCAGGCTCTCTCGCCCCACGTTTTGTAAATAATGGTTATGTAACAGCTGAGATCATTCACAGCACTGCGCGTGCCCGCCAGGAGGCACTTGCTCACTTGATCACGGGCTACTCTGTGCTGGACAGATACATGAGCTCCACCTAAGAGGCGGCAACATTCCTGCCACGGCTGTGCCAGCTGGGTCTGCCACAGGAGGAGAGAATATACCGTGTCCGCCACCACGGCTGCTGTGCCAGCCAGGAGAGAAGGCAGCGTCCGCAGTTCCTGTGGCTCCTGGGGTTTTCTTCCGGCTTCCCCACTTGCACCTTGTCCACCACCGATTCAACAAACAGTGTGCACCGTAAGAACAGGATCAGCAATACTGATGACCACAGCTTTTAGCTCCCACTTTTGACTGTACATCTGAAACAATCCAAAGTCTGAGACAATCTTGGAAATAATATGTATGAGTCCACCAGAAAAAGGTTTTGGTGTGAAATCTGGAAAATGTTTAGTCCAGCCACGCCCTTAGGTCTGCACACTACGTTTTAAATGAAGACATAAACAATAGCAAACAACATGCAATCACATTCTCACAAGGTGGCACTGCTAGGGGAACATTCATTTGGGCATGCACAGTGATCCCGCTTCAAATATTCTAAAAAAAAAAAAAAACGTTGTCAGCAATTGTGGGAACTAGCGCCAGTTTCTAATTTGCAATCTGTTGATCCAAACATGTTTCTGCAAAATCTGCCAGGAACAAAAAGGTAAAATGTCTCAAGTGTCGTGAGACTCCATGACCTAATTCCAAGTTTGATTTCCACATGGCCTTTTTTGCTATAACTGGGTCAGATGCGTGCAGATGCGAATCTGTAATTTAAGGCCAAGCCTTCTTGTTGGCTTCATCTTACAGGACAGCACAGCAGCCAAAGCAAATGACGAAGAGAAAAGAATACAAGAAAACAGCGCTTCCCTTCTGCTGCCGCTTTCTCCTGCTTTGCTCCAGATCCGTGTGCACACTGAACTCTTCTGTACTGAGCGTGATGTTGTGTGGCTCTGGGTTAAAAGATGGTAGAAACAGGAAAGCAAAACAGAAAATGCATTCCTTTTGGCCTTCACCGATTACCAACAATTCTGTCTCTTCTGCGTGGTTGTCAAACAAATTCCATATAAACTTGCTCTGTGGGCTGCGGCCCAACCATCTTGTCATTACGATATATTAAAACAATGTCCTCTGTTAACCAATGTTGCCACTTCTGTCTTTACCATATGGACATCTTGAAAGAGTCATCTCTCTTGTCCAGGTTCAGTGTTGATAGGATATCCTCAGTTACAGGCAGCAGAATATTTCATGAAAAATAGTTTAAATGGTTGCAATTTATTGTTCCACATTAGAAGTCTCAGGGTTGGGTGGTTCAAAGACTGGCTGACTCAGTAACTCAAAGTCAACCCTTTGCTGAAATCTGTTTGGCTTTCCTTCCACTGCAGCAAGATGGCAGCAGTAACTGCCAGCATTGCACCCAGCTCAGGGAAGAAGAGATCCCTGGCTCCTAACCCAAGCTTTGTTTCATTTTGGGGGGAAAAAAATGATTTCCCAGCAGCTATCTCCTGCTGCAGAGGCTGGGATTGGGCTACCTGGTCCATATGGAACCATCACTAACAAGGGGAACTGAATTACCATGGCCAGTTAGGGTTCAACCCTGGACTAGAAGAAGCCCACGGTCCCAGGACACTCAAGTGAGATTCTGCCAGGCAAAACAAAGCAGGGAGACAGAACGGCTGTGAAGAGCATTTGCTACTCACCCTGGACAATCTGTAGCTAGGAGATGTTGAACTCTAATGCTTAGTTCCCAGGCAGAATGGGGGCAAATTAGGGAAGAAGACTTCGGCCTCCACTATTGAACATCCATGTGCTAACTGGAGGGGAAATGCTCTGAAGTCGGTCATCTGTAGCTTAATGGGTTCTCCCTTCTAACCTGCATTTTCTCACTGAGGCCCCCAACCATCTGCTCCTGAGGGAGGGACCTGGCTCCCTATCCCCCTGGGGGTTGTGCCTCACTCTCCTCATCCCCCAGCTGATGCTGGGTGAATACAGGAAGCCCATTGGAATTAATTCATTTAATGCTTCTGAAAGGAAAATAACCCTGGAATCCAACAACCAAGGGGGTGGAAGAAAACAGACTGAGCAAAGTTAGCTTGATCTCCGTGTCTCAGAAGCTGGAGGAATGTTGAGCCATGAAGGTCTCACTCATCATGTGTAGAATTCTATGGAAGGCGGCATCAAACATGGAAGCAGTTTCTCTTCTGTAAACTTTTTTAAAAAAGAGATTCAAGTTCACAAAACACTTGAGCAGAAAGTACAGTTTCCACATAAGCCCTACCCCTGACCATGGACTGTATATTCTTTTTTTTTTTAATTTAATTTTATTTTTTTAATTTTATTTTATTTGGACTGTATATTCTTAAGTTACCAGCAGTGTTTGCAAATATGGATAACAAAAATGTGACTTACACTTCCAGGTTTAAAACAAGTAAACAAAATGTGTTGGCTTATTTTCATTCAGAACATACCTCAAACCACTGTCAATTTCTGTATTAGGAGAATTGGAATTAATGTCATTGATACTTAAATGATTGTTTATAATCATTATCGGCCTCCAGAAGAGTAACAGAAATTCTTTCCAAACAAGAATTATTTTACTTCCTAACAGTTCAACTGAGATTTGCAATTTTTTTTTTCCGTAGAATTGCTTGAATGACAAACTGATGTTTGCACTTAAATTACTTACATCTAAAAATATATTTAAATATTCCACATATACGTATGTGCTGCTGCTGCTGCTTGGTCATGAGTCGTGTCTGACTCTGTGAGACCCTGTGGACTGCACCCTGCCAGGCTCCACTGTCCATGGGGTTCTCTAGGCAAGAACACTGGAGTGGGTTGCCAGTTCTTTTTACAGGGAATCTTCTCAACCCAGGGATTGAACTTGAGTCTTTTGCATTGTCGGCAAATTTTTTACCCCTAAGCCACCAGGGAAGCCCTTGTGTAAATGTAGCTACAGTAAAACATGAAGCACGTGAGTTTTCACTTTGGTTTTGATGTGGGCCATTTTTAAAGTCTTTATTGACTCTGTTACAGTATTGCTTCTGTTTTATGCTTCAGTCTGTTGGCCTCAAAGCATACAGAGTCTTGATTCCCCCACCAGGGATGGAACCCACACTTCCTACATCGGAAGGGGAAGTCTTAACCACTGGACCACCAGGGAAGTCCCAGTTTACATTTTTTAAACCGAGTTGGTTCTGCTGTCGCTTCCCAGAGGCATGTGTGATCCAGACCGCGTCTCCTCCAAGGCTGTCCCCCGAGACGCTCCCCCAGGGGCGGCCGTTCGGGCACCTGGGAGGGCACAGCACAAGTAGCACAGACGCGCATTCTCTCTGTGGGTGTGTCTGCAAGCTTGTGATAAGTTCCAGGGAGCTGTTTTCAATGACAGATGACGGAGAATCCGCTCCTACCAAACGACAGAAGCGTGGATGGAAATCACAGTCTTCTGGGAAGCGCTTTGTACCCACGGACGTGGCACATTGTCAAGGTTTAAAAACCTGACTCTATTGTTGGATAAACATGGGAAGGGACTTCCTTCCTGAACAGCCCATCTTGATGATAAAAATGTTTTCTTCTCTGACGGACCAGGTTCTTCGGGAGGAATTCAGAGACAGGCTTGTCCCTACACCTGCTGTTCCCGTTCCGGCAGTGACATCTGCCCCCTCAACCCTGCCCCCCAGATGTGAGCGTGCACCGTCCCTCAGGCAGGGCGGCCAGCAGCACGCTGGGCCCTACACCCCGGGTGGGGAGTGCAGGGTCCTCCGTGGCACGTGCTTGGATGCTACGGGCATGCACAGGGTGCCCACCACCCAGGCACGGCCCAGCACTTCCTGCTACCAGACGGCGCTGGGCCCTTCCACTGTCAGCACAGTGTCTCCACTCTAGTCAGAGAGCAGCTAGCTTCCTCTGCAAGGGCCACGTATTCAATAGCAAGTTAGGCTTCTGGGGACACAGAAGGGCTCTCACCCTCAATGCTCGCCTCGCCCTAGTTCCCTTGTCTCCTCCTCTCCCTCCCCCTCCTCCTCTTCCTCCTTCCCTCCTCCCCCAACTCTTCTCCTCCTATTTATGACCCTTTGAGGAGATAGAAGCCATTCTCATTTTGTGGGCTCTACTAAAACAGACCACTGGCTGGGTTGACGGACCTCTGTTTGCAGTCTGTGGGGCCAGGCCAACCATCCGAAGCTATCTTTACAATCCTATTTTTAGAACTACAATCGCTTAGTGGCTCTTCAATCCGATCTTTCCAACATTCCCTGAACTTCATCGTACAGATGAAAGTGGATCCAATCAAAGTCCGACCAAGGCATAGGTCTCCGTTGTGGAAACATTTAGTCAAGGCTGGGGAGTGGATAATAAACGATCAGTCACTGGTTCTGTCCCAAGAGCTTGGAAACCATCGCCCAGAGGACACTGGAACCCGCCTCCCCTCCCCTGCGAGTCACACCTGTTCCTGGACAGTGAAACCAGGATCCCAGAGGCCTGCCATCCAAACTCTGGTACTGGGCTTTATGCACAAACCCTCTTGTCTACCCAGATAAAACAGACAATTCGCAGGGAGCAAAACGTGAAAATATCTGAACCCATCAAAACAGGAAAAATCTCCCCAAGGAGGAGAAAGGAACCAGGTTGTTACACTCTGGTGACACGGGAGCAGACATGAATCACACAAGCAAAAACTGCTCCTATCCTAGTCACAAAGCCAGAGATTATCTGCTTTTCTTATATTTCTGGGAAAGAAGCTTTACACAAAAGTGTGACATGTACAGATACGGACTTTTTAACCTCACGAAAAGATGGTCAACCTCAGTAACCACGAGGGAAAGGCAAATTAAAACCACCATGACGTAACTACATGTAAAAGTACATAGCCAGTGGGAATTTGTTCTATGATGCAGGGAACCCAAAGCCAGTGCTCCGTGCTAATCTAGAGGGGTGGGATGGGGCGAGAGGTGGGAGGGAGGTTTAAGAGGGAGGGGACGTTTGTACACCTACGGCTGATTCATGTTGATGTATGGCAGAGGCCGTCACAATGTTGTAAAGTAATTATCTTCCAATTAAAAATGAAATAAAACAAAAAAGTACCACAAGCCATCCTTACACACCTATCAGATGGAGAAGATTTTAGAAACTGGTGACCACATCAAATGCTTGGTGCAGAGGAAGGATGTGAACAAACTAAATCATTGTTATGCTGCTGGTGGGAATGAGAAATGGCCCAGCCAGTCTAGATGATAGCTGGACAGTTTTTTTCAAAACTAAATATTCATTGGGCCGTTCATCAACAGAGGAATAGATAAAAAGGATGTGGTGCATATACATAAGGGAATATTACTCAGCCATAAAAAGAATGAAATGATGCCATTTGCAGAGACACGGATGGACCTAGAGACTGTCATACAGAGAAGTAAGTCAGAAAAAGAAAGTAAAACTTCACATATTAACACATATATGTGGAATTTAGAAAACAGTACATACGAACCAGTTTGCAAAACAGAAACAGACACACACGTAGAGGACAAACATACAGACGCCGGAGGCAGGAAGGTGGAGGATGCCCTGGGAGACTGGGACTGACGTACACGCACTGCTCTGTGTGTAATAGTACAGCCGGCCCATCCTAAAGGAGACCAGCCCTGGGTGTTCACTGGAAGCACTGATGCGGAAGCTGAAGCTCCAATACTCTGGCCACCTCGTGCGAAGAGCTGACTCATTGGAAAAGACCCTGATGCTGGGAGGGATCAGGGACAGGAGGAGAAGGGGACGACAGAGGATGAGATGGCTGGATGGCATCACTGACTCGATGGACGTGAGTCTGAGTGAACTCCGGGAGTTGGTGATGGACAGGGAGGCCTGGCGTGCTGCAGTCCATGGGGTCGCAAAGAGTCATACACAACAGCGACTGAACTGAACTGATTATATAATAAATAACTAGTGAGAGCCTACTGTGCAGTGCAGGGTAAACGGAGAGAGCACAATCTGTTTGCAGGATATTGAGTCAACCTTAAAAATGCATCCCCATATACCTGAGGTACAGACATATACTCTTTGATCCCACTTACACGAGGTCCCCAATAGTCAAATTCACAGAGTCAGAAGGCTGGGGAGGCGGCATGGGGGCCCTAGTGTTTAGTGGGGATAGAGTTTCAATCTAGGAAAGTGAAAACTTCAGGAGACGGATGATGGTGAGTGTTCCAAACAATGTGAATGTGCTTAGTACCACTGAACTGGGCACTTAAAATGGTTGAAACTGTATGTTGTATATTATGTGACTGTTACCACGGTAAAAAAAAAAAAAAGAAAAAACATTAAAAATACAAAAATCAAAGCATTCATTTGCCGTATGACCCAGCAATGGTATCCCTAAATATTTATCCCCACAAAACAAAAACGTTCACACAAAAACTTGTGCTCGAATGTCCCGTAAAAACTCTGGAAGGAACCCATATGTCCTCCAGTGGGTGAAACAAACTGTGCTCCACCCCCAGCACGGACACTGCTCAGCCACAAACACGCGTGGAAGAGTCCCCAGACACTGTGCTGAGTGGAAAGAGACAATTTCAGAAGACTGTGCCGGGGAAGATTGCATTTACATAACGCTCTCGAAATGTCAGCACTGAGTGGATGGAGAACAGATGAGCAGGTGTCAGAGGACAGTGGGTGAGAAGGGGGAGCCGTCTGCTGCAAAAGGGGGCGATCCCTGTTACGGCGCTGCTGAGTACAGATCGTGATGGTGCCGAACAGCTCTGCACAGGCGATAAAGGCGCACGGAACTAAATACACCAATGCGTGAAAGTCGAATGAAATGGATTAACTGACTATATTGTCAAGTTCCTATTGTGACACTGTTCCGTAGTTATGCAAGCTGCTACCACTGGAAAGACTGAGTGAGGGGTATAGGGGGGCCTCCCTGTATTATTATTACTATTTTTAACTTATTTATGTTTAATTGGAGAATAAAGGCTTTATGATATTGTGTTGGTTTCTGCAGTACATCAACGTGAATCAGCCTCAGGTATGTATATATATATATATATGTCCCCTCCCTCTTAAACCTTCCTGCCACCTCCCACCTCATCCCACCCCTTTAGGTTGTCACAGAGCCTCCCTGTAGTATTTTTCACAAGTGCATTAAAATCCACATTTATCTCCAAATAAAAGGTTTTAAGAGCTTTATTTCTTGGCCAGTGTGCAGAGCTGATCCACGGACACCAGCTTCCCACGTGCGTTCTGCTGAGGTTTCCACCTGAAGCGCCCCGGGCAGAGTGAAGGGAGTGAGGCCTCACCGACGCGCCCCGAGACGCCGTCCTCAGCTGCATCTGCAGGGGAGGCTGGAAGCCAAGGCGAGACCGGGGGTTTTGACTGGTGGGGCCAGTTATGCTCAGAACTCACCTAGCTCTTGCTTAGTGCAAAATTCACCCCTTCTAATTTAACAAAAGACACCTTTTAGCCGCATTCATCTAGAATTAAACGTGCTTATGTCCTTTAGTTGGAGAAGGCAATGGCAACCCACTCCAGTACTCCTGCCTGGAAAATCCCATGGATGGAGAAGCCTGGTAGGCTGCTAGTCCATGGGGTCATGAAGAGTCGGACATGACTGAGTGACTTCACTTTCACTTTTCACTTTCATGCATTGGAGAAGGAAATGGCAACCCAATGTCCTTTAGTATTGAGAAAGCATTGCTATTTTGATTTCTTCCACAGTGTTTGTATCAATGTCTAAATTCTTCTTAAAGGCAAATGTCCCATTTCTTATGGAAGAGTCGAGCTTCCCTGGTGGCTCAGAGGGTAAGGAATCTGCCTGCCATGCAGGAGACCCAGATTTGATCCCTAGGTTGGGAAGATCCCCCAGAGAAGGGAATAGCTACCCACTCCAGTATTCTTGCCTGGAGACTCCCATGGACAGAGGAGCCTGGTGGGCCATCATCCGTGGGGTCACAAAGAGTTGGAAGCAACTGAGCGACTAACACTTTCATTTTCATATGGAAAACTCAAACAAAAATTCAGTTTGAAAAACCCAGAGTTTGCAGTTAATTGGGAGATTCTGGCTGTGAGCTTGGACGCACAAGTGTTCACACTCCCCCTGCAGGTCTGTGTATTGAACGACAGAAGAGATAACACAAGCCGGATGTTATCCCTGGATGATCAGAGCACACACAGCACCCCACCCGGGAGGGCCAGACATTACACATGACCCCACCCAGCGCTGCAGATCCGGGACCTTCGGACAGACTCGGCTCTCCTTATCCTCAAATGACTTCACAGATCACTGCAAAATCTGTAAACCCCAGAGCTACTACGAATAATTATTTTCCAATAAGGATATTCTACTTCACACCAGAAAGGATTTAATTTTCTAAAGAAATAGGCTGCGTTTCTACCGTATTTGCAGTTGCACACAAAAGCTTGCTCAGGGCAGGAGGAAGGCGGCTGGGGTTTCCTCTACCTACTAGCTCTAGAACAAACTCATTGGAAGGATGATAGTAAGATCCTTCAGAGCTTAAACTACCGCAAATTCAGCCTAAGAAAGGAATTAAGGATGTAGTTAAAGATTGGGCTGTTAGGATTTTTGTTAAAAATAGCCTAAAAGCCAAGAACAATAGACTGACTAAATAGGTTATTTACATGTATCTCTCAAAATGATAACATAAAATATGGTGAAAGTGAAAGTGTTAGTAGCTCTGTTGTGTCAGACTCTTTGCAACCCCATGGACTGTAGCCCGCCGGGCTCCTCTGTCCATGGGGATTCTCCAGGATAGAGTACTGGAGTGGGTTGCTATTTCCTTTTCCAGGGGATCTTCCCAACTCAGGGACTGAACCTGGGTCTCCAGCATGGCAGGCAGATTCTTTACCCTCTGAGCCACCAGGGAAGCCCAAGAGTATGTTACTAACATGGAAAGATAATCATAATATGGTAAGTTTTTTAAAAGCAGTTTACATCTATTTCTGCTTTATTGACTATGCCAAAGCCTTTGACTGTATGGATCACAATCAACTGTGGAAAATTCTTCAAGAGATGGGAATACCAGACCACCTGGCCTGCCTCTTGAGAAATTTGCATGCAGGTCAGGAAGCAACAGTTAGAACTGGACATGGAACAACAGACTGGTTCCAAATAGGAAAAGGAGTACATCAAGGTTGCATATTGTCATTTATATGCAGAGTACATCATGAGAAATGCTGGGCTGGAAGAAGCACAAGCTGGAATCAAGATTGCCGGGAGAAATATCAGTAACCTCAGATATGCAGATGACACCACCCTTATGGCAGAAAGTGAAGAGGAACTAAAAAGCCTCCTGATGAAGGTGAAAGAAGAGAGTGAAAAAGTTGGCTTAAAGATCAACATTTAGAAAACTAAGATCATGGC
>NW_011494694.1:820065-820890 GCF_000754665.1 Bison bison bison | reverse complement strand
CTTAAAGGAGACCAGTCCTGGGTGTTCATTGGAAGGACTGATGTTGAGGCTGAAACTCCAATACTTTGGCCACCTCATGTGAAGAGTTGACTCATTGGAAAAGACCCTAATGCTGGGAGGGATTGGGGGCAGGAGGAGAAGGGGAAGACAGAAGATGAGATGGCTGGATGGCATCACTGACTCGATGCACATGAGTTTGGGTGAACTCCGGGAGTTGGTGATGGACAGGGAGGCCTGGTGTGCTATGATTCATGGGATCACAAAGAGTCGGAGATGACTGAGTGACTGAATTGAACTGATAAATAGTAACCAAAACATTATTTTTTTTAAAAATACAAATGTATAAGAAGGTTTGAAGAACATACACAGTTATTCCAGGCGTTGGTCTGTGGGTGAAATTCAAGAGTCCTTGTATTTTCTCTTAGTTATGTCTGTATTTTTTTTCATTTTTATTTCATTCATATTATTGAGGACTATATATTTTTATTAATTATATCTTGTTAAGCGGTGCTGGGAAAACTGATCAATCACTTGTAAAAGAAAGAAACTAGAACACTTTCTAACACCATGCACAAAAATAAACTCAAAATGGATTAAAGATCTAAATGTAAGACCAGAAACTATAAAACTCCTAGAGGAAAACATAGGCAAAACACTCTCTGACGTAAATCATAATGGGATCCTCTATGAGCCATCTCCCAGAGTAATAGAAATAAAAGCAAAAATAAACAAATGGGACCTAATTAAACCTAAAAGCTTTTGCACAACAAAGGAAACTATAAGCAAGGTGAAAAGACAGCCTTCAGAATGGGAGAAAATAATAGC
>NW_011494694.1:801994-819965 GCF_000754665.1 Bison bison bison | reverse complement strand
TCAATTCCAGAAAAATAAATGACCCAATCAAAAAGTGGGCCAAAGAACTAAACAGACATTTCTCCAAAGAAGACATACAGATAGCTAACAAACACATGAAAAGATGCTCAACATCACTCATTATCAGAGAAATGCAAATCAAAACCACAATGAGGTACCATTTCACGCCAGTCAGAATGGCTGCTATCAAAAAGTCTACAAACAATACATGCTGGAGAGGGTGTGGAGAAAAGGGAACCCTCTTACACTGTTGGTGGGAATGCAAACCAGTACAGCCACTATGGAGAACAGTGTGGAGATTCCTTAAAAAACTGGAAATAGAACTGCCTTATGATCCAGCAATCCCACTGCTGGGCATACACACCAAGGAAACCAGAACTGAAAGAGACACGTGTACCCCAATGTTCATCGCAGCACTGTTTATAATAGCCAGGACATGGAAGCAACCTAGATGCCCATCAGCAGATGAATGGATAAGAAAGCTGTGGTACATATACACAATGGAGTATTACTCAGCCATTAAAAAGAATGCATTTGAATCAGTTCTAATGAGGTGGATGAAACTGGAGCCTATTATACAGAGTGAAGTAAACCAGAAAGAAAAACACCAATACAGTATACTAACGCATATATATGGAATTTAGAAAGATGGTAATGGTGACCCTATATGTGAGACAGCAAAAGAGACACAGATATAAAGAACAGACTTTTGGACTCTGTGGGAGAAGGCGAGGGTGGGATGATCTGAGAGAATAGCATTGAGACATGTATATTATCATATGTGAAACAGATCGCCAGTCCAGGTTCGATGCATGAGACAGGGCGCTCAGGGCTGGTGCACTGGGATGACCCTGAGGGATGGGATGGGGAGTGGGGTGGGAGGGGGATTCAGGATGGGGAACACGTGTACACCTGTGGCGGATTCACGTCAGTGTATGGCACAAACCAGTACAATATTGTAAAGTAATTAGCCTCCAATTAAAATAAATAAAAAATAATGAAAAAAATTATATCTTATTATGTATGCAGAGCAAGGCAGAGAGGATGGAGGAAGTGGTTCCAAAGAAAGAGAAAGTGTGGGCACAGGTCCAGAGACCTCAAAGCGCTGAAGGGGTGTGTGCACATGAACGATGCAGGAGAAGGAAGAAGAAGGAAGGAGAGACGGTTGTGGTATCGACACCACTCACACGGTCGGACAAGCAGATCTGGCACCGGGAGTTGGCTGAGTCCACAGCACAGGGCGGTGGGAGTGAGTCCAGGTAACCAGAGGCGAAGAGAGTCTTGGCTGTGAAAGAAGGGAGACAGATGCAACCCAGGGAGAACAAGCTTCTTCCGGGAGGAGCCAAGTTTATCCCCGTTGGCAAAGGGAGGAGACGCAGCCAGTGGCAATGGAGAAGGGGTGGAGATTGAGGACAAGGTTCTGACCGTTCACCGGTCCCCTGTATCTTGTCTTTTCAGCTCATCAGCATCTCTGCTCTGCGAAGGTATGTTCCTTTAGTCCCTTCCTGCTGGAATTAAAGAGGGGTCAAGGCGGGCAGTAAGACCCCCCACCATGATCTGGGAGATGGTTTGGTGGGGTTAACTGTAGACCATGGGGCCTTCCAGGTGACGCTGGTGGTAAAGAACCTGTCTGCCAATGCAGGCAACGTAGGAGACACGGGTTCTACCCCTGCATCAGGAAGATGCCCTGGAGGAGGGCATGGCAACCCACTCCAGTAATCTTGACTGGGAAACCCCAGGGACAGAGGAGCCTGGCAGGATACAGTCCAGAGGGCCCCAGAGTCAGACATGACTGAAGAGATTTAGCAGGTGTGCACAGACTATACTGATGGGGAGTGATCTGTACACATTTCAGAGCATCACTTACTTAACCCCAGGACAAAAGTCTTCTGTACAGTAAGGGGTGACTCAAATGGTTTTCTTTGCCTATACAAGGGAGCACCCTGTGGTCTCAGAAACCCCAGGAGTCTTGAGGACAGCCCTGTCTGTTAGCTGCCTGGTACTCTGTACCCCTGCCACAGCCGTGTGTCTACCCTCAAGAATGAAGCCCCAGGTGGCAACTGCTTGCCACCTAGTAAGACTTTTATTCAACTTTTTTTTTTTTGCAGTGTGCAAGAAGACTTAAGCTAATGTTCAGATTTTAACTGCCTCTCTTCATCTTCTATCTAGCTTCTATTAATTTACAGAACAATTTTTCTTCTGAGTTATTCAAATGGTGAGATGTCCACATTCTCTTCCAACAACTTTGCACTGGAATTCATTCTCCTATTGAACCCAAAATAAACTTATGTATTTAAAAGTGTTTAATGTCTGTGCATAATATTCTTTACAACTTATGAAAGAAATATTTTTAAGAAGAGTTGGCACAGAACATGTTCAGACATTGTTACAGGTCCTACAGCACTTGGCTCATAGTAGGACCCAATAAATATTTGTTGAATGAGAGAAGAGTCGGCAGTAATTACTCAGGGAAAGAATAGTGAACAGTCATTTTGGCAAATGGATAAAAACCAGCTGAGAATGAGCCGTTGTCAGTCACACAAAGCTTGTTGTCAAGAGCAGCAATTCACCATTTAAAAAAAATTACCCAAGTTGTCTAAACAGGATATAACCAAGAATTTACTTGTTCTAAGCCAAACTGGCCTTTTCATAAGTGCTAATAAAAATAGTCTTGCCAATTTCAGAGATTCTTGCCTGTCAAGTCTTAAATTCAGAACCCTATAAACTATCTATGAAGTCAGATAATGTGTTTATAGAGCCAGACACATGCACAGACCTCATGCCATAGACGGATCATAAGTCATTCTTTCCCTCTTAGTCTCTCTCCTTAAAGACTGTAGAAGTCAAAAACTGGTCTATAAATATCAAACATTTCAATATATTGCATTTTCCCCTTCCCAACAAGTCGAGAAGATTTGCAAACTGAGCCAAGAGCTTTGACACCTTTGAAGCACAATTCTGAACACACCAGTAACTCAAGGTTAAAGATCCAGAGGAAGCCAGTTAAAAACCAGAACAACCTGAAGACGTGACTAAATGCTAACACCATTTCATAAAATCGTAGGACAGAATTTATTGGTGGTAATGGCTGTGTGTGTATGCTCAGTGCAGTGTCCGACTCTTTGCAACCCCATGGCCTGTAGCCTACCAGGCTCCTCGGTCTATGGAATTTTCTAGGCAAACATACTGGAGTGGGTTGCCATTTCTTCTTCAGTCAGGTGATCTTCCTGACCCAGGGATCAAACCTATGTCTCCTGCATTGCAGTTGGATTCTTTACCACTGAGCCACTGGGGAAGCCCACATAAGCTTAAGCTTACATAACTCAGGTCGCACAGGACTGGATTGCCAGCCCAAGTCTGCCTGACCCCCAAATCCTCCCTCCTCTCCATAGGAGCTGTAAAACCACCATAGAGAATCAACAGAGTTGTCTCCAATGGAGACATCCTTTGTTGCTGAAAACTCTTTTTTATTATTTATTTATTTCTGAAGTTCTGTCAGTTTCACATTAGTTGCCCTTCAGGAAAAAGGGCAAGTTCCATGTTATATGTAAAGAAAATTCATTCTCTATATTCTGTAATAATCTAAATGGGAAAATAATGGATACATGTATTTGCATAATTAAGTCACTTTGATGTCAACCTGAAACCAACACAACTGTTAGTCAACAACATTCCAACGTAAAATAAAAATTAAAAGAATAAAATTCATTCTCAATTATGTGTGCAGGTTTGAAAAGCTAGTGGGACAAGATTCCATGGATCAAAACCAGAATGGCTGCAACGTACAAATCTTGGAAATACTTACAACATAAATGATTCGCTTGCCCAACAGAACTATGTGCATTTAAACATATTGTACGTGAAATACAAACTCCAGGAGATAGAGAAGGACAGGGAAGCCTGGCATGCTGTAGTCCATGGGGTCAAATAGAGTCAGGCAGGACTTAGAGACTGAACAACCACAACATATGAAACACACTGCAAGTTTTTCCCAATGGATTTGTGTTTTGAACACTTTGATTACTCCAAGCGCCACCTATCCCCTGTTCTTGGGCCTTGGGATTGAGGTCCAAGGAACCAGGAAGCCACAGAATTCTCAGTTCTCTGCAACCCCACAGCTATCCAGTAGAGGCAGCTGGTAAACCTCACATGAGGCCAACCCACCTTTAAGTTGGAAAAGCCCGAAGCTGAACACATGGGCACCAGCTGTTTTTCTATTCAAGAGGATTTACCAAGTGTCTCTTTCACACTCAGCATAAAGGCTCTTTCAGCCATATGCTGTGGCGTCTTCAGCACATTTCCAGTCTGTAGCACCCAGATGCAAACTTTGACTAGACTGAGTCTTTGTAGATAGAATTGTTCTGAATCAGTGTGGAAAAAGGAAGATTGTATTAAAATACGTGCAGTGGAAATGAATCCAGAGAACACACAGATGTGCTGGCAGCTACTTGTCCACAACCAGGCCAAGAATAAAGCGTGATCCATTCCATATTGGAAGGTGGACCTGCTGGAGACAGCAGCCCCGCCTCTTACACATTTGCTCTTGGGAAGCCCGTGGGAGGCTTTGGTGCAGTTTCCCGTCCTGATGAATATGCAGGACTGGTACTCCCTCTGTCACTCCAGCACTGGGACCCTTGGGGGACCATTCTAGGACTCTTTCCATCACTTTCTGCAGACACGCCCCACAGGGCAGTCCTTTCCAGGCCCTGCTGTCTTTCTTGAGGACCCTTAGCTGTCCATGCCTCCCTGTGAATTCTCCCTAGAGCTCAGAGCCATTCCATCCTCAGCCCGTAGCTTCCATTTTATAAAAGGTCGTGAATAAAGTGAAATATGATTAGTTGGTTTTGGGGAATGAACTAACAATATGCACAATTCCGTGAAATTTGTCATTGATGACACACAGGAATAAAGCTAATTTTCTGCAAATTTTGATGCAATAATAGCCCATTTTTTCCTATGAAAAACACAGAACTTAAATTGTTCCATCTTCATAGTGTCTCTTCAAGAACTACCATCCCCAATTGCCCTTAGGATGTTCCAATACCTCCTGGTGTAGCTCAAACAGGGGAGGAAGTAGGGTGAGAAGGTTAGGAATCCTGGCTGGGGTTGCACCCAAATCTGAAACTCAGTAGCCGTGTGATTTTCAGCAAGTCACTTAAACTCTTCCTGCCTTAGTTTCCTCATATAAAAGAGGGATGGTAATATTACCTCTTTCATAGGGTTGTTGTAAGGATTAAGTGAGATGTCGATCACTTAGAATGATGATCAGTGGATAAGGGCTATTAATAATTCACTAAGAAGGTCCGTCTAGTCAAGGCTATGGTTTTTCCAGTAGTCATGTAAGAATGTGAGAGCTGGACTGTGAAGAAAGCTGAACACTGAAGAATTGATGGTTCTGAACTGTGGTGTTGGAGATGACTCTTGAGAGTCCGTTGGACTGCAAGGAGATCCAACCAATCCATCCTAAAGGAGACCAGTCCTGGGTGTTCATTGGAAGGACTGATGCTAAAGCTGAAACTCCAGTACTTTGGCCACCTCATGTGAAGAGTTGACTCACTGGAAAAGACCCTGATGCTGGGAGGGATTGGGGGCAGGAGGAGAAGGGGACGACAGAGGATGAGATGGCTGGATGGCATCACTGACTCGATGGACATGAATCTGAGTGAACTCTGGGAGTTGGTGATGGACAGGGAGGCCTGGCGTGCTACAATTCATGGGGTCGCACGCAAAAAGTCGAACGCGACTGAGCAACTGAACTGAACTGAACTGAAGAAGATGAGATGGTTGGATGGCATCACTGACTCCATGGACATGACCTTGAGCAAACTCCAGGAGATGGTGAAGGACAGAGGAGCCTGGCATGCTGCAATCCATGGGGTCACAAGGAGTCAGACACAACTTAGCAGCTGAACAACAAGAAACCTATAATAAGGAAACTGACACAAACCTGCCTGAAACCAATGGGAGCTCCCCTATTTCTGCGGCTGTTAAGGTCTTACAAGAGGTACAGAGATACCCCTTCTTAACCTGTCTGCCTAAACCCAACCTCCTCAGGCCCTTTGATAACGCCCCAGGCTTTGCTGCCCCACCACACGGAGCCTGTGTTCCCCTTTTCATTTGCCCTCTTCTCCAGGCTGACTCAAATCCCGCACCATACATGCTGCCTTCCAGGAAAGGGGTCTCTTCGGACCCACACAGTCTTTGCTGTGTCCTGCATCCATGGAGCCTTTCTTTTGCTGTGCTGTTTGCATGATGATTTATGCATCAGATCTTACTCTTCACACTTGATGGCAAGCACCCTAAAAACACTCAGACTTTTGTTTTCCTCATAAAACTCTGTTCGATAAATGTCTGCTACCACCTCATTTATTAAATATCTCATTCAGTCTTGTCAACAGTAAGTGTAGTAAACCCTATATGTAGTGGGATTTGGCAGGAGAGTTAAAAGTGTCAGTTTAAAGTATCTTCACAAAATAATTAAAGTCTCACTGGAGCTTGCTGTCATCCCCTGTTTTGTTTCCACCTTGAAAATAATTGCAAACGATGCTAATAGTTTGTGACGCGCGGTCTTCAGTGCCTCTTTGCACCTTCAGGGGTGGTGGAGTAGGTTCTGGTGTTCTGGGAGTTAGTAGCTTCCTCTCCGTCGGCAGTGGGGACGTCTGCTCAGCGGTGCTGGCCGCCCTGCTCCTGCTGTGGGGCACCTGCTTTGCCCTGTCTACTTCCAGTTCCAGTGTGTCCCACGAGTCCCGCTTGACTTCTGCCCGGGGAAACTGCATTAATTCTGACCGTTTACTAGGCACTTGATAAACAGAAATTTCTCCGTTCGGTGTTTTACACCCAGCAGTGTGCTGCTCTAACAGGTGCACGGGGTGCAGGGCGCGGGACGCAGCCTGGACTTGGAGGACTTGCCAGTGTCCCGGTGTAAAGGCAGCCAGTCCTGCTCGGGCGCGTGAGGATCTGTTCCAGCACGACCGACACATAAGGGCACGACCTGAGCCTTGTTCGGCTCGTCCACGTTGGTTTCATCACGTGAACCAGGCGACCGCAGCAGCAGCACACAAAGGGCACGTGTGTGTCTCTAGGACGATGAGCTGAGCACATCTGCGGGTCGACTCTCTGTCTGGTTCAGAAGACCCTCCCGCCAGCACTTCTCTGGAACGTCGGCTGCACCCCTTGCCCTGGGCCTGCCCTCTCCTCAATTTCCCCTTTCCTCTCCCTATTCTTCTGCTCTCGCGTCTCTCTCTCTCTCTCTGGTTCTCTTGTTCTCTTCCCATTGTAGACAGAGGTGTGGGACTACTGAGCCCCTAGCAACGTGGGCCTCCACTTCCACAAGCAAACTTCAGCTTTTTCAAGGTGACCTTACAAAGTGGCGCGTTCATCGCAACATTCACACTTTTCTTAACCAGTCCATGTGGACAAAGTGCTGCCATGTCTACTGAGCTGCTGCCCCTTCCTTCTGTGTTACTAGCAGCGTTTTGGGTGTTGGGCCCTCCTTGCATTTCCCTACAAGTCCTGCGGTTTTTAACGCACAATTTTGCAAACGTGTTGGGTTTTAGGAAAGCAGACATCACGTGATAGCAGAAGCACCTGCCCATTCCCCTTCCGACCGTCTTGGAAGAGCTGGTTGTGTGCACACAGGTCCCTAACTCGGCATTACTGACATCACAGTGGTCAGCAGAACCCACCACAGCGGGCGGGGGTTGGGGTGGGACTCTGGAATCCACGTCTCTGTCATTCCCAGGAGATGCTGCGGTGCGGGTGTAAACTGAGAACCAGGCCTGAGCGTCAGACCCGCGTGCCCTGCCTCGCGCCCTGCCTCTCCTCTGCAGGAGTCAGGAGCCCCTCCGCCCTCCTCCTGTGCTAATTCGGGGGGAAAGGAATGGGGGAAGACACAGCGAGCCTCATCTGTGTGCACTCACCGCGGGGGCAGGCTGGCTGTGTTGTTGTTGATAGGAAGTAAAAAACGACTTAGAGGGAAACATGGGAAAATAAAACTATTATCTTATTATAATAATAAAGGCTAAAATATAAAAACAAGGATGTTGATGTGAGAGACTTCTTTAAAAAATTATTATTTAGTATAAATCTAGTCCAGTCTCTTGTTTTCCCTTTATTCTTGTTAAACTTGACTTCCTTATTGTTATATTATTTCCCTTAAAAAGTGAAGTGAGACTGACTTGGAAAACATGGTTCAGTTCAGTTCAGTTGCTCAGTCGTGTCCGACTCTTTTCGACCCCATGAATCACAGCACGCCAGGCCTCCCTGTCCATCACCAACTCCGGAGTTCATTCAAACTCAAGTCCATCGAGTCGGTGATGCCATCCAGCCATCTCATCCTCTGTTGTCCCCTTCTCCTCCTGCCTCCAATCCCTCCCAGCATCAGGGTCTTTTCCAATGAGTCAACTCTTTGCATGAGGTGGCCAAAGTATTGGAGTTTCAGCTTCAGCATCAGTCCTTCCAGAGAACACCCAGGACTGATCTCCTTTAGGATGGATTGGTTGGATCTCCTTGCAGTCCAAGGGACTCTCAAGAGTCTTCTCCAACACCACAGTTCAAAAGCATCAATTCTTCGGTGCTCAGCTTTCTTCATCGTCCAATTCTCACATCCATACATGACCACTGTAAAAACTATAGCCTTGACTAGACGGACCTTTGTTGGCAAAGTAATGTCTCTGCTTTTGAATATTCTGTCTAGGTTGGTCATAACTTTCCTTCCAAGGAGTAAGCGTCTTTCAATTTCATGGCTATAATCACCATCTGCAGTGATTTTGGAGCCCCCCAAAATGAAGTCTGACACTGTTTCCACTGTTTCCCCATCTATTTCCCATGAAGTGATGGGACCAGATGCCATGATCTTAGTTTTCTGAATGTTGAGCTTTAAGCCAACTTTTTTACTCTCCTCTTTCACTTTCATCAAGAACATGGTTAGTTTCCAGAATTTAAAGCATGCTTTATGATTTGAGTAGGAAAACCCAGAGAAAGTTCTAAAAGTTATTCTTACACACAGAAAAGTACAGTCTTTGCTAAATGTTTAACAGCTTATATATGGTTTGATGTGAAGTATTTAATCCCACATAATTCACTCATAGTAACAGGGTTTGTCCCTGGAGAAAGAAATGGCAACCCACTCCAGTATTCTTTCCTGGGAAACCCCATGGACAGAGGAGCCTGGTGGGCTACAGTCCATGTAATTGCAAACAGTCGGACGCGACTGAAGTGACTTAGCACACACACGGTCTTCACCTGAACCTCGGAAGTCCAAAGAACTGAAGAAAGTGAAATCTGAATTAAAGGTTGGTCACCAGCCTGTCTTGTTAAGCCCTCAGATGTGAAGCAGACTACGCAGTGAACAAAACCGGTGGCAAAAACTCAATGAAACCACGTGTAACTGGGTAAAAGGGGGGAGAGCTTGTCTCTTATCCAGATTTAATAGAGCATCTGTGTCCTTTTTGGAAAGTTACTGATTTCTTTGCACATCCTTCTCTCATGTAAGTTTGACTGATGTGGAAATGTGAGCTATCTTTGGCTCAAACGTATCGCATCTTGATATGTGCCTTCAGGCTCTAAAGGTCAGTGTTGGGGATGGACTAAAGTCCTAGAGACCTTTTGCAAGGCTGATATAAGCCACACCCACTACTTTGGGGTGTCTCGCTGGCTGGGGGAGGATCTGAAAAACCACTTCTGAACCGACGCAGAATCACACTCTACTCACCAGCTCTGTAAAGTAACCAGTTAGGTCACAGGCAACAGAACAGCTGTCACTGTGCCAACTCCGGTTCTAAATGCACGGTGTCATCTCCTAGTAGGCATTACCTGTGCACTTTCCCCCCTGTAAGCTTTGTAGAACTTCAGTTTAGGCTGAATAGTTAGATTAAACTTGGTCCTGTCTTCTTCGGGACACCCTCTGAGCTCCTCGGGACATCCTGGACCCAGGACTGGCCACTTCCTGGGTCACATCTTCAGGTCTCACTGCCCAGTGCCTCCCTTGCCTGGGTCCCTGCGGCGGTTGCTGCCCTTTCAGTGGACCTCATGAGCAATGCTGGATCACTCCTCCGGGAACCTCACCCTCAGGTGCATGATGGGAAATTCCAACTCTTGACCCTCATGTTCGAGGGCCTCTTCAAGGGCCCACGTCCTCTATCCTAGCTAGGTTTCCTCCCAACGCCCCTTCTTCCATTGACAGGGGTCTGATGACCACCCTTCAGCACCACCTGCCGTTTCTTCTGCTTTAATTTTCCAACTGTTCTTCCCACTGAATCCTCCAGATCCAGGTTGAGGCACTGCCCTCCTCATATGAGTGGTGATCTTGCTTTCCTTTAATGAGGGACTGTGGCTCCATTTATCCATTCAACAAACTTTTATCGAAGACCTACAACGTGCCAGGCACGGTTCTAGCTGCAGAGTCCAAGATCCCCACTGGCATTTCATCACACAGTTGCTGTAATTCGCAACAAATGGTTAACACTGATCAACAACATGTTGTTTGTGCTTAGTTGATCAGCTGTCCCCTGATTTTTGCAACCCTTTCGTCTGTAGCCCACCAGGCTCCTCTGTCCATGGAATTTTCCAGGCAAGGATACTGGAGTGGGTTGCCATTTCCTTCTCCAGGGGATCTTCCCAACCCAGGGATTGCACTCACGTCTCCTGTGTCTCCTGCATCGCAGACGGATTCTTTACCCACTAGGCATCGGGGAAGCCCTTTATCACACAGTTGCTGTAATAATTTATGATAATTAGTTAACATTGATCAGCAACATACTGCTCCAGGAAATGTGTTAAGTACTTGCTGACATGTCTTATTTCCTTTTCCCAATAACCCCCTGAAATGGGGAGTGGTACCCTCAATTTCTCATATGAAGCAGTGAGGCTCAGAGGAATTGGGTGACTTCCCTGGCCAGGATCCAAAGTCTGCTCTCTGGCTCCAGACCCCCTCTGCCCTCCTGCACGGCTCCATTCTCACCACGTGGCCGTCACGGCCTCTGCCACGATTCATTCCCATTTTTCGTTTTCACCTGTGCGTATCCTGTATCCTCAGCTTAGGTCCCATACCTCTCATTGAGCACCACAGTACAGCTTCTAACGCAACGGGGTTCACCCATCGTGGTGAGATTTTGCCGGAATTCAAGGGTTGGAGTCATGGTACTAAGCGTGTGCCCTGGACTGGTCCTGTTTTCTAGCAGGCAGAAAACACACGAAAAGCGTCCAGCACCTCAATTTTACACGCACTTCCCACCTCCTCTGAAACTCAACTTTGGTATTATTGAACGGAAGTTCTTCAGTATTATTATTGCAGTAGAATCTGCGACATTTTCCCCATGAAGTGTTCATTCTGTCTTCTTAAAGAAATAGGGGAAAGTCTCCAGAAGCCTGGGAACTTTGGGAGCGGCCGGAAGCCGCACCCCTCAACTCGGCAGGTCAGCCCGGTGGACTGGGTCTGCGGCTGTCTGGACGCACCTCACCACGTCCCCCGAGTCCGCGAGGCTCAAACACGCTCGATGGTTCTTCCCACTCTGTCCCTATCGCTCTCGAAGGAACCTTTTCCATATGTTTGCTCAGTCACTTATTATTTTTGTTAAGAGGCCACAGTGCATTCCTGTTCCAGGGCTGTGGGTTTTCTGACCTCTCCTAACTGTGAAATGGCCGAGCAGCCTCTCTCCCAGCCGCCCCGAGGTGATATTTTAAATCCAGCATCAGGAGGAATTATGAACGGAAACAAGGGAGACTTGAAAAGTAAAGAATCTGTTTTTGTTTTTTTTTTTAGCTTGCTGCCGAGCTAGCGTTTTGGCGTTCTAACTGAACTTCATACACTAGGCTTGACTCCATGGCAGGTCTGTGACTCTGCGCCTTTATCTTCTCCGTTCTTACAGAAGTGCTTTTAAGTGAAAAGTCGCTCAGTCGTGTCTGACTCTTTGCGACCCCCTAGACTATAAAGTCCATGGAATTCTCCAGGCCGGAATACTGGAGTGGGTAGCCTTTCCCTTCTCCAGCAGATCTTCCCAACCCAGGGCTCGAACCCAGGTCTCCCACACTGCAGGAGGATTCTTTACCAGCTGAGCCACCAGGGAAGCTATCAGGGAAGTGCTTTAAAACCATTTACTTAATAGCACTTCCCACTTAAACCTTACAACATTCAAGGGTGAAATATTCATTTCTAAAATACCTACTCCTTCAAGAGGTAAGAGAGGGAAATGTGGTTGTTAGCAGTTTATTGGAATTGTGGGCTCAGACACTCAGTCGTGTCCAACTCTTTTTGATCCCATGAACTGTAGCCCATCAGTCTCCTCTGTCCAGGGGATTCTCCAGGCAAGAATACTGGAGTGGGTTTCCATGCCCTCCTCCAGGGGATCATCCTGACCTGGGATCAAACCCATTTTCTGCATTGTAGGCAGATTCTTTACCACTGTGCCTTTTAAAAATTAGTGCACTTTTTCCTTTGAGCAGTCTTAGGGTTACAGAAAATTGAGCAGAAAGCACAGAGTTCCCATAATCCCCTCCTGCCCTGAACTCTGTTTCCCTATCACTAATACTTGGCATTGACATAGTGTTAAAACTGATGAAGCAATAAATACTAATACACTCTTACTAACTTTGGTCCTCAGTTTACCTTGGATGGTCACTCCTAACATGGCACGTTCTGTGGGTTTTGTCAAATACATGTATCACGTACTCACCATTATAGTGTCGTATATGTCCTAAAACCACGTTCAGAGTGGTTTTACTGCCCTCAAAACCCTATGCCCCCTCTGTCCACACCTCCCTCTCTCTTTAACAAATCTTATTCATTTTCTTAATTGTATCTTACTTTTGGCTGTGCTGGGTCTTTGCTGCCACGTACGGGCTCTTCTGTGGCTGCAGCAAGCAGCGACTCCTCTCCAGCTGTGCTTGGGCTCTTCTGTGGCTGCAGCGAGCAGCGACTCCTCTCCAGCTGTGCTTGGGCTCTTCTGTGGCTGCAGCAAGCAGCGACTCCTCTCCAGGTGTGCTTGGCCTTCTCATTGCAGTGGCCTCTCTCATCGTGGAGCATGGCTCAGTAACGCGCACACCGGCCTAGTTGCTCCGAGGCATGTGGGATCTTCCTGGACCAGGAAATGAACCCATGCCTCCTGCATTGGCAGGCACATTCTTAACCCCCAGGCAAGCCCCCTCCCTCCTTCTGAACCCAAGGCAACCACTGATTTTTGTGCCGGCCTTCACAGTTCTGCCTGTTTCACAGCGTCCTATGGTTGATGTCGTACAGTACACAGTCTTTTCAGACTGACTTCTTTCACTTAGGAATATGCATTTAAGTTTCCTCCACATCTTTTCCTGATTTGATGGCTCATTTATTTTTAGAGCCGGATAACATTTCATTGTCTGGATAAGCCACAGTTTATCCATCCGCTTGCCTACTGAAGGTCATCTGGGTTGCTTCCATTGCGTTTTTGGCCACTAGGAATAAAACCACTAAAAAGATGCACGTGAGGGTTTTGTATGGAGAGAAGGAAATTTTTGAGTTAAATTTTACAGGATAGAAGTATTACCACAGACATCACTTCTGACGTCACTACTACTGTGATTACTGGTGTTACTAAGATTACGTCACCAAACCCAGGGGTAAGAGCAGTGGTGGTGTGGCCACAGAGGAGCCAGGTTTGTTTCTAGATGGTCAGGGCTCAGCCTCAACCTGTGAGGAAACCCTCAGCTGCTACGGAAGGAGAAAAGCCACTGTGTGTCGCACAGGGAAACACTTGAGCTACAGAAAACCCAACTCCAGAGCCTGCACTACGGGGCTTGGTTTCTCTGAGACAAGAGGAGCAGAAGGAAGCGGAGGCCAGTGTGGTCCTCACACCCCCGACTTCCCTCCTTTCCACAGTCAGCGTGGACACCACCTCCAGCATCGTTGCCCTGCCGGCTCATAGCTGCCAGGTGTGTGTGTCCGGGGGTGGGTGGCATTCAAGCCAGGAGGACCGCAGGGGCAGCAGCAGCATGGCCTTCCCAGGGAAGCATGAGGTTCCCCTGTCGCTTCTGCGTGAACTTCTTCGGTTCGTGTCTCACGGGTCACACGGTGTCCCACGGCCACCTCCGCACCCAAGGGAGGCTCCGAGGCCAGCATTTGCTCTTCACAGCTCTGTGGGGGAGGAGACCGCGGGGAAGGACATTGGGAATGGTTGTCAGGCTAAGCCCTCAGGTGAATAAACAGCCACAACCATGACAGACTCAACATAGCTGCAGCTGGGCTTGGTCTGAGCACCCTGCAGCCTGCGAGGCTCTCCTCGGTGCCCGTGGGAAGAGCTGGTTGGACAGATGCTCAGACGGGCTGGCCTGCTCCGTGATGTCTCCCAGGGGCCACCACAGACCTGTTGTCAATCACAGCTCAACAACATGCTCACTGAACATGCCCGGGCAAACCAGTTCCTGCTTGACTGGTGGCTTGGCATGTACAAGGCCCGAGTCTCCCCACCTGCTGAAGTTTAAGGTCAGGCTCTTAATGGAGGGTTGGAAGCAGAGAGAGCGTAGCAGAGGCAGAAGTTCATTTTCATGGCTCATCCATTCTCATCCATTTTCCACTTCTGTGGCTTGGATTTAGGTCTCATTATCTCTCACTTGGGCTTGCCAAGCGGCACTTGGGGTAAAGAACCCACCTGCCAATGCAGGAAGTGTAAGAGACATGGGTTTGATCCCAGGGTGGGGAAGATCCCCTGGAGGAGGGCATGGCAACCCACCCTAGTATTCTTGTCTGGAGAATCCCATGGACAGAGGAGCCTGGTGGGCTACAGTCTGTGGGGTCACAGAGAGTCAGACCCGACTGAAGCGCCTCACCACACGCATGCACATCTCTCACTTAGATCTTGGCGATGACTTCAAATTGTCTCCCTCTGCCGGTCCCCCCACATCCAGTTCATTTCTCCCAGTGTTTTGAGCCAAGCCTCCGGAAGCACAGGTGCTCACATGCCCGTCCTGCCTGCCTGCCTCCTGCCACATGCAGCCCTGACGCCCTGGACTGACACCCAGCATCTCCACGCCCGGCTCCATCTCTCCATTCCCAGTCGGACTCCGCCCCTACCTCTGAGCCTCTGCTCGTGCTGTTCCCTCTGCCTGTACTGGCTTCTTCTTCTTCTCATAAAAATCCGGAATTTCAATGCACAAAGCATAGAAAAGTATAGATGTATTTAGAAACATTGACACTGAAAAAATTACACAAAACCAAAGAATTTAAAGAATCTATACCCTTAAAAAATTCTATAACCTGGTAAAATAATAACCTGTAGTGCAAACAAGACACCATAACAAATAAAAATGGGTGGAACATAGCAGGGCAGCAAATAAAAAACGCTGATTCCTGCAGACATGTGTTGATAGGTTATAGTATGTGACAATATACACTGAATGCATATGAAAATTTTAAAGCTACATAGGGAAGGGCAAACAGTTAATGCTTTCTTGTTATAATTTGTGAACATATTCCTTAATCTTTTGAACCTCAACTGTCACATCTGTAAAATGTACATATTAATAAACTGTACAGAAGATACCGAGAGAGACTAAAAAACTGTTAGCGGTCTTTTCAACGTTAAAATATCCAATACTATTAGCTATTTAAAAGCAAAAAAGTCTCAAAAATGATTAAATTATTTCAAAACAGCAGTCTCTTCTCTTTAGCAGTCTCTGCTTAACTCATGTAAGCACAGGACAAGTACGCATGCAAGGCTAGAACTGGAGGGAGCCACCCTGCGTTATCAGGAGAAATACCTAAGTTGTTATTGTTTCTCCACGTTTTCAGGAGTTTGAGGGAAGGACTCAACACCCCTGGCAACTTCTCTGCCTCTCACTTAGTCCTTTTCTAAAACCTCCTCTGTTCGAGTGACTCGACTCTGTGGTTTCTTGTGGTTTAATTCTTTGAAGTGGTTCTGCCCAGCTGCAAATTTTACTAGTGTCTCTAGAAACCTAAGCAGAATGATGAAAGTTGCACAAGAAAAGCAGTTCTTGTGAAATGTCAGCATGTTCAGGATCGCAACTCCTGTGATAGTCACCTGCAGGATCCTTCTCGCATCTGTGAGCAAAGTAACCCTTCGTCCACGTGGCAGAAATATTTTAACACTTTCTATTTAAACTGCAGCCCAGTTCACCAGATTCTACCTCTTCCCATGGTTCTCACTTAATTACAAAAACATGACTGCTCATACAGGAAGGAGTGGACTATAGCATTTTCTCTGTCCACTGGGCACACGAGAAGGCATGTCTGCTGTGATTCAGAACTCAACCAGGTCATGGAATCAGAGGATGAGTGGGGTCTTAAGAGTCTGCTATATACACAGGGTGGTATGTTCTCAAATATATCTTTTCCTAAAGAGTGGTGAGCTGCACAAGTCCACCCTTGGGGAGCATCTGATGGAGTGACTGTGGCCTGGAGGTCGACAAGTCACCACCAGCCATATGCAGCAGGGCCAGGAACCAGGCCAACAGCTGCCCAGCCCTCCTTCCAGGAGGGGTGGGTGCAAGCCTCTCAGTCGTGTCGGAGACTTTGCGACCCCATGGACTGTAGCCCACCAGACTTCCCTGTCCTTCACCATCTCCTGGCACTTGCTCAGACTCATATCCATTGAGTCGGTGATGCCATCCAACCATCTCATCCTCTGCCACTCTCTTCTCCGCCTGCCCTCAGTCTTTCCCAGCATCAGGGTCTCTTTTAATTAATCGGCTCTTCACATCAGGTGGCCAAAACATCAGAGCTTCAGCATCAGTCCTTCCAGTGAATATTCAGGGTGGATTTCCTTTAGGAAATCAGCCAATCTTAAAGGAAATTTAGACACTTTGGAAAGAGGCAAACATGTTCAGAGACAAATTATACAAAAGCAGCAACTGCCCTGAAAATAGATGTGTTCTGTCTTGGACTGAGGGAATCCAAATTCGGTGCATGCTACCCTGGAGACCCTGCAGGGCTCAGGGCTGGGGGGTGGGCGGCCGAGGCCGAGGGGTGAGGGTCCCGCAGTGTCCACACCTGACTCCGCGTCTGGCAGCCCAGCACCAGCCTCAGAGAAGCTCAGAAGAAAAGCATGAAGCTGGTATTTCTGATCCTTCCCAGACCAGAACTCACACGGAGAGCTTCTCACTCGCAAGAGAAGCAAAAAGGAGGACTCGCTGATTTACTGAACGGAGACTGGGAGCCTCCAGGACCTTCAAGCAGAGCTCTCCTGCCATCCTCGTCCCTCTGCCTCTCGCCACCAAGGACAGAAGGGGCGCCCGGACCAGGGCGCTGGACGTGTGTGTGCGCAGGAGCGAAGGACACAGTGGCCCAGGATGAACGGGAAAGGCCAAGGAACGCCTGTTCTACAGAGAGAAGTAATTACAAAGAACCGGGCCTCCCAGGCGGTAAGAATCTGCCTGCCAGTGCAGGAGACGCAGCTGCAGTCCCTGGGTCGGGAAGATCCCATGGAGGAGGGCATGGCAGCCCCCTCCAGTACTCTTGCCTGGGAAATCCCATGGACACGGGAGCCTGGTGGGCTACAGTCCATGGGGTCTCAAAGAGTCGGACGTGACTGGGAACACACACACACACACCTTTGGTGACCTATGATTGAAAAAGAGTTTCATCTCCCTGCATATGTCAGGAGGGTTTTGTTTCCTGATGCTTCTCTCATCACTTTTACTGGAGAAACGAGAGGCGAGAGCATCCACGGGTGGATGAAAGGAAAAGCTGGAAACACAGCCACAGGGGCCCGTGGACCAGGGCTGTGCGCAGAGCGCGACGGGTCGCAGTTGCTTCCAAAGGCAGCACAGAGCTCCAGGCTCAGCTCCTCGCCTGGGGCTGTTCCTGGCAGGATCGCCCAGTGAGAACAGAGGGAAAAGTCTGCAATATGCTCAGTGGAGTGAGGAGCCAAGGTGAGGAGATTCCTAAAAAATGTTCCTCCGGCTGATGGTTTCCATACTGCGGGGCAAGAAACGGTCTTCTCCGGAGCAGGGTGAGGTGGGGAGGGGAGGCAGGGAGGGAGGGGGC